>NC_069499.1:1147865405-1148229780 GCF_027579735.1 Bombina bombina | reverse complement strand
ATGTATCTCTTTCTTGACTAAGTTTTCCCTACATAATATCAAATCTTATGCATCTAAGATAAAGTACCTGTGATATTAACTTTATTTTTGTCTCGCTCCTATCTGACTGTTAGTTAAACAGTACAGACATCCATCATAAATTAAAAGGCTTTATTTTACACAAAAGTTATCCGGTGTCACTTCACATAGTGCTCACTCTCAACTTTTGTGTCACAAATCACTTATTTCATAATAAGTGTTAACTATTGCATAAACAATTGTTGTGTATATTACAAATAGCTACAATGTAATTATTAATTACATTGTAGCTATCTTAGGCCTAGATTTAGAGTTGGGTGGTAGCCGTCAAAACCAGCGTTAGAGGCTCCTAACGCTGGTTTTTACCGCCCGCTGGTATTTGGAGTCAGTCAGGAAAGGGTCTAACGCTCACTTTCCAGCCGCGACTTTTCCATACCGCAGATCCCCCTACGCCATATGCGTATCCTATCTTTTCAATGGGATCTTTCTAACGCCGGTATTTAGAGTCTTGGCTGAAGTGAGCATTAGAAATCTAACGACAAAACTCCAGCCGCAGAAAAAAGTCAGTAGTTAAGAGCTTTCTGGGCTAATGCCGGTTTATAAAGCTCTTAACTACAGTGCTCTAAAGTACACTAACACCCATAAACTACCTATGTACCCCTAAACCGAGGTCCCCCCACATCGCCGCCACTATATTAAAATTTTTTAACCCCTAATCTGCCGCTCCGTACACCGCGGCCACCTACGTTATCCCTATGTACCCCTAATCTGCTGCCCCTAACACCGCCGACCCCTATATTATATTTATTAACCCCTAATATGCCGCCCCAACGTCGCCTCCACCTACCTACAATAATTAACCCCTAATCTGCCGACCGGAGCTCACCGCTACTATAATAAATGTATTAACCCCTAATCCGCCTCACTCCCGCCTCAATAACCCTATAATAAATAGTATTAACCCCTAATCTGCTCTCCCTAACATCGCCGACACCTAACTTCAAGTATTAACCCCTAATCTGCAGACCGGAGCTCACCGCTACTCTACTAAATTTTTTAACCCCTAAAGCTAAGTCTAACCCTAACACTAACACCCCCCTAACTTAAATATAATTTTTATCTAACGAAATAAATTAACTCTTATTAAATAAATTATTCCTATTTAAATCTAAATACTTACTTGTAAAATAAACCCTAATATAGCTACAATATAAATTATAATTATATTGTAGCTATTTTAGGATTAATATTTATTTTAAAGGCAACTTTGTATTTATTTTAACCAGGTACAATAGCTATTTAATAGTTAACAACTATTTAATAGTTACCTAGTTAAAATAATTACAAAATTACCTGTAAAATAAATCCTAACCTAAGTTACAATTAAACCTAACACTACACTATCAATAAATAAATTAAATAAAATACCTACAAATAAATACAATGAAATAAACTAACTAAAGTACAAAAAATAAAAAATAACTAAGTTACAAAAAATAAAAAAATATTTACAAACATTAGAAAAATATTACAACAATTTTAAACTAATTACACCTACTCTAAGCCCCCTAATAAAATAACAAAGCCCCCCAAAATAAAAAAATGCCCTACCCTATTCTAAAATTAAAATAGAAAAGCTCTTTTACCTTACCAGCCCTGAAAAGGGCCCTTTGCGGGGCATGCCCCAAATAATTCAGCTCTTTTGCCTGTAAAAAATAACATACAATACCCCCCCCAACATTACAACCCACCACCCACATACCCCTAATCTAACCCAAACTCCCCTTAAATAAACCTAACACTAAGCCCCTGAAGATCTCCCTACCTTGTCTTCACCTCACCGGGTTCAGCGATCGGTCCAGAAGAGGGTCCGAAGTCTTGATCCAAGCGGCGGCTGAAGAACTCCATCATCGGGCTGAAGTCGTAAGTCCATCATCGGGATGAAGTCTTCTATCAAGCGGCATCTTCAATCTTCTTTCTTCTGGAACAGAGCGGAGCCATCTTCTTCCCAGCCGACGCGGATCCATCTTCTTCAACCGACGCCTACTCGCCGAATGACGGTTCCTTTAAATGACGTAATCCAAGATGGCGTCCCTCGAATTCCGATTGGCTGATAGGATTCTATCAGCCAATCGGAATTAAGGTAGGAATATTCTGAATGGCTGATGGAATCAGCCAATCAGATTCAAGTTCAATCCGATTGGCTGATCCAATCAGCCAATCGGATTGAACTTGAATCTGATTGGCTGATTCCATCAGCCAATCAGAATTTTCCTACCTTAATTTCGATTGGCTGATAGAATCCTATCAGCCAATCGGAATTAAGGTAGGAATATTCTGAATGGCTGATCGGAACAGCCAATAGAATGCGAGCTCAATCTGATTGGCTGATCCAATCAGCCAATCGGATTGAACTTGAATCTGATTGGCTGATTCCATCAGCCAATCAGAATTTTCCTACCTTAATTTCGATTGGCTGATAGAATCCTATCAGCCAATCGGAATTCGAGGGACGCAATCTTGGATGACGTCCCTTAAAGGAACCTTCATTCTTCAGTTGGACATCGAACGAAGAGGATGGATCCGCGCTGGAGGTCTTCAAGATCAGCCGCTCGTCATCCGATGGAACAACATAGAAGATGTTTGCCGGTCCGGATGTCCTCTTCTGCCCGAATAGGATGAAGATTTCTTCCCGAAGATGGACTTCTTCATTTGCCGCTTGGATCCAGACTTCAGCCGGAGGATGGACGTCACTCTTCAGCCCCTGCTTGGGCTTGGATAAAGATTTCGGAGGCTCTTCTGGACAGATTGGGACCCGGTGTGGTGAAGACAAGGTAGGGAGATCTTATGTGGGTGGTGGGTTGTAATGTTGGGGGGGGTATTGTATGTTTTTTTTTACAGGCAAAAGAGCTGAATTCTTTGGGGCATGCCCCGCAAAGGGCCCTTTTCAGGGCTGGTAAGGTAAAAGAGCTTTTCTATTTTAATTTTAGAATAGGGTAGGGCATTTTTTTATTTTGGAGGTCTTTGTTATTTTATTACGGGGCTTAGAGTAGGTGTAATTAGTTTAAAATTGTTGTAATATTTTTCTAATGTTTGTAAATATTTTTTTATTTTTTGTAACTTAGTTCTTTTTTTATTTTTTGTACTTTAGTTAGTTTATTTCATTGTATTTATTTGTAGGTATTGTATTTAATTAATTTATTGATAGTGTAGTGTTAGGTTTAATTGTAGGTAATTGTAGGTATTTTATTTAATTTATTTATTGATAGTGTAGTGTTAGGTTTAATTGTAGATAATTGTAGGTATTTTATTTAATTAATTTATTGATAGTGTAGTGTGAGGTTTAATTGTAACTTAGGTTAGGATTTATTTTAACAGGTAATTTTGTAATTATTTTAACTATTTTAGCTATTAAATAGTTCTTAACTATTTAATAGCTATTGTACCTGGTTAAAATAAATACAAAGTTGCCTGTAAAATAAATATAAATCCTAAAATAGCTATAATATAATTATAATTTATATTGTAGCTATATTAGGGTTTATTTTACAGGTAAGTATTTAGCTTTAATTAGGATTAATTTATTTAATAAGAGTTGATTTATTTCGTTAGATAAAAATTATATTTAATTTAGGGGGGTGTTAGTGTTATTGTTAGACTTAGCTTTAGGGGTTAATACATTTATTATAGTAGCGGTGAGATCCGGTCGGCAGATTATGGGTTAATTGTTGTAGGTAGGTGGAGGCGATGTTGTGGGCGGCAGATTAGGGGTTAATAAATATAATATAGGGGTCGGCGGTGTTAGGGGCAGCAGATTAGGGGTACATAGGTATAATATAGGTTGCGGCGGTGTACGGAGCGGCAGATTAGGGGTTAATAATAATATGCAGGGGTCAGCGATAGCGGGGGCGGCAGATTAGGGGTTAATAAGTGTAAGGTTAGGGGTGTTTAGACTCGGGGTACATGTTAGAGTGTTAGGTGCAGACATAGGAAGTGTTTCCCCATAGGAAACAATGTAGCTGCGTTAGGAGCTGAACGCTGCTTTTTTGCAGGTGTTAGGTTTTTTTTCAGCTCAAACAGCCCCATTGTTTTCTATGGGGGAATCGTGCACGAGCACGTTTTTGAAGCTGGCCGCGTCCGTAAGCACCACTGGAATTTAGAGTTGCAGTGGCGGTAAATATGCTCTACTCCCTTTTTGGAGCCTAACGCAGCCCTTCTGTGAACTCTAAATACCAGCGGTATTTAAAAGGTGCGGGAGAAAAAAAGCCAGCGTAGCTAACGCACCCCTTTGGCCGCAGAACTCTAAATCTAGCCGTTAGGGTTTATTTTATAGGTAAGTATTTAGATTTAAATAGGAATATTTTAATTAATAATATTAATATTAATTAGATTTATTTTAATAAGAATTTAGTTAGGGATGTTAGAGTTAGATAGGGTTATTATACTTAATATATATATAATATAATAACGATATTAACTATATTAACCCTAATATAATTAGGGTTAATATAGTTAATATATATAATATAATAACTATATTAACTATATTAACGCTAATATAATTAGGGTTAATATAGCTGGCGGCGGTGTAGGGGGATTAGATTAGGGGTTAATCTATTTAATATAGCTGGCAGCGGTATAGGGGGATTAGATTAGGGGTTAATGTATTTAATATAGCTGGCGGCGGTATAGGGGGATTAAATTAGGGGTTAATAATTTTAATATAGCTGGCGGCGGGGTAGGGGGATTAGATTAGGGGTTAATAATTTTAATATAGCTGGCAGCGGGGTAGGGGGATTAAATTAGGGGTTAATCATTTTAATATAGCTGGCGGCGGTGTAAGGGGCTCACATTAGGGGGTAGTTAATGTAGGTGGCGGCGGGGTAGGAGCTCACATTAGGGAGTAATATAGATAATGTAGGTGGCGGCGGGGTCCGGGAGCGGCGGTTTAGGGGTTAATAACTTTATTAGGTGGCGGCGGGGTCCGGGAGTGGTGGTTTAGGGGTTAATACATTTTTTATTGTTAGGATAGTGAGGGGGGATAGCGGATAGAGGGTTAGACGTGTCGGGCTATGTTTGGGAGGCGTGTTAGACAGTACGGGAGATTTAATAATTTAGTCAGGTTTTGTAGGCGCCGGCAGTTTCTAAAGTGCCGTAAATCACTGGCGACTCCAGAAATTTGTACTTACGCAGATTTCTGGACATCGCTGGTTTATCAGACTTACGGCACTTTAGCATCTGACAGCGCCGTATATAGGATAGCTCGAGTTGCGAGCTGAAACTACGGGCGGCGGGGGTTCCCTCGCTTGCGCCGCAAACTACGATCTTTATCGGATCACGCCCTGAGATGTACCATGTATGTTGCCGCTCATTAAGGGTTATTTTTTTTTAAAATAGCACGTGTCCCGCCACAAGTGGCAGTACTGCGCTATTATACTCTCCCTTCTTACCATCGTAAATAGCGTGGCCTCAACACTGGCTGCAAGACTGCGCATTTAATAGCACTTCCCCATTCAAAGACGAGTGATGTACAGGGTATATTGCTTGTCTTTAAGGGGTTAAAATATAGGTTCTAAGCATCCCATTGGCAGGTAGTGACAAAATCTGTTTGATTAGGACCGTGGCCAAATATGTTAATGTCTAGATAAATATTGCATTGACATGAGAATTTATGGCAGTTAAAAATACAATTTTTCTTTTTCAAGATACGATGAGTCCACGGATTTCATCCTTACTTGTGGGATATCGCCTCCCGGTCAGCAGGAGGAGGCAAAGAGCACCACAGCAGAGCTGTATAAATAGCTCCTCCCTTCCCTCCCAACCCAGTCATTCTCTTTGCCTGTGTTAGTTAGATAGGAGATGGCAAAGTGAGGTGTTAGTAAAGATTCTTCAATCAAGTGTTTATTATTTTTAAAGTAGTGCCTCTGAGTGCTACTTTGTGCTTGGGTGTAGCCTAGACCAGATCAGTCTCTTCAGTAAAAAGGGAAGCATTTGGTGGCTTTAAAGCAATAGGAACTGGTGGGACATAATTCTCACTGCGCCTCCTATACATATTTGCTGCCCTAATATAGATAGCCTAAGCACTTTTAACTCAGGCTGATATTAGTCCACAGGGCTATGGGAGGGAGAGGACCTCTGAAAACCTGCTGGACTGCCATGCTGTCACACAGGTTTCAAGGTAAATGCTGACTTTTTTATTCTGGGTCTGAAACCAAAAGAGAAGATTCAGGACAGAGGAAGTTTAGCACTTTTCTGGGATTATTATCTCTTTATTATGTAAAGAATGCTATGAAAGCGTGGTAATGGCAGGCACTGGGGCTCAGGAGTGTGGCTTCTAGGGGTTTTTGCACTGAAGAGAAGCCCTGATTTGTATGACCCTGTGCAAAGTAATAGAACAGCATACAGCCAACTGTTCATTTGTATATGTTATCATGTAGCAGAGCACCTCCTACTGGGCTGTCTGTGTAGTGCCAGCAAACGCTTCTGATCTGCAGAATGTTTATTTAAAGTGGACACAAGATGCCCAGGTTCTCTAAGAAGGGGTCAGTTTACTCCCGGTAGTCGGTCTTTGTGATAAATATGGCGACCGGGAGACTGTGTATTATTACGCACACAAAGGGCGGGCTTATGTTTTGGCGCCGTCTGATCCCGCCAAGTAAGGTCAGTCCAGCCCCGAAATACCAGGCAATTCTCCTCTGAACAAGGAACATGACAACCCCAGACGATCGTTTCGGCCTTCTATGGGCCTCGTCAGTGAGGTGCAGCCACATTCCTCTAAGCACACTGGGCAAGGAGTCCACGTCTGGTTTCCCCCATCACCCATAGGGAGACTTCCCCAGGGTCATAATAATTTGCATACAAAGAGAGAAGCGCTCTACCAGGAACGAACAACAGCTCAGTGGCTTGTTCTATGGTGATTTACCACCCGGAAGCAGCCTCTTTTAGACCAGTGTGCTTTTCACAGAAGAAAACTTTCCTGAAGTATATCAGTCTGATCCCGCCAAGTAAGGTCAGTCCAGCCCCGAAATACCAGGCAATTCTCCTCTGAACAAGGAACATGACAACCCCAGACGATCGTTTCGGCCTTCTATGGGCCTCGTCAGTGAGGTGCAGCCACATTCCTCTAAGCACACTGGGCAAGGAGTCCACGTCTGGTTTCCCCCATCACCCATAGGGAGACTTCCCCAGGGTCATAATAATTTGCATACAAAGAGAGACGCGCTCTACCAGGAACGAACAACAGCTCAGTGGCTTGTTCTATGGCGATTTACTACCCGGAAGCAGCCTCTTTTAGACCAGTGTGCTTTTCACAGAAGAAAACTTTCCTGAAGTATATCAGTCTGATCCCGCCAAGTAAGGTCAGTCCAGCCCCGAAATACCAGGCAATTCTCCTCTGAACAAGGAACATGACAACCCCAGACGATCGTTTCGGCCTTCTATGGGCCTCGTCAGTGAGGTGCAGCCACATTCCTCTAAGCACACTGGGCAAGGAGTCCACGTCTGGTTTCCCCCATCACCCATAGGGAGACTTCCCCAGGGTCATAATAATTTGCATACAAAGATGGAAGCGCTCTACCAGGAACGAACAACAGCTCAGTGGCTTGTTCTATGGCTATTTACCACCCGGAAGCAGCCTCTTTTAGACCAGTGTGCTTTTCACAGAAGAAAACTTTCCTGAAGTATATCAGTCTGATCCCGCCAAGTAAGGTCAGTCCAGCCCCGAAATACCAGGCAATTCTCCTCTGAACAAGGAACATGACAACCCCAGACGATCGTTTCGGCCTTCTATGGGCCTCGTCAGTGAGGTGCAGCCACATTCCTCTAAGCACACTGGGCAAGGAGTCCACGTCTGGTTTCCCCCATCACCCATAGGGAGACTTCCCCAGGGTCATAATAATTTGCATACAAAGAGAGACGCGCTCTACCAGGAACGAACAACAGCTCAGTGGCTTGTTCTATGGCGATTTACCACCCTGAAGCAGCCTCTTTTAGACCAGTGTTCTTTTCACAGAAGAAAACTTTCCAGACGTGGACTCCTTGCCCAGAGTGCTTAGAGGAATGTGGCTGCACCTCACTGACGAGGCCCATAGGAGGCCGAAACGATCGTCTGGGGTTGTCATGTTCCTTGTTCAGAGGAGAATTGCCTGGTATTTCGGGGCTGGACTGACCTTACTTGGCGGGTTCAGACTGATATACTTCAGGAAAGTTTTCTTCTGTGAAAAGCACACTGGTCTAAAAGAGGCTGCTTCCGGGTGGTAAATTGCCATAGAACAAGCCACTGAGCTGTTGTTCGTTCCTGGTAGAGTGCTTCTCTCTTTGTATACAAATTATTATGACCCTGGGGAAGTCTCCCTATGGGTGATGGGGGAAACCAGACGTGGACTCCTTGCCCAGTGTGCTTAGAGGAATGTGGCTGCACCTCACTGACGAGGCCCATAGAAGGCCGAAACGATCGTCTGGGGTTGTCATGTTCCTTGTTCAGAGGAGAATTGCCTGGTATTTCGGGGCTGGACTGACCTTACTTGGCGGGATCAGACTGATATACTTCAGGAAAGTTTTCTTCTGTGAAAAGCACACTGGTCTAAAAGAGGCTGCTTCCGGGTGGTAAATTGCCATAGAACAAGCCACTGAGCTGTTGTTCGTTCCTGGTAGAGCGCTTCTCTCTTTGTATGCAAATTATTATGACCCTGGGGAAGTCTCCCTATGGGTGATGGGGGAAACCAGACGTGGACTCCTTGCCCAGTGTGCTTAGAGGAATGTGGCTGCACCTCACTGACGAGGCCCATAGGAGGCCGAAACGATCGTCTGGGGTTGTCATGTTCCTTGTTCAGAGGAGAATTGCCTGGTATTTCGGGGCTGGACTGACCTTACTTGGCGGGATCAGACTGATATACTTCAGGAAAGTTTTCTTCTGTGAAAAGCACACTGGTCTAAAAGAGGCTGCTTCCGGGTAGTAAATTGCCATAGAACAAGCCACTGAGCTGTTGTTCGTTCCTGGTAGAGCGCTTCTCTCTTTGTATGCAAATTATTATGACCCTGGGGAAGTCTCCCTATGGGTGATGGGGGAAACCAGACGTGGACTCCTTGCCCAGTGTGCTTAGAGGAATGTGGCTGCACCTCACTGACGAGGCCCATAGGAGGCCGAAACGATCGTCTGGGGTTGTCATGTACCTTGTTCAGAGGAGAATTGCCTGGTATTTCGGGGCTGGACTGACCTTACTTGGCGGGATCAGACTGATATACTTCAGGAAAATTTTCTTCTGTGAAAAGCACACTGGTCTAAAAGAGGCTGCTTCCGGGTGGTAAATTGCCATAGAACAAGCCACTGAGCTGTTGTTCGTTCCTGGTAGAGCGCTTCTCTCTTTGTATGCAATTTATTCCACAAACCTATAGTGTTCACAACATGTTTGGGCACACATGCAGTGCTCTGCGCTTCCTATTATACTCCGTCCGGAGTTTTTATTTGCATATCATGCATTCCATGTTTTTCCCTCATGGAATCTATCCATTACTAGAGGAATTATTTTCACTATTAGGTGTAATCTATCCTAGTGCGTCCTGTGAGTTATACACAATGGGGAAGTCCGCATTCCCTATACTTAAAGAAGATTTTTCCCATAACCGACTTAGCTAAGGAGACATCACCTAGGGTGAATGGAGTAGTTTCCAACTTAGCTCAGAGATCTACTATTTTTTCCAGTGAATAGTTAGATTCTCAAGGGTTATCTGGATGAAAATGGGAAAAGGGTACACCAGGGCGTCCAATGGTATCCAGAGGTGTATTTTATTACCGTCTTTAGTGCAACGGTATTTCAGTTTGATGTGTTGTCTGATGCTTTTAAGTCAGAAACTCATCTGAATAAGATCCAGGCTAGGGTAAAGGCTGTCAATTGTCCAGTTCCTTTTTTCAATTTCTTTCCTTGAAGTTTTTAAAATGGGAGCATAGGTTTCAGGTTTCTCTGTCCCAGCTCTCTGAGCCTTATGTTAGTGCCTTGTTTTACAGATTTAGATCTACATCTAAATTTATAATGTTTCATTCAAGAAGGCCTTGTAGGAACCTGTCTTGATGAAGATGATTTCTTCTGTTTAAAAAAAAAAAATGTGTTTCAAGGTTTCACAGTGGACTGGTTTCTGATTTCAAGATTCTCTGCAGACCAGTTAAAAGAGAGGCGTTCTTACTTTGTGGAGACCTTCTTTCCATGGGAGTGCTTGGCCTGTTCCGATACAGGAGCATGATTTTTGTTTAACTGTTTGTAGTTCCCAAAGAGGAGGGAACATTCAGACCTATCTTAGTCTTTGTGACTCTGAACAAGTTCTCGGAGTGCCATCTTTCAGGATGGAAACTTTCGTACTATCCTTCCTTGGATCCAGGAGGGTCAATTTATGAGGACAGTAGATCTAAATGATGCATATCTTCTTGTTCTTACCTACAGATATCATCACTAGTTCTTTGTGGTTTGCCTTTCTGGACCAACGCTTCTTTTTGGGTTGGTCATGGCTATCAGGATTTCCACAAAGATTCTGGGGTTTCGACTGGCGGGTTCTAAGACCGCAGGGTGTTGTGGTGGCGCTTTATCTGGACAACATTTTTCTCCAGGCATCACCTTGTTAGCAATCTAGTGCCCATACTGACATTGTGTTTCCTTTCCAAGAATGGGTTACCCTTCTGGGTTATCTAATCAACTCTATATTCTTGAGAATTTTTCTGACAAGAAGTCAGAAAGTCAAGGATTCTGGTTACATGTCGAGCACTTCAGTCCTCTCTTCAGCCGTCAGTGGTTCAGTGCCTGGAGGTAATCGGAATGATGGTGGCGGCATTGATCATCATACCGTTGGCTCGGTTTCAATTCAGGCCTCTGCAACTAAACTTGCTTAGGCAGTGGAATGGAGACTATTCAAATTTTGTCTCCTCGAATAATTCTAGATCAGGAGTTGAGGGACTCTCTTCTATGGTGGTTGTCGCCGGATCATTTTTCCCAGGGGACATACTTTCGCAGACCTTCATGGGTGATTGTGACAACGGATGCCAGACTGTTAGGATGGGGAGCAGTCTGGAACTCCTTGAGGGCTCAGATAGTATGGACTCAAGCTGAATCTCTCATTCCCATCAACATCCTAGAGTTGAGGGCGATATTCCATGCGCTTCAGGTCTGGCCTCAGTTGGCTTCAGAAAAATTCTTCATAACAACAGTGGCTTACATCAATCATCAAGAAGGAACAAGGAATTCCTTTGCGATGACTGCAGTCGCTAAAATAATCAGTGGGCGGAGGCTCACTCTTGCCATCTGTCGGCGATCTACATCCCAGGGGTGGACAACTGGGAGGCAGATTTTCTGAACAAACAGACCTTTCATCTGGGAGAGTGGGAACTCCATCCGGAAATGTTTTCAAACCTGATTCTCAGATGGGGTCGGCTGGAGTTTTATTTTAGGGCATCTCGTCAGAATGCCAAACTTCCAAGATTCGGGTCCCGGTCCAGGGATTCTGGCCCGAGCTGATAGATGCCTTGGCAGTTCCTTGGTCTTTTAGCCTGGCATATGTATTCCCTCCGTTTGCTCTCCTTCCCCGGGTGATTGCTTGACTCAAACAGGGGAGAGCATCTGTGATCCTCATTGCCCTTGCGTGGCTTCGCAGGATTTGGTATGCCGATCTGGTGGACATGTCATCTTGACCACCGTGGCAGCTTCCATTGAGGAAGGACCTTCTCATTCAGGGTCCCTTCCATCATTCGAATCTAGTTTCTCTGCAGTTGACTGCTTGGAGATTGAATGCTTAATTTTATCCAAGCGAGGTTTTTCTGATTCGGTCATAGATACTTTGATTCAGGCACGTAGGCCGGTTACTAGGAAATTTTTCCATAAAATATCTTATTGGTGTGAATCCAAGGGCTACTCATGGAGTAGGGTTAGGATTCCCAGGATTTTTTGTCTTTTCTCCAAGAAGGATTGGAGAAAGTGTTGTCTGCAAGTTCCTTAATGGGACAGGTCTCTGCTTTACCTATTTTTGTTACTTAAGCGGTTGACAGATGTTCCAGATGTACAATCTTTTGTCAGGCTCTGACTAGAATCAGATCGGTGTTTGCTCCTCCTTGGAGTTTGAATTTAGTTCTTGGAGTTTTTCAAGAGGTTCCGTTTGAACCCATGCATTCCATAGAAATTTTTATTTCTGGTTGCTATTTCTTCTGCTCGAAGAGTATCTGAGTTTTTGGCATTACAATATAATTCCCCTTACTTTATTTTTCATTCGGATAAGGTGGTGTTACGTTCTAATAATGAGTCTTTCCCTAAGGCTGTTCCGAACAGAAATATTAATCAGGAGATTGTCGTTCCTTCCTTGTGTCCTAATCCTTCTTCTCAGAAGGAACGTCTGTTAAACGATTTATATGTCGTTCGTGCTTTAAAGTTCTACTTCCAAGCGACTAAGGATTTTCGACAATCGTCTTCTTTGTTTGTTTTTTTTTCAGAGAGACGTAGGGGTCAGAAAGCTACGGCTACCTCTCTGTCTTTTTGGCTGAAGAGTATCTTCCGTTTTGCGTATGTGACTGCTGGTCAGCAGCCTCCTGAACGGATTACAGCTCATTCCACTAGGGCTGTTACTTCCTCATGGACATTCAAACAATGATGCTTCTGTTGAACAGATTTGCAAGGCTGCGACTTGGTCGTCTCTTCACACTTTTTCCAAATTTTACAAATTTGATATCTTTGCCTCAACTGAGGACGTTATTGGGAGAAAGGTTCTTTAAGCAGTGGTGCCTTCCGTTTAGGTTCCCTGTCTTGTCCCTCCCGTTTCATCCGTGTACTATAGCTTTGGCATTGTATCCCACAAGTAAGGATGAAATCTGTGGACTCATTGTATCTTGAAAAAGAAAAGGAAATTTATGCTTACCTGATAAATGTATTTCTTTTTCGATACGATGAGTCCACGGCCCGCCCTGTTCTATGAGACAGGTTATTTATTTATTTTTTGTTAAACTTCAGACACCTCTGCACCTTGGCTTTTCCTTTCTCTTCCTAACTTCGGTCGAATGGGTTGGGAGGGAAGGGAGGAGCTATTTATACAGCTTTGCTGTGGTGCTCTTTGCCTCCTCCTGCTGACCAGGAGGCAATATCCCACAAGTAAGGATGAAATCCGTGGACTCATCGTATCGAAAAAGAAATACATTTATCAGGTAAGCATAAATTTCCTTTTTTTAGTATTCATCACAATCTTGAAGTTTAAATAAAGGCGTGTAATTTTTTTGTCAGATTTACTTTTTTAGTTCTACAAATTAAAGTTCTGCTGTAAACTAAGCAATTAGCATAGAATGCCCATGTTTATGTAATATTTGTTTTTATTTTTACAGGCCGGTGCCAAATTCAAGATCATAGAACAGATACAGATGGACATCATATTATATTTTTATTGTTCTGTCAACATTATTGTGCATCTGCATTATACTTGTACCCTAGGCCTATACTATAAGTTATTCTCTGGTTTATTACAATGTCATATTTAAAATCTTTTAATACCTGGAAAATTTGAAGCCTAATAAAAGTTTAAATTACTTTTGTAAGAGTTAGTGCTGTTGTTTTTATGGAGTCATTTCTAAAGGATTTTTTGGTGAATATGTTTACCTTAATACAGTATTGAGGTTAACAGATCATATTTACCAGACAGGCAAAGGCTAATTTTATTAAAATCAGTAAAAGTATGAAATCAATAAAAAATAAATATGATTTTCCTAGTTTAACTTCTGGTAACAATTGCAGTTAGTTATATACAATAATTATTTTTTATAACTGCACAGATATGGAGATATCTGTAAAACAAATATTCATAAAGAAAATAATCAATTAAAATCACAGCCAAAAACAATGAAATGGAGGTAAAAACATGAAACATTATAACCATGGGCAGAGCTAAAGACTGATTTATAAGTGGAACGCCTTAAAGGGGTGTGCTGTAAAAAGGGGCCCTACTGTACCTGAGATAATGATATTAGTGTTATAATACATCAAGTTTTCAACTTAAAGGGATACTAAACCCATTGTTATGCTTTTATGATTCAGATAGAGCATGCAATTTTAAGCAATTTTCTAATGTACTCCTATTATCTATTTTCTTCATTCTCTTGCTATCTTTTTTTGAAAAAGCAGAAATGTAAGAATAGGAACCGGCCCATTTTTGTTTTAGCACCTGGGTATTGCTTGCTGATTGGTAGCTACATTTAGCCACCAATCAGCAAGCGCTACCCTTGTGCTGAACCAAAAATGGGCCAACTCTTGAACTTACTTTCCTGCTTTTTCGAATAAAAATAGGAAGAAAACGGAAAAAAATTATAATAGAAGTAAATTAGAAAATTGCTTAAAATTGCATGCTTTGTCTGAATCATAAAAGAAAAAATGTGAGTTTAGTGTCCCTTTAATATATTACCTGTCATAATATTAGTATATATGAATATATATTACCTCAGATAACGCATGGATACAACTTTAAGATCAATTAAATTCATACAAACAACTTACATAGATAAACTTTTGCAGGAAAAAACATTTTATTATTAATTTGTAAATATGATTGACGTAAATAATAGTACATTTGTAGTGCTTGTGGCAGACACTGCTCTTAATTGTGATATATGTGCCAGAGATATGCTAAATATTTGCAGTATTCTTGCTGTTGACTTGCTAGAGATTTGTAACAGACTTGCAGAGCTTTTGCAGTAGACTTGAAGGGCTCTTGCTGTTAAATTGTCAGCAATTTGCTGCAGACTTGCAGAGCTCTTGTTGTTGGCTTGTCAGAAATTTGCAGCAGACTTGCAGAGCTCTTGCTATTGACTTGTCAGAAATTTGCAATTAACTTGCAGAGCTCTGGCTGTTAACTTGCCAGAAATTGACTAGACACTTGCAGAGCTCTTGCAGTTGACTTGCCAGACATTGATAACAAACTTGCAGAGCTCTTGCAGTTGACTTGCCAGAAATTGGCAACAAACTTGCAGAGCTCTTGCAGTTGACTTGCCAGAAATTCTCTTGCTAGAGACTTGCCAGGTAAACTTGCTGCAAGTTGAAAAAGTGTCAACTAGAACTTTTGCTGCAATTATTCTGCAAGTAAACACACTTGCCAGTGAAAACTTGCAGCAAGTTTGACTGACTTACAGCAAAAGTTTGCTACACGTCTGTGGCAAGTTCTCCTTGCTATATATTATTGGGGTCGATTTATGAAGCAGTGGATGTTGCTTAC
The DNA here is from genome assembly GCF_027579735.1 of Bombina bombina. Taxonomy (NCBI): domain Eukaryota; kingdom Metazoa; phylum Chordata; class Amphibia; order Anura; family Bombinatoridae; genus Bombina; species Bombina bombina. Next base: position 1,148,214,543 of record NC_069499.1, on the reverse strand, counting down.
GACCCACCCCGCTTCAGGTCCACCTGAAGCAGAAGTTTAGAAGCAGTAGTCCTAAGACCGCTGCTCCTTAACTCGTCTGTCACCTCTGAGGTGGCGGACAGCAATCAGCCCGATCGAATATGATCAGGTTGATTGACACCCCCTGCTAGTGGTCGATTGGCTGCGCATCTTCAGGGGGCGGTATTGCACCAGCAGTTCACAAGAACTGCTGGTGCAATGATAAATTCCGACAGCGTATGCTGTCGGCATTTATCGATGTGCAGTGGACATGATCCGCTATATCGGATCATGTCCGCTCACACCTACATAAATTGACCCCTTAATCTAGCCCAATATGTATCTAATTTAGCTAGCAGTTAATCAAATGATTCAAGACCCATGACACTGTCGTTATCTTTTTGTATGAAAATAAATCCACTGAAAGAGCTTCCCTCCATTCAAATGAAACTCAAACAGCAAGCACATTAAGAAACAAATATGCCAAGGCATGTAAGCTGTGTGTATGGAGGGGAGATCTAGGTCCTGGGGAATTTGCAGTGGAGGTTTATATTGAGAGTTCTCTGACCCCTCCTGTACCTTTCTGATATGATAAATTAAGTGTTGTTGATGGAAAAGTTAATATTCTGTTTAGGGTCTTAAATGAGCCAGTTATGATTTAACATCTGCTTTTGTTGCTCCTCTCTCTAGGGTTAGTTTGTATTTCCAATTGCAAAATGCTCTTGTTTCAGACACCATTTGGATTTGCCTTTCTTGGTGTGCTACATATTGTTTAGAGTATATTACCTTTATGTTCAGCACAAGGATTATAAGGATTTGGTTGGAACACATTCAATTACTAACAATAATGGAGTCCAAAGGCTATATAAAAGTTAGGTTTCACCCTGCAGTTATTGTGACCAAAGTCTAATAAGATGATCTAGCCTATAGTATGTGTAGTATAGTAAGTTTGTATGCCCATAATTTATGGACTCAATTTACAGCATCTGGTGTCTCTAGGGAGATAGATGCACTCAAACTTACCTTGCATGGGTCACAGACCTGTTTCTGGTAGTTTCACTGTTAGGGAACTCATTTGCAAGCACCTAGATCTAGTTTGTAATATTTCACAATGTTGAAGTGAATTGTTAAGTTTATCTATAAATAAAGCTATGTCTACCATATTTCCTGTGTCAGTGTAGTTCTTTCTGTAGCTCAGTGTTGGATCATAATTGTTCTTTAGTCAAGTAGTTAGTACTAGAATAATAAATTAGAAGCTTAGCCTATATTTATTTCAGCTGATTACATGAAATCAGTGAAACTTAGGTCTTAAAGGACAGATATCTACAGTAGATTTGCATAATCAACAAATGCATGATAAGAAGACAGTGCAATAGCACTTAGGGGGTGATTTATCAAGGGCCGAATGGCCATTGATCCGCCTGTTTCCACGCGAGCCTTCAGGCCCACCAGAAACAGCAGTTATGAAGCAGCAGTCTTAAGATTTCTGCTCCTTATCTGGTCCGCCACCTCTGAGCAGCGGACAGCAATCAACCTGATCCTATATGATCGGGTTGATTGACACCCCCTGCTAGCAGCCGATTTGCAGCGAATCTGCAGGGAGTGGAATTGCACAAGCAGTTAACCAGAACTGCTTGTGCAATGTTAAATGACGACAGTGTATGCTGTCGACATTCAGCGATGTCTGTTGGACATGATACGCTACAGCGTATCATGTCGGACAGACATTGATAAATCAGCCCCTTAGTCTGAACTTCAAATGTATAGTAGATTGTTTTTTAACAAATTACAAAGTTATGTCTATTTCCACTCCCCCTGTATCATGTGACAGCCATAAGCCAATCACAAATGCATAAATGTATATTCTGTGAACTCTTGCACATGCTTAGTAAAAACTGGTGGCTCAAAAGGGTAAAATAGAAAAAGACTGCACATTTTGTTAATGGAAGCAAATTGGAAAGTTGTTTTATATTACATGCTCTATCTGAATCATAAAAGTTTAATTTTGACTTGAGTGTCCCTTTAATGATGCGCACTGCTCTTGTAATATTATTTTGCTTATTTGTAAATTGTTACATGCTTTATATAAGCAGTAAAGAGACTGACCCATCTACCTTGAAACCTACTGGAGCATGGGACCCTATCCTCGGATTTAAAAGATCAAATTCCCCTTTTTCACTTTAATGGCGGAGGGTTATAAAATAGTATATATTTCGCAATCAAAAGTTAGTATATATACCTATGAGACCCTTTGCTTGGAAAAAAAAAGCAAAGCAACATTAATAAATTAATTAATAAAACTCCAAAACTGCAACTTCAGTTTCACAGACACCTTCATTACTTTATATGAGCCCAAAAAGCAAAGATTTCCTAGTCAGGAGAGAAGTTATAGTGCAGACTTCACAGGGGCTGAACTTACTGAATGCTGTAAGAAAAAGGGTGGGACCTGGAAGTCCTAGAGAGATTAGAGATGCCTTTCATAGAGAATAATTAATTGAGGGATACAGAATTTCACAGGGAAGTAGAAGGTAAATGGAAAACACCTGGGAATGATATAAAGGCTCACTTTGCATAAATTACAAATTAAACTGAAATGTTTTCACTACAATTTAACTTGTTTTTGCCTATAGTTTAGTATATATTTCTGTCAGTTAAAAAAGTGTATTGTGAATTTTGAGCAAACTTCACCTGCATACAGCTGCCAAGAAAAATCAGTGAGACCAGCTTGTTTAAAATGCTTACAGCATTTCACAAGACTTGTGAGAGAGCTTCAGACATACTCTGAGAAAATACCAAGTGCAATGTAAGTTGTAAAAGATGCACAGAAATATATAAGGTTTGATCCTAATTTATTAAAGTAACACAGAAACTTTCAAAACATAATCAGAATTTGTAAAAACACTGCTGGATCTAAATCTAAATGTATTAAAATATAAAACAGAAAGTGCAAAGCTTAAATTTAATAATATTGAAAGGACCTAATCTGAAGTTTAAAGTAATATAAATATAATGCACAAAGTGTTAGTACAACACCACTCTCATATCATGCAGTGTTATATTGTCTCTCATTCAGAGACAGAAATGAGAGAGATCTCACAGTACAATTGCATTGTAAAAGCGTCTAAGTCACACACACCTACGCTGGCAGTGTAGCTTAATGTATATTGCATGGCAGTAACTGGCACATGTCTTTGGTCTGCCAAGAAAAATCAGTGAGACCAGCTTGTTTAAAATGCTTACAGCATTTCACAAGACTTGTGAGAGAGCTTCAGACATACTCTGAGAAAATACCAAGTGCAATGTAAGTTGTAAAAGATGCACAGAAATATATAAGGTATGATCCTAATTTATTAAAGTAACACAGAAACTTTCAAAACATAATCAGAATTTGTAAAAACACTGCTGGATCTAAATCTAAATGTATTAAAATATAAAACAGAAAGTGCAAAGCTTAAATTTAATAATATTGAAAGGACCTAATCTGAAGTTTAAAGTAATATAAATATAATGCACAAAGTGTTAGTACAACACCACTCTCATATCATGCAGTGTTATATTGTCTCTCATTCAGAGACAGAAATGAGAGAGATCTCACAGTACAATTGCATTGTAAAAGCGTCTAAGTCACACACACCTACGCTGGCAGTGTAGCTTAATGTATATTGCATGGCAGTAACTGGCACATGTCTTTGGTCCCCACACACACTCAATGAATTTGTACAGCCATATTTGTCTTCATCTTTATAGTATATTTCTCCAACATAGGTGTGTCCGGTCCACGGCGTCATCCTTACTTGTGGGATATTCTCTTCCCCAACAGGAAATGGCAAAGAGCCCAGCAAAGCTGGTCATATGATCCCTCCTAGGTTCCGCCTACCCCAGTCATTCTCTTTGCCGTTGCACAGGCAACATCTCCACGGAGATGGCTAAGAGTTTTTTGGTGTTTAAATGTAGTTTTTATTCTTCAATCAAGTGTTTGTTATTTTAACCCCTTAACGACTGAGGACGTGCAGGGTACGTCCTCAGAAAAAAGGCAGTTAATGCCTGAGAACGTACCCTGCACGTCCTCAGTGTGGAAAGCAGCTGGAAGCGATCCTGCTCGCTTCCAGCTGCTTTCCGGTTATTGCAGTGATGCCTCGATATGGAGGCATCCTGCAATAACCTTTTTAAGTCATCCGGTGCAGAGAGAGCCACTCTGTGGCCCTCTCTGCACCGGAGATCGGTGGCTACCTGCGTTGGTGGGTGGGAGCCGGACCGGGAGGCGGGGTGGCGGCCATCGATGGCCATGTGGATCTGAAGGGGGGCGGGATCGTGGGCGGGGGTGGCTGGGGGCGCGCACGGGCGCGCGCGCGTGCACGGGAGGGTGGGGGCGGGCGCGTGCACGGGGAGGGAGCGGGTGGGAACCGCTACACTGCAGAAAATGGGGAAATAAAAAATATAATAAAAAATAAAATCTAAACAATCAGCAAGGTGGTGGGGGTTTGTTTGTGGGGGGTGGGGGGTTGGGGGAAGCTACACTACAGAAAAAAACAAAAAACCCCCCAAAAAAGCACTTTTTATTGTAAACTGGGTACTGGCAGACAGCTGCCAGTACCCAAGATGGCCCCCAATAAGGCAGAGGGGAGGGTTAGAGAGCGGTTTTGGGGGGGATCAGGGAGGTTGGGGGCTAAGGGGGGGATCCTACACAGTAGCATATGTAAATATGCTAAAAAAAAATTCATTTTTTTTTTTTAAAAACCCTTTTATTTTAGTACTGGCAGACTTTCTGCCAGTACTTAAGATGGCGGGGACAATTGTGGGGTGGGGGAGGGAAGGGAGCTGTTTGGGAGGGATCAGGGGGTGGGATGTGTCAGATGGGAGGCTGATCTCTACACTAAAGCTAAAATTAACCCTGCAAGCTCACTACAAACTCCCTAATTAACCCTTTCACTGCTAGCCATAATACACGTGTGAGGCGCAACAGGATTTAGTGGCCTTCTAATTACCAGAAAGCAACGCCAAAGTCATATATGTCTGCTATTTCTGAACAAAGGGGATCCCAGACAAGCATTTACAACCATTTGTGCCATAATTGCACAAGCTGTTTGTAAATGATTTCAGTGAGAAACCTAAAATTGTGAAAAATTTTACGTTTTTTTTAATTTGATCGCATTTGGCGGTGAAATGGTGGCATGAAATATACCAAAATGTGCCTAGATCAATACTTGGGGTTGTCTACTACACTACACTAAAGCTAAAATTAACCCTACAAGCTCCCTAAAAGCTCCCTAATTAACCCCTTAACTGCTGGGCATGATACACTTGTGGTGCGCAGTGGCATTTAGCGGCCTTCTAATTACCAAAAAGCAACGCCAAAGCCATATATGTGTGCTATTTCTGAACAAAGGGGATCCCAGAGAAGAATTTACAACCATTTATGCCATAATTGCACAAGCTGTTTGTAAATGATTTCAGTGAGAAACCTAAAGTTTGTGAAAAAATTTGTGAAAAAGTGAACAATTTTTTGTATTTGATCGCATTTGGCGGTGAAATGGTGGTATGAAATATACCAAAATTGGCCTAGATCAATACTTTGGGATGTCTACTAAAAAAAAATATATACATGTCAAGGGATATTCAGGGATTCCTGAAAGATATCAGTGTTCTAATGTAACTAGCGCTAATTTTGGAAAAAAATGGTTTGGAAATAGCAAAGTGCTACTTGTATTTATGGCCCTATAACTTGCAAAAAAAGCAAAGAACATGTAAACATTGGGTATTTCTAAACTCAGGACAAAATTTAGAAACTATTTAGCATGGGTGTTTTTTGGTGGTTTTAGATATGTAACAGATTTTGGGGGTCAAAGTTAGAAAAAGTGTGTTTTTTTCCATTTTTTCCTCATATTTTATAATTTTTTTTATAGTAAATTATAAGATATGATGAAAATAATGGTATCTTTAGAAAGTCCATTTAATGGCGAGAAAAACGGTATATAATATGTGTGGGTACAGTAAATGAGTAAGAAGAAAATTACAGCTAAACACAAACACCGCAAAAATGTAAAAATAGCCTTGGTCCCAAACGAACAGAAAATGGAAAAGTGCTCTGGTCACTAAGGGGTTAAAATAGTGCTGGTATGTACTATTTACTCTGAAACAGAAAATAGAAGAAGATTTCTGTTTGTGAGAGGAAGATGATTTTAGCAAACGTTACTAAAATCGATTGCTGTTTCCACACAGGACTGTTGAGATGAAGTAACTTCAGTTGGGGGAAGCAGTTGGCAGACTTTTCTGCCTGAGGTATGATGGCCACATTTCTAACACGACTTGGTAATGCTGGAAGGCTGTCATTTTCCCTATGGGGACCGGTAAGCCATTTTCTTAGATTAAGTATAAGACTAAAGGCTTTATAAGGGCTTAAAAAACTGGTAGACATTTTTCTGGGCTAAAACGATTTCTTGCTAAGCATGTTTGACAGATTATAGCGCTTTTTAAATATGTGATAATTGTGACATGGTGTCCAAACAAAGTAGGGACAATGATGCCACAGATATTAATAGTGCCCAAGATGATTCTTCAGATGAGGGGAGTAAGCATGGTACTGCATCACCCCCTTCTGTGTCTACACCAGTTTTGCCCACACAAGAGGCCCCTAGTACATCTAGTGCGCCAATACTTATTACTATGCAACAATTAACGGCTGTTATGGATAATTCTATTGCAAATATTTTATCTAAAATGCCTACTTATCAAAGAAAGCGCGATTGCTCTGTTTTAAACACTGAAGAGCAAGAGGACGCTGATGATAACGCTTCTGACATACCCTCACACCAATCTGAAGGGGCCAGGAGGGAGGTTTTGTCTGAGGGAGAAATTTCAGATTCAGGGAAAATTTCTCAACAAGCTGAACCTGATGTTGTAACATTTAAATTTAAAGTAGAACATCTCCGCGCACTGCTTAAGGAGGTATTATCTACTCTGGATGATTGTGACAATTTGGTCATTCCAGAGAAATTATGTAAGATGGACAAGTTCCTAGAGGTTCCGGTGCCCCCCGATGTTTTTCCTATACCCAAGCGGGTGGCGGACATAGTAAACAAGGAATGGGAAAGGCCCGGCATACCTTTTGTGCCTCCCCCTATATTTAAGAAATTATTTCCTATAGTCGACCCCAGAAAGGACTTATGGCAGACAGTCCCTAAGGTCGAGGGGGCGGTCTCTACTCTAAACAAACGCACTACTATTCCCATAGAAGATAGTTGTGCTTTTAAAGATCCTATGGATAAAAAATTAGAGGGTTTGCTTAAAAGAATGTTTGTTCAGCAAGGTTACCTTCTTCAACCAATTTCATGCATTGTTCCTGTCACTACGGCAGTGTGTTTCTGGTTCGAAGAATTAGAAAAGTCGCTCGATAAGGAATCTTCGTATGAGGAGATTATGGACAGAGTTCATGCACTTAAATTGGCTAACTCTTTTATTCTAGATGCCGCTTTGCAATTAGCGAGATTAGCGGCGAAAAATTCAGGGTTTGCTATCGTGGCGCGCAGATCGCTCTGGCTAAAGTCTTGGTCAGCGGATGTGTCTTCCAAGACAAAATTGCTTAACATCCCTTTCAAGGGCAAAACACTGTTTGGTCCTGATTTGAAAGAGATTATTTCAGACATCACCGGAGGAAAGGGCCACGCCCTTCCTCAGGATAGGTCTTTTAAGGCTAGAAATAAGCCTAATTTTCGTCCCTTTCGCAGAAATGGACCAGCCTCTACTTCTACATCCTCTAAGCAAGAGGGTAATACTTCTCAACCCAAACCAGCCTGGAGACCGATGCAAGGCTGGAACAAGGGTAAGCAGGCCAAGAAGCCTGCCACTGCTACCAAAACAGCATGAAGGGATGGCCCCCGATCCGGGACCGGATCTGGTGGGGGGCAGCCTTTCTCTCTTTGCTCAGGCCTGGGCAAGAGATGTTCAGGATCCTTGGGCACTAGAGATAGTTTCTCAAGGTTATCTCCTGGAATTCAAGGAACTACCCCCAAGGGGAAGGTTCCACAGGTCTCAATTATCTTCAAACCAAATAAAAAGACAGGCATTCTTACATTGTGTAGAAGACCTGTTAAGGATGGGAGTAATTCATCCAGTTCCAATAAGAGAACAAGGGATGGGATTTTACTCCAACCTGTTCATAGTTCCCAAAAAAGAGGGAACGTTCAGACCAATTCTAGATCTCAAGATCCTAAACAAATTTCTCAGGGTTCCATCATTCAAAATGGAAACCATTCGAACGATTCTTCCTACCATCCAGGAAGGTCAATTTATGACCACGGTGGATTTAAAGGATGCGTACCTCCATATTCCTATCCACAAGGAACATCATCAGTTCCTAAGGTTCGCTTTTCTGGACAAGCATTACCAGTTTGTGGCACTTCCTTTCGGATTAGCCACTGCTCCGAGAATTTTCACAAAGGTACTAGGGTCCCTTCTAGCGGTTCTAAGACCAAGGGGCATTGCAGTAGTACCGTACTTGGACGACATCCTGATTCAAGCGTCGTCTCTGTCAAAAGCAAAGGCTCATACGGACATCGTCCTAGCCTTTCTCAGATCTCACGGATGGAAAGTAAACATAGAAAAAAGTTCTCTTTCCCCGTCAACAAGAGTTCCCTTCTTGGGAACAATAATAGACTCCTTAGAAATGAGAATTTTTCTGACAGAGGTCAGAAAATCAAAACTTCTAAGCTCTTGTCAGGTTCTTCATTCTGTTCTTCGTCCTTCCATAGCGCAGTGCATGGAAGTAATAGGATTGATGGTTGCAGCAATGGACATAGTTCCTTTTGCACGAATTCATCTAAGACCATTACAACTGTGCATGCTCAGACAGTGGAATGGGGATTATACAGACTTGTCTCCGACGATTCAAGTAGATCAAAGGACCAGAGATTCACTCCATTGGTGGCTAATCCTGGACAACCTGTCACAGGGAATGAGCTTCCGCAGACCAGAGTGGGTCATTGTCACGACCGACGCCAGTCTGGTGGGCTGGGGCGCGGTCTGGGAACCCCTGAAAGCTCAGGGTCTATGGTCTCGGGAAGAATCTCTTCTCCCGATAAACATTCTGGAACTGAGAGCGATATTCAATGCTCTCAAAGCTTGGCCTCATCTAGCAAAGGCCAAATTCATAAGGTTTCAATCAGACAACATGACGACAGTTGCATATATCAACCATCAGGGGGGAACAAGGAGTTCCCTGGCGATGGAGGAAGTGACCAAGATAATTCAATGGGCGGAGGATCACTCCTGCCACTTGTCTGCAATCCACATCCCAGGGGTGGAAAATTGGGAAGCGGATTTTCTGAGTCGTCAGACATTCCATCCGGGGGAGTGGGAACTCCACCCGGAAATCTTTGCCCAAATAACTCAATTATGGGGCATTCCAGACATGGATCTGATGGCGTCTCGTCAGAACTTCAAGGTTCCTTGTTACGGGTCCAGATCCAGGGATCCCAAGGCGACTCTAGTAGATGCACTAGTAGCACCTTGGACCTTCAACCTAGCTTATGTTTTCCCACCGTTTCCTCTCATTCCCAGGCTGGTAGCCAGGATCAACCAGGAGAGGGCTTCGGTGATCTTGATAGCTCCTGCGTGGCCACGCAGGACTTGGTATGCAGACCTGGTGAATATGTCATCGGCTCCACCATGGAAGCTACCTTTGAGACAGGACCTTCTTGTTCAAGGTCCATTCGAACATCCGAATCTGGTTTCTCTCCAACTGACTGCTTGGAGATTGAACGCTTGATTTTATCAAAGCGTGGGTTTTCAGATTCTGTAATAGATACTCTGATTCAGGCTAGAAAGCCTGTAACTAGAAAAATTTACCATAAGATATAGAAAAAATATATCTATTGGTGTGAATCTAAAGGATTCCCATGGAACAAGATAAAAATTCCTAGGATTTTATCCTTTCTACAAGAGGGTTTGGAGAAGGGATTATCGGCAAGTTCTCTGAAGGGACAGACTTCTGCGTTATCTGTTTTACTTCACAAAAGGCTGGCAGCTGTGCCAGACGTTCAAGCGTTTGTTCAGGCTCTGGTTAGAATCAAGCCTGTTTACAGACCTTTGACTCCTCCCTGGAGTCTTAATCTAGTTCTTTCAGTTCTTCAAGGGGTTCCGTTTGAACCCTTACATTCCGTAGATATTAAGTTATTATCTTGGAAAGTTTTGTTTTTGGTTGCAATTTCTTCTGCTAGAAGAGTTTCTGAGTTATCTGCTCTGCAGTGTTCTCCGCCCTATCTGGTGTTCCATGCAGATAAGGTGGTTTTGCGTACTGAGCCTGGTTTTCTTCCGAAAGTTGTTTCCAACAAGAATATTAACCAGGAGATAGTTGTACCTTCTTTGTGCCCGAATCCAGTTTCAAAGAAGGAACGTTTGTTACACAATTTGGACGTAGTCCGTGCTCTAAAATTCTATTTAGAGGCCACTAAAGATTTCAGACAAACTTCTTCTTTGTTTGTTGTTTATTCTGGTAAAAGGAGAGGTCAAAAAGCAACTTCTACCTCTCTTTCTTTTTGGCTTAAAAGCATTATCCGTTTGGCTTATGAGACTGCCGGACGGCAGCCTCCTGAAAGACTCACAGCTCACTCCACTAGGGCTGTGGCTTCCACATGGGCCTTCAAGAACGAGGCTTCTGTTGACCAGATATGTAAGGCAGCGACTTGGTCTTCACTGCACACTTTTGCCAAATTTTACAAATTTGATACCTTTGCTTCTTCAGAGGCTATTTTTGGGAGAAAGGTTTTGCAAGCCGTGGTGCCTTCCATTTAGGTGACCTGATTTGCTCCCTCCCTTCATCCGTGTCCTAAAGCTTTGGTATTGGTTCCCACAAGTAAGGATGACGCCGTGGACCGGACACACCTATGTTGGAGAAAACAGAATTTATGCTTACCTGATAAATTACTTTCTCCAACGGTGTGTCCGGTCCACGGCCCGCCCTGGTTTTTTTAATCAGGTCTGATTAATTATTTTCTCTAACTACAGTCACCACGGTATCATATGGTTTCTCCTATGCATATTTCCTCCTGTACGTCGGTCGAATGACTGGGGTAGGCGGAGCCTAGGAGGGATCATATGACCAGCTTTGCTGGGCTCTTTGCCATTTCCTGTTGGGGAAGAGAATATCCCACAAGTAAGGATGACGCCGTGGACCGGACACACCGTTGGAGAAAGTAATTTATCAGGTAAGCATAAATTCTGTTTTTGTCATAGTTCTTAAGAAATAGAAGAATAGAAATACTGTATTTACACTGTAGTGCAAGTTTTTTTATGTAGGAAAGAATGCAATGTTAAGTGAACATGTTTTGAATAGTTCATGAACTTTTGCTACTTGGGATATTATATTAGTATATGAGCAACAGCACCCATGGATGTGCTTATGATAGGAAGTGCCCCTTGGTTTGCACTGAACTGAGTTTTTCCCCCACAAATAATAAATGGTGGCTTCATGTGTACAAAATAGCACAAAGGTGGGACTGAGAGAGTTAATTCCAGAGTTTAGAGTTACTTTTTTTTTGGTGTTGGAAGGAAATGATTTTCCAAATCAGTCCGGACACAGACGTGCACATATGACCGGTGATAAGGCATTTCCTCCTCTTGAGAGCCAGCAACACATTTTCCAGCAAGGGATGGGCACATTTGCTAAATGAAACAACATATAAGTACCTACAGAACTGAAGTTGGCTCCTCTTAGGACCCAGTATATTTGCATTGCAAGAATGGAAGCAAAAAATAATTTAAACCTCTGTGATTGTACAAAAATGTTAAAAGGAATAAAACACATTTTTAATTCCACATAGAACAAAAAAAAACTTGTACTTTTCTTATCTATTTTCCCATCTTTTCCTGCATTTAACTCTATTTTTTCCAATTATTGTGTTTTTTCCAATTCTGTGTGAATTGAAAGTGAATACTCCAAACTCTAGAAGTCTAATGCTGCTATATTCATTTATATAAGGTGTGAGTGCTGGATGACTGGAGTTTTGTGTATATACACACACACACACACACACACACATATATATATATATATATATATATATATATATATATATATATATATATATATAAATTAGACTTTTCTATTCTTCTGCTGATTATGCTTGCTGTCATCTTGCGACTTATACATGTCTATTTAAAGCGATTTAAGGAAAAGTATTGTGGACTCAAAATGTTTCTACCTTTTATATGAACGAGCAGAAGCTAAACATGTTTTTTTTCTTTTTGCAAAGTAAAATGGGTTAACTTTTAAGTGAATTTAACTAATACATTTTTTAACTAATATATTTTGAACAATTAAAAAAAATGAGCATGATGTCCTTTTAATAAAAAAATATAAATGATTATTAACTCAATCACAATCCTTTAAATATTGGCTTCCATTATCAAGGTATTGGTTTTGGTCAATGTGGGCAGCATTTTTTTTGAGTGATCACAATACCAAACAGAGAGCTCTTTTCCTTTGAGTTGTAAATGCTGTCAGATGGCGCGTTTTACACAATTAGTGGCATAGAAAATAAAAGAAGTAGAAAAGTGCTAAATTACACCAGGTTTCTATTGAATGCACAAACAGTTAAAACACTGTCGGAAGCTGTCAATAAAGTGTCAGACATTACTGCATGCTCAGCTAGGTGTAAAAGAGGAAAAATAAGCTTTCTGAGGCCTAGTTCCCATTGAGATATTAAAGTTTGCAAACAAAGCAAGTGTTTTACTTTATAAAAATACAAAAATGTTTAAGGAAAGAAAAATACCTATCCCTCTATCCCTATCCCTCTATCCCTATCCCCCTATCCCTATCCATCTATTCCTCTCCATCTATCCCTCACCCTCCTATCACTCTATCCCTATTCCTCTATCCCTATCCTGCTATCCCTATCCCGCTATCCCTATCCCTCTATTCCTAGCCCCCTATTCCTCTATTCCTATCCCTCTCCCTCTATCCTTATCCCTCTATCCCTATCCCTCCTTTTACTCAATCACTATCCTTTTATCGCTATTCCTCTATCCCTAATCCCTTTGCCTATCCCTCTATCCCTATCCCTCTATTCCCTATACCTCTATCCCTATCCATCAAGCCCTATACCTCTATCCCTATCCCTCTAATCCCTATAACTCTATCCCTATCCCTCAATCCCTATACCTCTATCCCTTTCCCTCCATCCCTATCCCTCTATTCCTATCCCTCTATTCCTATACCTCTATCCCTATTTCTCTATCCCTATTCCTCTATCCCTATCCCTCTATCCTTATCCCTATTTCTCTATCCCTATTCCTCTATCCTTATCCCTATTTCTCTATCCCTATTCCTCTATCCCTATCCCTCTATCCTTATCCCTATGTCTCTATCCCTATTCCTCTATACCTATCCCTCTATCCTTATTCCTATTCTCTTTTCCTATCCCTCTATCCCTATCCCTTTATTCCTATCCCTCTATCCCTATTCCTCTATCCCTATCCCTCTATATTTATATGTAGTGTAGGTCCCTCCCCTTCCCTCCCCCCTCCGCTTCTGAGCCACCCACCCACCACCCGCATCCCTATTCCTCTATCCCTATCCTTATCCCTATCCCTCTATTCCTATCCCTCTGCCCCATCCCTCTATTCCTATCCCTCTATCCCTACTCCTATATCCCTATTCCTCTATCCCTCTATCCCTATCCCTCTATCCCTATCCCTCTATTCATATCCCTCTATCCCTATCCCTCTATCCTTATCCCTATCCCTCTATTCCTATCCCTCTATCCCTATCCCTCTATCCTTATCCATATCCCTCTATTCCTATCCCTCTATTCCTATCCCTCTATCCCTATCCCTCTATCCCTATCCCTCTATTCCTATCCCTCTATCCCTCTATCCTTATCCCTATCCCTCTATTCCTATCCCTCTATCCCTATCCCTCTATCCCTATCCCTCTATCCCTATCCCTCTATTCATATCCCTCTATCCCTATCCCTCTATCCTTATCCCTATCCCTCTATTCCTATCCCTCTATCCCTATCCCTCTATCCTTATCCCTATCCCTCTATTCCTATCCCTCTATTCCTATCCCTCTATCCCTATCCCTCTATTCCTATCCCTCTATCCGTATCCCTCTATCTTTATTTTTCTGCAGTTTAGGATCCCCCTAACCCTCCAACCTCCCTGATCCCCCCACTCAAACAGCTTTCTAACCCTCCCCCCTCTAACTATTGCCACCATCTTATGTACTGGCTGCTCTCTGCCAGTACCTATAAACCCCCCTTTTTTCTGTAGTATAGTGGTCCCACTAACCCCCCTCCTGCGATCCCCCCTCCCGCACCCCCAAACCCCTTTTCTGTAGTGTAGCAGCAAAAACCCTCCATGTCCCTTTTTTCTGTAGCAACCCCATTTCTGTATTGTAGCAGCCCCATCCCTCCATGTTTTTTTTTTTTACACTTTTCTGTAGTGTAGCTGCACCATCCTTCCCTGTCACTTTTTTACCTCTTTTCTGTAGTGTAGCTGCCCCATCCCTCTCTGTCCCTTTTTACCCATTTTCTGTAGTGTAGCTGCCATCCCTCCCTGTCCCTTTTATTTATCCCTTTTCTGTAGTGTAGCTGCCCCAGCCCTTTTTTTTACCCCTTTTTTGTAGTGTAGCTGCCTCATCCATTCTTGTCCCTTTTTTTACCCGTTTTCTGTAGTGTAGCTGCCATCCCTCCCTGTCCCTTTTATTTATCCCTTTTCTGTAGTGTAGCTGCCCCAGCCCTTTTTTTTACCCCTTTTTTGTAGTGTAGCTGCCTCATCCATTCTTGTCCCTTTTTTTACCCGTTTTCTGTAGTGTAGCTGCCCCATCCCTCTCTGTCCCTTTTTTTTTTACCCGTTTTCTGTAGTGTAGCTGCCTAATCCCTCCCTTTCCTTTGTTTTTTCTATAGTGTAAGACGCTCCCACTCCCTCCCCTTTCCTCCCCCCTCCGCTTCTGAGCCACCCACCCACCACCGCCTCCCTATTCCTCTATCCTTATCCCTCTATCCCTGTCCCTCTATTCCTATCCCTCTGCCCCATCTCTCTATCCCTATTCCTATATCCTTATCCCTATCCCTCTATCCCTATCCCTCTATTCATATCCCTCTATCCCTATCCCTCTATCCTTATCCCTATCCCTCTATCCCTATCCCTCTATCCCTATCCCTCTATCTTTATTTTTCTGCAGTGTAGGATCCCCCTAACCCTCCAACCTCCCTGATCCCCCCCACTCAAACAGCTCTCTAACCCTCTCCCCTCTAACTATTGCCACCATCTTAGGTACTGGCTGCTCTCTGCCAGTACCTATAAACCCCCCTTTTTTTCTCTAGTATAGCGGTCCCACTAACCCCCCTCCTGCGATCGCCATTTAGTACCCCCCTCCCGTAACCCCAAACCCCTTTTCTGTAGTGTAGCTACCCCATCCCTCCATGTAACTTTTTTCTGTAGCAACCCCATTTCTGTATTGTAGCAGCCCCATCCCTCCATGTCCTTTTTTTTTACCCTTTTCTGTAGTGTAGCTGCACCATCCTTCCCTGTCACTTTTTTACCTCTTTTCTGTAGTGTAGCTGCCCCATCCCTCTCTGTCCCTTTTTACCCCTTTTCTGTAGTGTAGCTGCCATCCCTCCCTGTCCCTTTCATTTATCCCTTTTCTGTAGTGTAGCTGCCCCAGCCCTTTTTTACCCCTTTTCTGTAGTGCAGCTGCCCCATCCATTCCTGTCCCTTTTTTTACCCGTTTTCTGTAGTGTAGCTGCCTAATCCCTCCCTTTCCTTTGTTTTTTCTATAGTGTAAGACCCTCCCACTCCCTCCCCTTTCCTCCCCCCTCCGCTTCTGAGCCACCCACCCACCACCGCCTCCCTATTCCTCTATCCCTATCCTTATCCCTCTATCCCTATCCCTCTATTCCTATCCCTCTGCCCCATCCCTCTATTCCTATCCCTATCACTCTATCCTTATCCCTATCTCTCTATTCCTATCCCTCTATCCCTATCCCTCTATCCCTATCTCTCTATTCCTATCCCGCTATCCCTATCCCTCTATTCCTATCCCTCTATCCCTATCCCTCTATCCCTATCCCTCTATCCCTATTCCTTTTTCTCTATCCCTCTAGCTTTATTTTTCCCCCCTTTAACTATTGCCACCATCTTAGGTACTGGCTGCTCTCTGCCAGTACCTATAAACCCCCCTTTTTTCTGTAGCATAGTGGTCCCACTAACCCCCCTCCCGCGATCGCCATTTAGTACCCCCCTCCCACACCCCCAAACCCCTTTTCTGTAGTTTAGCTGCCCCAACTCTCCATGTCCCTTTTTTCTGTAGCAACCCCTTTTCTGTATTGTAGCAGCTCCATCCCTCAATGTCCTTTTTTTACCCCTTTTCTGTAGTGTAGCTGCCCCAGCCTTTTTTTTAACCCTTTTCTTTAGTGCAGCTGCCCCACACCTCCCGCCGGCACCAGGAGAAGATTGTTACAGCCGGTGACACACACAGTGTCGCCGTCTGTAACGATCAGGCATCTGACCTCATATGGAGGCGGAGCACCGATCGTGCTCCGGCTCCATATGCGGCAGATGCCTGGAGCTTCAGGAACTCCAGCTCTCGGCTGTAACATAAAAGCTGAGAGTGCCGGAGCTTCCTGAAGCTATCTCACGCTGCGAGTAAAGGCTAGCTGTGTTTGTCCTCACGCAGTCTCTACTGCCCATGCCAGCTTCGGACAAACACACTTAGCCTTTTATATTATAGGATTGTTAAATGTAATATTTAGTGCTTGCCCATGTAAAGGACTAGTTGCAGTTATGTTCTTATGTAAATATCAATATGTATTTACCTTTGAAAATATAATTTAGCACATATCTTCTAAGTTCTAAAAAGGTCTTTGCCTATGGCAGCACTAAATATTACAGATATCAATATATTTTTTACAGTGAATTATATGCTTGTTGTTTGACATACATACTAACATTTAGTAATTGAAAATAGCCCAGCATGTGCCTGATATATGCATTTTGAAGGTGGAACATACCTGAGAAAATTGTATCATGAGCCATGTTCATAGTTAGGGATATCTTACTGGAAGATTCACTCAAAATAAAAAATAAAAAATTAATAAAGTTATGAGAAAGGCATCTCAAAGTGCTCAGAGGAATTTGTCATGATTCTTATATCCTGAGGAGTTTTGCTGTGTGGAGACTCTGAGCCAAATCAATTGCCTGATGGACATCTCCTAGGTAAGTGTATTAAAAAGTATTTTGAAGCTATTATGTGTAAAATGTTCTGCCAGGCCAAGTGTCCATTGAGGTGTTTAACTTTTGAAACTGGTTTCAATTATAAAAATATCCAACATAGATTGGAAGCGTTAAAGGAACAATAACTTACATATACAGAAAAAGAGCGACTGCACGCATTGCGCAATCTCTTTTAATGGGAACCTGGTACTAAAATAGAGCCGTAATCTACTTTTAACTGTCGGCTACTTTGGTAGCTTATGGCTCCATTTATACCAACTCAGTGGAAAAAAGCCCATATTTGACAGTTAAAAGACATCAGACCTCCTGAAAAACCTCCTGAAAATGCGGTACAGGTTGTAAAATTGTTGTAATTGGAATCAAAACTGGGAATCAAACTGAAAATGACAAGACAATTTCACACCTCTAAAGCTTACATTGTGACCTAGATTACAAGTGGAGCGCACAAACATTTTCCTCTAAGTAGAGAACAAAGGTATTTGAAGTATTTCTTAATGCTCTTTTGGCTTGTGAAGTTGTCATAGTGCACCTTCGGGGTAGCTTGTGAGCGAAAGCCAGAGGAGGGTTTTGTAGAGTGCGCAGGTTAGCACAGTCACACTTTCCAACCTCCAGATGTTAGCGTGCCTGAGTCTTTCTTTTATTTTACTTTTTACTTGGAATACCAGCGCAAGAATAGGAGCACTACTGATTTAACTTGAGGGCTGTTAGCACTCAATAGATCTAATACTATTGTGCTCCACTTGTAATCTAGACCCATGTGGTTGAATTGATCCATTTAAACCGTGCATAAGGAAAATATTATAGGCTAGGTTACAAATGGAGTGGTAACTCCGCTAGAAGTAAGTTTTTTACGAGCGTCGGGGTAGTGTGCGTATTACAAGTTAAAAGTAAAAAGTTTTCGCACAAGAGCTAAAACAACGCTCGCAAAAAGCTGAAGTTAGAATATCGCGACTATGTATTCCCCCATAGACTAAACTAAGACCCAACAAGTCACGCAAACCGATCGCGTTTTCTCAAGTGCGCTAACCCGACATGAAATATTAATATTTCACATTCCTCACATAGAAGAAAATGTTCTATTTATTCATAAATAAATATTTATATATATATATATATATATATATATATATAGAGAGAGAGAGTATATATATGATTTTTTTGGTAAAATATATATCTATACCTATAAAGGTATAGATATATACAGCTATATATAGGAATATCTGTTTTAAACACATTAGAACATATACCCCTATGTGAAGAACATTGGAATGTGCAATATTTACTGTAGATATATAGTTAAACACTTTATTAAATATGAATATTGCATAAATATGATTTTCCATGTTTTCGTCTACTTGACTGCAAAGAGCTCTAATGCAATCATAAATATATATATGTCTATATGTATACATATGTATTTTATCTGTATATATGTCTGTAAATACATAAATACACATATGAATACATAAATACATCCGTACACACATATAGACAGAGAGCTGCAGAATCTGTTGGCGCTCTACAAATAAATGATAATATATATACAGTATATATATATATATATATATATATATATATATATATATATATATATATATATATATATATATATATATATATAGATTTGTAGAAATAAGCACTCACTGGTCTTCTGTCATCCGTGATACAAATTCTTTATTAAGCAGTGCTTAATAAAGAATTTGTATCACGGATGACAGAAGACCAGTGAGTGCTTATTTCTACAAATCTGTATTTATTACTCAATAGCACCCTGGCAGTTTTTGGTTGTTGGTGAGAGTGCACACACCCTACTTGGTATATATATATATATATATATATATATATATATATATACACATACATATCCATATTTAGCCATGTATATCTATGTATTAAAGCCCTTTCCCTGTCTGAGACCTCATATCTTTGAGCCCTTAATAATTCTTTAGAATTATTAAGTCTTTAGACCGCTGCTTCATAACTGCTGTTTCTGGCGAGTCTGAAGACTCGCCAGAAACTCAGGCCCACAAGCTCCGTTCGGAGCTTGATAAATGGGCCCCTATGTTATCAGTGAGTACAGTTAACTTCACTACCAACATACGCTTGGGAACTTGAAGAAACTGATAAGAATATGTCTGGCAGACCTGAAGCCAGAACAAAGGCCTAGATTACAAGTTAGTGATACATTTTAATTGCTCTTGAGCACTTACTATGCTCAAGGTAAATCAATAACGCTGGTATTTCAAGATGATTGTAAACATGTAGCCAGTGAGTTAAAAAAGCTGCACTCTCCAGGGCTTTAGCAATCCGTCACCTCTTTATTAAAGTAACATTTATGTCTCTTATGTCTGATGACAGGAGTGAAACCCCGAAATCTTACTTTAATAAAAAAGTCATGGATTGATAAAGTCCTGGAAAGTGCAGCTATTCTTTGAGATACATATATATATATATATATATATATATATATATATATATATATATATATATATATATATATATACTGTATATATAAATGTCTATAGCTGTATATGTGTTTATATGTATGTACTGTATATGTACACATGTATACATACACACATATGTCCTCACCTGTCCAATGTGTGTATTGCACTTTTTTTATTGTTTTTAATAAAAAATAATATTTTTGTTTAAAATTTATATATATATTTTTTTTTATGTAGCCAAGGTACCCCTTATAGCCCCCCCACCCGCAGCCGACTCTACCACCATGATACAAGGCTGACTGCCTGCAAACTAGCGATCTATTCATATTCATGTTACGCAATGAAGGAGAGGCTGTGAGCCGTTCAGCTGCCCTTCCATTGCGTAACATGGATATCTTGCAAATTAAGGCCTAGATTTAGAGTTCGGCGGTAAAAGGGCTGTTAACGCTCCGCGGGTTTTTTTCTGGCCGCTCCAAAAAAGGAGCGTAGAGCATTTTTACCGCAAATGCAACTCTCGATATCAGAGTTGCTTACGGACGCGGCCGGCCTCAAAAACGTGCTCGTGCACGATTCTCCCATAGGAAACAATGGGGCTGTTTGAGCTGAAAAAAAACCTAACACCTGCAAAAAAGCAGCGTTCAGCTCCTAACGCAGCCCCATTGTTTTCTATGGGGAAACACTTCCTAGGTCTGCACCTAACACTCTAACATGAACCCCGAGTCTAAACACCCCTAGCCTTACACTTATTAACCCCTAATCTGCCGCCCCCGCTATCGCTGACCCCTGCATTACACTTTTAACCCCTAATCTGCCGCTCCGCAAACCGCCGCCACCTACGTTATCCCTATGTACCCCTAATCTGCTGCCCTAACATCGCCGACCCCTATGTTATATTTATTAACCCCTAATCTGCCCCCCACAACGTCGCCGACACCTACCTACACTTATTAACCCCTAATCTGCCGAGCGGACCTGAGCGCTACTATAATAAAGTTATTAACCCCTAATCCGCCTCACTAACCCTATCATAAATAGTATTAACCCCTAATCTGCCCTCCCTAACATCGCCGACACCTAACTTCAATTATTAACCCCTAATCTGCCGACCGGAGCTCACCGCTATTCTAATAAATGTATTAACCCCTAAAGCTAAGTCTAACCCTAACACTAACACCCCCCTAAGTTAAATATAATTTTTATCTAACGAAATAAATTAACTCTTATTAAATAAAAGATTCCTATTTAAAGCTAAATACTTACCTGTAAAATAAATCCTAATATAGCTACAATATAAATTACATTTATATTATAGCTATTTTAGGATTAATATTTATTTTACAGGTAACTTTGTATTTATTTTAACCAGGTACAATAGCTATTAAATAGTTAAGAACTATTTAATAGTTACCTAGTTAAAATAATTACAAATTTACCTGTAAAATAAATCCTAACCTAAGATATAATTAAACCTAACACTACCCTATCAATAAAATAATTAAATAAACTACCTACAATTACCTACAATTAACCTAACACTACACTATCAATAAATTAATTAAACACAATTGCTACAAATAAATACAATTAAATAAACTATCTAAAGTACAAAAAATAAAAAAGAACTAAGTTACAGAAAATAAAAAAATATTTACAAACATAAGAAAAATATTACAACAATTTTAAACTAATTACACCTACTCTAAGCCCCCTAATAAAATAACAAAGACCCCCAAAATAAAAAATTCCCTACCCTATTCTAAAATACAAATATTACAAGCTCTTTTACCTTACCAGCCCTGAACAGGGCCCTTTGCGGGGCATGCCCCAAGAATTTCAGCTCTTTTGCCTGTAAAAAAAAACATACAATACCCCCCCCCCAACATTACAACCCACCACCCACATACCCCTAATCTAACCCAAACCCCCCTTAAATAAACCTAACACTAATCCCCTGAAGATCTTCCTACCTTGTCTTCACCATACCAGGTTCACCGATCCGTCCTGGCTCCAAGATCTTCATCCAACCCAAGCGGGGGTTGGCGATCCATAATCCGGTGCTCCAAAGTCTTCCTCCTATCCGGCAAGAAGAGGACATCCGGTCCGGCAAACATCTTCTCCAAGCGGCATCTTCTATGTTCTTCCATCCGATGACGACCGGCTCCATCTTGAAGACCTCCAGCGCGGATCCATCCTCTTCTTCCGACGACTAGACGACGAATGACGGTTCCTTTAAGGGACGTCATCCAAGATGGCGTCCCTCGAATTCCGATTGGCTGATAGGATTCTATCAGCCAATCGGAATTAAGGTAGGAATTTTCTGATTGGCTGATGGAATCAGCCAATCAGAATCAAGTTCAATCCGATTGGCTGATCCAATCAGCCAATCAGATTGAGCTCGCATTCTATTGGCTGATCGGAACAGCCAATAGAATGCGAGCTCAATCTGATTGGCTGATTGGATCAGCCAATCGGATTGAACTTGATTCTGATTGGCTGATTCCATCAGCCAATCAGAAAATTCCTACCTTAATTCCGATTGGCTGATAGAATCCTATCAGCCAATCGGAATTCGAGGGACGCCATCTTGGATGACGTCCCTTAAAGGAACCGTCATTCGTCGTCTAGTCGTCGGAAGAAGAGGATGGATCCGCGCTGGAGGTCTTCAAGATGGAGCCGGTCGTCATCGGATGGAAGAACATAGAAGATGCCGCTTGGAGAAGATGTTTGCCGGTCCGGATGTCCTCTTCTTGCCGGATAGGAGGAAGACTTTGGAGCACCGGATTATGGATCGCCAACCCCCGCTTGGGTTGGATGAAGATCTTGGAGCCAGGACGGATCGGTGAACCTGGTATGGTGAAGACAAGGTAGGAAGATCTTCAGGGGATTAGTGTTAGGTTTATTTAAGGGGGGTTTGGGTTAGATTAGGGGTATGTGGGTGGTGGGTTGTAATGTTGGGGGGGGGTATTGTATGTTTTTTTTTACAGGCAAAAGAGCTGAAATTCTTGGGGCATGCCCCGCAAAGGGCCCTGTTCAGGGCTGGTAAGGTAAAAGAGCTTGTAATATTTGTATTTTAGAATAGGGTAGGGAATTTTTTATTTTGGGGGTCTTTGTTATTTTATTAGGGGGCTTAGAGTAGGTGTAATTAGTTTAAAATTGTTGTAATATTTTTCTTATGTTTGTAAATATTTTTTTATTTTCTGTAACTTAGTTCTTTTTTATTTTTTGTACTTTAGATAGTTTATTTAATTGTATTTATTTGTAGCAATTGTGTTTAATTAATTTATTGATAGTGTAGTGTTAGGTTAATTGTAGGTAATTGTAGGTAGTTTATTTAATTATTTTATTGATAGGGTAGTGTTAGGTTTAATTATATCTTAGGTTAGGATTTATTTTACAGGTAAATTTGTAATTATTTTAACTAGGTAACTATTAAATAGTTCTTAACTATTTAATAGCTATTGTACCTGGTTAAAATAAATACAAAGTTACCTGTAAAATAAATATTAATCCTATAATAGCTATAATATAATTATAATTTATATTGTAGCTATATTAGGATGTATTTTACAGGTAAGTATTTAGCTTTAAATAGGAATCTTTTATTTAATAAGAGTTAATTTATTTCGTTAGATAAAAATTATATTTAACTTAGGGGGGTGTTAGTGTTAGGGTTAGACTTAGCTTTAGGGGTTAATACATTTATTAGAATAGCGGTGAGCTCCGGTCGGCAGATTAGGGGTTAATAATTGAAGGTAGGTGTCGGCGATGTTAGGGAGGACAGATTAGGGGTTAATACTATTTATGATAGGGTTAGTGAGGCGGATTAGGGGTTAATAACTTTATTATAGTAGCGCTCAGGTCCGCTCGGCAGATTAGGGGTTAATAAGTGTAGGTAGGTGTCGGCGACGTTGTGGGGGGCAGATTAGGGGTTAATAAATATAACATATGGGTCGGCGATGTTAGTGGCAGCAGATTAGGGGTACATAGGGATAACGTAGGTTGCGGCGATTTGCGGTCGGAAGATTAGGGGTTAATTATTTTAAGTAGCTGGCGGCGACGTTGTGGGGGGCAAGTTAGGGGTTAATAAATATAATATAGGGGTCGGCGGGGTTAGGGGCAGCAGATTAGGGGTACATAAGTATAACGTAGGTGGCGGTCGGCAGATTAGGGGTTAAAAATTTTAATCGAGTGGCGGCGATGTGGGGGGACCTCGGTTTAGGGGTACATAGGTAGTTTATGGGTGTTAGTGTACTTTAGGGTACAGTAGTTAAGAGCTTTATAAACCGGCGTTAGCCAGAAAGCTCTTAACTCCTGCTATTTTCAGGCGGCTGGAATCTTGTCGTTAGAGCTCTAACGCTCACTGCAGAAACGACTCTAAATACCGGCGTTAAAAAGATCCCATTGAAAATATAGGCTACGCAAATGGCGTAGGGGGATCTGCGGTATGGAAAAGTCGCGGCTGTAAAGTGAGCGTTAGACCCTTTAATCACTGACTCCAAATACCGGCGGTAGCCTAAAACCAGCGTTAGGAGCCTCTAACGCTGGTTTTGACGGCTACCGCCGAACTCTAAATCTAGGCCTAAGTGTATGAGCCGCGAGAGCTAGCCCCACCTACTTGTGCTGCTTAAGCTCCTTGCAGCCCATACACTCCCTAAGGAGGCTGCTGTACAAATAGCCTTGGGACTCGGGAGCCAATCAGGGGTGGGTCTAAGTGAGTGACATCACTCTTGTGGCGCCTCAGCCTGTAGGAGGCTTGTGATATTCTGGTGCGGGAAGAATAGGAACTGAAGGAAACAGAGCTGCTGAGTCTAGCTGAGAAGGATTTGTGACGGTGTGACTGTGACGTGTCCTGCCCTGGAGTCTGGACAACTTTGATGGATTGTGAAATTGCCACTGACTGTCTGGTGTAGAACTATGGTAAATACTAAGTAGTAATAATTTCCCCCCCTATTTGAATTGTAAGCAGGACAGTCAGGAGTCTGCTCCAGTGTTCATCTGCACCCAAATAATCAATAGAAGATCTGATCTCATATGCAGATGCGCGGGTATTACTATATTCTTTCTCTTCTGAATTGTGTCTGTTTTTATTTATTGCAGGTAAAGGAAAAGTTTTGTGACAAAACTTTTCCTTTACCTGCAATAAATAAAAACAGACACAATTCAAAAGAGAAAGAATATAGTAATACCCGCACATCTGCATATGAGATTGAGATCAGATCATCTATTGATTCTTTGGGTGCAGATGAACACTGGAGCAGACTCCTGATCGGCCGGCTTACAAACAGGACCGTCATTACTTGTTTTCAGGGACTCGTTGTTGGGGGAGGAGGTAGTAATGGGTGACAATTTGCTAAAGCCGTGGAAACGTTGTGACTTGTGAAGCAGCCAGCAGTTTAGCCGTGCGTTGACTGTTCTAGTCCAGGACTCCAGGGCAGACTGACAGTGAGTGGCACCATGTGTATATGCCATTCGTTTGGGCAAGTGCATAGCCATACCAACCCCAGCTGCAGCACTGTGTTACAGAGAGTCAGAGGTGAGCAGTGCACTAAGGAGCGGTATTGTAATTACCAGAGCGTCTTGAACTTTTATTAATTAAGGCCCTTAATTAATAACTGTTCAAGACGCTCTGGTAATTACAAGGGCCGCCCAGGACATTCAGAGAGCAGGAGCAGCTGCAGGGGCGGGGGCAAACTGTTGCACTACTTCCCTTACTCTATTCTCATAAAGCATTAGAGTGCTTTAAACTCCCCTATGACCTCACCGTTTCCAGCAGCCTGACATTGCATGCAGTACTGATCGGTCAGGCATGAGGAAAGCAGAGTCATCATCTGCAGTCACATCCCACTGCTTCCAAAGTATCTGCAGTTGGGGTTGTTTAAAAGTGTAAAAGAAAGTGCTACTGTTTTTAACATCTCATCTGGTACTTCTTTAGAAGGTTGGAGTTCACAAAAACAGGGCAGCCTTGTGCCTTACATTCCTATGTTAAAAACAGTAGCACTTTTACACTTTTAAACAAACCCAACAGCAAATACCTTGGAAGCAGTGGGATGTGACTGCAGATGACGACTCTGTTTTCCTCATGCCTGACTGATCAGTACTGCATGCAATGTCAGGCTGCTGGAAACGGTGAGGTCCTAGGGGAGTTTTAAGCACTCTAATGCTTTATGAGAATAGAGCCAGGAGAGCAAGGGAAGATGAAGAATACTGTTAAAATGACAGCATTTGTTTTATGTCATGTTCCTGCAATATCATTTGATAAAAATGTAAAGCATTTGCCTTCACTGTTTTTTTTTTTTTTTTAAATGTAGTTAGAGCAATATGCCACTAATTTCCTCTGTATATCTAAGTATGCATCTGCCCACTTTACAGTGCTTAAATGAGGAATGGGTGGGGGAGGCAGAACACTGTATTGCCCTTCAACCTCTGCTATGAAATGACCTGGGAGAAAAAATAAAGCACTCACCTATTCAGCACTGTGCGTTATGAACCTGCCATGTCTGCACTGTAAAGTATTTTATTCCCTCCCTGTACACTGCATTATACTGTTCTGTCCGTTATTATGTCAGTAAAATAAATATTAAACTTTCATGATTCAGAGAGATCTAAGTTTAAACACATTTTCAATTTACTGCTATTATTAAATTTGCTTTGTACTCTTGATATTTCTTTTGAAGTGTAAGCTCAGGAGCAGGAATGCACTACTGGGAGCTAGCTGAACACATGGGTGAGCCAATGACAAGAGACATATGTGCAGCTACTAATCACCAGCTAGCTCCCAGTAGTGCATTACTGCTCTGGAGCTTACCTAGGTATGTTCTTCAACTCAAGATACCATGAGAACAAAGCAAATGTGATATTTGTGTGTATGTAGTGAACAGCATGTGTAAATATATTATGGGCAAGTACTGTATGTTTCAGTAAGCTAATCGTGTGTGTGTTATTAAGAAGTGTTTGCGTTTATCAGAGAGCAGAATGTGTGTGTAGTGTGTGTGTCAGGGAGCAGAGTGTGTGTAGTGTGTGTGTCAGTGAGCAGAGTGTGTGTGCTGTGTGTGTAGTGTGTGTGTGTTTGTCAATGAGCAGAGTGTGTGTGTGTCAGTGAGCAGAGTGTGTGTATATACTGTATATATATATGTGCGTGTGTGTGTATGTTTCTTGGGAGTATTATAGTCACTGCCTCACCAGCCTCTGATCTCACCGCACATCACTGTTTTAAACCCTTTTAAAACATTTTTTTTTAAATATAAATTTTATATTATTAAAAATGTTTATATATGAGTTTAATATTTTATTTTTATATGCTTTCCATGTGTTTTGTGAAACTTTTATTTTTAGCCTTAACACTTTACTTCAGGTCGCAGGTTGCTCTAATTCTTCTAATGCTATTTTTGCTTGTGCTTGAGTGCAAGTCCATAATTTTCCGCTTGTAATATGAGTGATATTTAGCGAAGTTTTGATCTCCTTAAAAGTATATGATACGATAAATTGATGTCTGCTGCGCTAAATCTTCTCTAGTAAATCTATTTTACCATGGACTTGTAATATCAACTTGCTTGCTAATTTAGGGTGGTTCAGCGATATTGATATTGTACCCCACACTATTTATATTGGACCTTGCGCTATCATTAGCACTCCTCTTGTAATCTGGGCCAAAATCAGAACACAAGTTTCAGTTTGTGTTATAGGTGGCTCACAGGACAAGATCTTCAAATACAGATTAACACTTTCAGCTTGAAGATCAGACTTTAAGCTGCAGGTTTAACAGGTCGAATGGCAGTAAGAAAGTAATTGCTAAGATGGCACAATAAGAAAAAGAGGTTTCCCTGGGCACAGACGCACCACCAGTGTAATAATGAAGACTGGAAGAAGATCTTACGGACCTATGAGTGAAAATTTGAACTCTTCCGTTCATCACTCAGTGTTTTTGGGTAAAATTCACCATCCTTGCAGGCAGACCCGTTCGCAAGTAGTGAACCTGTACGCCTGTAATCGCCACTTGGGATGTTGCATCACATGGTGAAGCTTAAAATTGCACAAAGCTTTCTTGTGAAATGCTGCCCACTGCTCGAGAGCAACCGATTGCACAAGAGCGGGGCATATTAATCACCCCAAACGAATGAGGGTCGAGGTAATTGATCTCGCCCCCTCTGAGGTGGCGAAGAGGAAACAGGACAGAAGGGTGAAAGCAAAGCATCCTTCAAGTACAACACATTTGTGGAAACTTCTGCATTAGTGTTGAGAAGAACTTTCCAAATAATATTTGATTTCTATTGTAGAAAAAATGGCACATGTGTGTTCAGTTGTTACATCTGCGAAAGGCGGCTAATTTTGTGAGTCAAATATTTAGATTAAATTTTGTTATACATATCAATTTTACATAAAATGGAAAATTCAAGAACAAGGGGTCATGAGCTCAAGCTAAAGGGTAGTAGATTCAGGAGTAATTTGAGGAAGCACTTCTTTACAGAAAGAGTGATTGATTTATGGAATAAACTTCCTCAAGAGGTAGTAGCAACAAACACTGTGGGGGACTTTAAAAATGCATGGGACAAGCATAAGGCTATCCTACGAACTAGATAAGTTTATACTGTTAGGTAATATCTGGCAGACTTGCTGGGCCTATGACTCTTATCTGCCATCAATATCTATGTTTCTATGTTTCAATGCCATGGTTTATCTATTTTTCTACTCCAAATTTTCATTTGTTCTATGC
The DNA here is from genome assembly GCF_027579735.1 of Bombina bombina. Lineage (NCBI taxonomy): Eukaryota > Metazoa > Chordata > Amphibia > Anura > Bombinatoridae > Bombina > Bombina bombina. Next base: position 1,148,186,157 of record NC_069499.1, on the reverse strand, counting down.
TGTAATTTTAAAGTGCATTAAATTAAAAAAATTCAAAAAAGGAGTGTGGCAACAAATTAAATATGCTCTAAAAATTATGTCCTACAACTAAAGAAAATTGCAGTGGACAATACAAAATTTGGCTTTTTTCCTATCTTTAATAATTTTGAGTGGACTAGGAACATATACTTTTAGGACTAGTAACTTTTCTCCTCTGACTAGTAAAATAAAAAGTAAAAAAGTACACGTTGACATGTTTTTTATGTACTTTCAATGGATATTGCAGGATGCGCAATCAATGCTTATAATAATACACGTGGTGAGTTAAAGGATTACTTTCTGTTATAATTTTTAAGCTAAACAACTAACATATTAAAGTTAATAAACATTAATTAAAACCTACTGACCTATATTTTCTCCAAAACGAAGTTTCATAACGTTCTAAAAGTTATATCTTTTATTCGCCGATGATGTCACGTTATCCTGCCCACTATTTTCAGCACTGCATGTTCAAAATACTTAAACCAATAAGTTTGTGTTTAAAGCGCCATTTTGAAACCTAGGTATTGTAAACGGATTGGTACAGAGCAAAGGATACCCACGGAGTGGGTTTGGAAAACAATTAAATTTGCAGACAAGATTTCTGATATACGGTAGAGATATGTTAATGAAATGCTATTGATAAAAAGCGTATTTGGGGTAGTTAGTTAGTAACAGGCATAGAAAATATTTACTTACAGTGGCCCTTTAAGTGTTACGCTCAAGCACACATAATAGCTCTGTAAAATGTAGTGCTTTTGGAGACCAGAAGAGAAATGTTAAAGCATATGGTATATGACAGGGTGTTAGACTGGGAAGGGCTAAAATGTGTATATTTATGTGTGTGTATTTGTATGTGCTTATGTATATATGTGTATGTGTGTATGTATATATATATATATGTGTATGTGTGTGTATATATATATATATATATATATATATATATGTGTGTATGTGTGTATACATATTTATGTGTGTGTATTTGTATGTGCATATGTATATATGTGTATGTGTGTGTATATATATATATATATATTTATGTGTGTATGTGTGTATAAATATTTATGTGTGCACATATGTATGTGTGCAGTCTTTTAAACTTATATCTCAATAGAAAAGCATAGTTTAAATGTTCGTGAAGAACTCCACTATTTGACCTTCAACTTAGTGCACCTTCAGCTTAACACACCTTCCCATTTAGGGCTAGATTATGAGTAAAGCACTATTTATCGCTCTAACTCGCATGCTAAGTGAGCGCAACTGTGTTTTTTTGCGTGTGTCAGTGTCACGAACCAAGTCTTCAGACTAAAAAGAAAAGGTCTGGGAAGCATTCCAACCAACAGGGCTATGGAGGGATTTGAATCCGTGGCTCTGAGCCTTCTATCCTGTTTGCTTGTGTGTTGAGCCACAGCCAATTCTAGCAATTTAGCAATTTCAAATGCAATATTATGCAACCTAAAAGGTCTGCCAAATGAGTATGTGTCTTACTTGTAGTTACACCTCTGCAAAACACAGGTGCTCTCAATTTTGGATTTTCTCAGAGCCAATCCTGTGCAAAAGCTCTCTATTTAAGGCTAGCTGTTAAGCTGCACATTGTCTTTACATTGTTTCTGTTTGGTCACAAGCCAGAACTTCAGTACCTATTTGAAGGAATACTTTACCTTTGAACCTGCTACACTCTTTACATGTTTATTGCTTGCCTTGTGTAAATGCCTGCACTTCCGTCCTTATCAGGAGAATGACTTTATCTTTGAAATCTGCATCACTGTTTACAAGGTTGTTTTCTTCCTTATCCAGATTCCTGCTTTTCAGTTCCTACCTTGAGAAAGACTTTTCTTTTAAATCTGCTTACTTGTCTGTTTCTTTTCACTCCTGGCGTATGTGGACATAACATACCTGAATAGTACTCTACATATTTAAAATACCCTACAAGTATATGCTCATTCGAAGTATTTTGTTATTTTAAATAAATTTATCTTTTCAATCTATATGGCTTCTACTAATCTTCATTTAAAGCAACTGTTCCAGACAATGAGTCTCTCACAAAATATCCTGAGACAGAACATGACAGAATGTGAAGACCCTAAAAGAGAGCGCTCTGGGATTTTTGCTGTATTGGAAGCATTTATGGAGCTGGTGGAAAAGTTATGTCTCCCAACCGAAACATTGTTTGAAGTTACCTCCCGAACAAGGAAAGATTGTTAAGAACCCTTAACAGAAGAGGAAAAGACTCAGCGAAGACAACTTAACCTCTGTTCTATTGTGGGGCAACTGGTCACCGCATCTCAGGGTGTCCAGTAAGACCCCCTAGATAATCAAGTCAAGATACAGCCAAGTCTAAAAAGGATGCTGATGCTAAGGGAATGTAATATGAATATTTCACATTCCAATGTTCTGCACAAAGAAGAATATGCTCTATTTATACTTAAATACATATTTTTATATATATATCTGATGTTTATTTGGTTATATATATATATATATATATATATATATATATATATATATATATATATATATATATATATATATATATATATATATATATACTGTATATATGAAGTCCTGACTGACTCATCAACACCCAGCTCAAACATTTTAACCTAGGAACGTGAAATTTGGAAGGTACATTGTTTTTATGATGTAGGCACCCACCCAAGGATTTTTGGAAATTACGTCCCTAAGGGGGTGAAAAAGGGGGGTGCAACTATTATAAGGATACTATATCTCAAAAACCGAAGATGTTAGAGACATAAAAATTGGTATTTAGATTCTCCTTTAAAAATAAAGAATCACGTGTTTTACCAATTCTTGAAAATCCACTTAGGAGGGTGATTTATGAGGATACCTATATCTCAAAAGCCAAAGATGTTACAGACCTGAAAATTGGTATTTACATTCTCCTTTAAAAATAAAGAAACGTTTTTTACCATATCCCAAAAATTCACTTAAAGGGGCATGAAACCCAAAAAAATTCTGTCATGATTTAGGTAAAAAATAAAATTTTAAACAACTTTCCAATTTACTTCCATAATCAAATTTTCTTAATTTTATTGCTATTATTTGTTAGAGGAGCAGCTATGCACTACTGGTTTCTTACTGAACATATGGGTAAGCCAATGAAAATAGCTATATATATGCAGCCACCAATCAGCAGTTAGAACCTAGGTTCTTTGCTGCTCCTGAGCTTACCTAGATAAACCTTTCAGCAAAGGATAACAAGAGAAGGAAGCAAATTAAATAATAGAAGTAAATTGGAAAGTTGGTTAAAAACACATGCTCTTTCTGAATCATGAAAGAAAAAATGTGGGTTTCATGTACCTTTAAGGGGGATGAAAAGGGGGGGTATTTATGAGGATACCTATATCTCAAAAAAGATGTTACAGACGTGAAAATTTGTATTTACTTTTTCCTTTTAAAATAAACACATGTTAGAAAAGTAAAAGATGGATAGCACTAAAAAAAACAAACTTTTTTTTCACATCTGACAGCTGAGTCAAAATATATCATTACAATTTAATATTAAAGTAATTGTAAACAGAATAATGATAACATATTTTTGATGTGCCCAACGAAAACTCATGAAGTTCATGTTAGTGTGTGTTCAACCTGAACAGGCACACACATGAGGGCACACGTCGTTGTGAGTGTTTTTCGCTATTTTTTAGAAATCACAAAATCCAGACAAGCGAAGCCGCGGGCAACAGCTTGTACCTATATATACATATAATGTATATAGGTGTATATATATATATATATATAAACATATATATATATATGAATATCTATTTATAAATACTTATGTATACATATGTATTAATGTGTTTTTATGTGTATATATGTCTGTAAATACATATATACACAATATAAATACATAAATACATATGTACATATAAACATATACATACATAAACATATTTAGACATGTATGAGTATGTATCTCTAAAAAGCCCTTTGCAGCCTTTTTTTTTTTCTAACACCTGAGATCTCATATCTTTGAGCCCTGATAACTTTTTGATGCATTTTGTTTTTCATATTTTTTTATTAAATAGTGTTATTATAAGTGTAACTGTACTTTTTTTTTTTTTTTTTTTAAAAAGCTTTATTATATCAAGTTGAAGCATATATTACACAATATCAGAACATTGTTAATCAGATACATGAAACTAGTCAGAGCAATCAAGATTACAATCTGAGAGTCGCTCTACAGTGTGTATACAACTTGATACATCTTAACTTACAAACAGTCAAAACAAATAACAAATTCAAAAACATCTATGCCGTGAAGGATAAAAAAGTACTATATGTCAATTAGTCTATGATTCCATGTGCAGGTTATCGGAGAAGAGGGTATAAATGTTGGCGAATGTAAATTCACAAAGAGGTCTGGAGTGTTATGTGTATCTCTAAGCAGTTATTGTCGGGGGGGGAGGGCCTCAGTGGTTGAGTAGTTGTAACAGCGATGGGCTGCAAGGAATGTAGGTATTCATCCCAAAGTATGTGGATTGACAAGAAATCCTCTGTTTTATGTAGTTTTGCATAGTGATATTGTTCCAAGTCTATTGCAGTGGACAACATATCGCACCAAAATTACAGGGTTGGCAAAGTTAATTGTTTCCAGTAGTATGAGATATATCTTTTGGCCGTGTTGATCATTATAGTAAGGAGTTTAAGTCTTAGTGAGCAGGTTATCTGAGGAATATAATTAAAAAGGAAAACCCACAGGGTGTGTGGGAGAGAGGTACCTATCACCAACTTTATTTCTTCGCGAATATGTGACCAGTATGTTTGTCCGACAGGGCATGACCACCATAAGTGGGTAAAGTTGCCTCGCTGTGTGCACCCTCTTCAGCAGTCGGTGCAGGAACCTGGGAACAGTTTCCCTAATTTGTCAGGAGTATAATGCCATCTACTAAGGAGTTTTATGTTTATTTCCGCTATATTCATAGAGGAGGCAGAGGAGCTCATTTGTTTGTATATTATTTTCCATGTTTCAAGTGGTTTTTGGTCATTGAGTTCCTTCTCCCAACTAATGATGTAGGATGGGGGGTGTAGTGAGCGGTGTGAAAGTAGTAATTTGTAAGATATGGAGAGAATGCCCATTGTTGGGAATGATAGGTAGCATAATGATTCAAATGGAGTTACAGGTCAGGTCAGGTTGTGTCTATCCGTATGTGTTGAGAGATAGTGCGCAAGTTGGTGGTATGCGAGCCAATTGTGTAGAGCAGGGCCTATAATCTCAATTACCTCCTCTCTAGGTTTAAGTTTGCTGTTTTGTAAGAGTAAATGATGAGTAAGATTAGGGTTAATGACGCTGTGAGATGTGAGCTGGAGTGGAGTTGTAGGGTTATCTAAGAGGGGTGTTAGAGGAGAGCAAGGTGTAGATATTGTTTTGTATCCCCTTAAAATTTCCCCCCATACAGTAAACGTTTCTCGTACAAAAAAGGGGAGATCTGGGGAACCCTGTTCGCGTTTTGTTGTGAGCCAGCATCTACCCCCCAGCTGGCCTCTCAGTGAGAGTTCATGTTCCAAACCTATCCATTCCTTATGATTAGCATGTCTGCACCAATCCACTATTCTGGTCATAAAGGTCGCATAGCGATACATCAGTAGGTTCGGGACCCCGAGTCCTCCCTCTAGTTTAGTGCGGTATAAGGTTTGTGTGGCAACCCGTGGGCGTTTATGATTCCAAATATATGAATTGATGAGTTTCTGTAGATAGTAGATGGTGGAATCAGGGATGGGGATAGGTAATGCCTGAAGAACATAAAGGATTTTAGGGAGTATTACCATTTTAATGGCATTTACCCAGCCTAGCCAAGAGATTGGCTTATTGGAACATGAGTGTAAGGTAGCAGTTATGTGGCTTTTCAAGGGGTCAAAGTTCAGGGGGACCAATTTATGTAAATGTGGTGAGATCATAATCCCTAGATATTTGAGTGCTATCGGTTGGTGTTTAAATTCGTGTGAGTGTAGTATGTGTAAGTCTTCAGTAGGTTCCTCTATATCAATGAATTCTGATTTTGTGTTATTAATCCGAAAGTTAGACAAAGCCCCATATTTTAGAAAAAGAAGTAGTAGAGAGGGGATAGAAGTAAGAAGATTCGTGAGTGTGAGTATAACGTCATCCGCATATAATGAAATCTTGTACTCCTATTGTCCTATGGTAATACCAGTGATCGAGGGTGTGGTCCTAATGTAAGTTGCCAGAACTTCCATTGCCAAGATAAACAGTGTTGGGGATAGCGGACACCCCTGTCTGGTCCCGTTGTTTATGTGGAAAGAGGGTGATAAAGAGTCATTTAGTTTTATTTTAGCCATGGGAGTATTGTACAGCGTGAAAATCTTATGAATAAATTGGTCATCGAACCCAAATTTTCGCAAAGTATGAGTCAGGAAAGGCCAACCAAGATGGTCAAATGCCTTCTCGGCATTTAATGACAGAACTATAGAAGGGGTGTGGTTAATTAAAGCGTATTCTATAATATTTAATATTTTAGTGGTGTTAACCCGGGCCTCTCTGCGGGGAGTTGGTTAGTATGGATAATATCTGTGATAATCTTGTTCAATCGAGTGGTAAGGATTTTAGCGTATAATTTAATATCTAAATTTAATAATGAAATTGGGCGGAAGTTTGAGGGTGTTGTGGGTGAAGGGATCTCAGGGTTTATATTATACAAATTTGAATAATAGGAGTGGAATGCCTGAAGAATATCTGGGGTGGTTTTCTGAGGGGGTCTACCCGGGATTTGTATTTCATATATGTGTGATTTAAGCTTTCTTTTTCTAAGGGTCCTGGCTAGGTATTTACCTGCTCTGTTACCCTCAAAATGAAACAAGCTGTCCGTTTTTTTTCTTTTTAAAGTGTGATATTCTATCTGTAGAAAGTCATCTAGTGCCTTCCGTGTGTCCGTGATTTTGGAGTGGATGGAAGAGTTTGTTGGGAATTGCTTGTGTTGGAAGTTTAAATGTGAGAGTTTGGAAGTGAGATCATGGTATGCCTGTTGTTGTGCTTTGTTAACCTGAGATTTTAATTTGATAAATTCTCTCCAAAGAAAGCACTTGTGCGCCTCCCAGACGGAGAACCGACTAGGTGTAGAGGGAGCATTAATAAGAAAGTATTCAGTCAGAGTTTCATTTAACTTGATAACATGATCAATATTACTCAGTAGTGTGTCATCTAGTGTCCAGTGATAGTGACTAGTTGTACGTTCTGGCCAGTTGATATGCAGTTGGACCGCAGAATGGTCAGACCATAGGGTAGGTGTGAGAGCGCATTTGGTTATTTGGGATAGGCCTAACTGGTTACTGAAGATATAATCTATGCGGCTATAAGACTTATTAGGATAGGAATAAAATGTGTTGTCCGTTGTATCAGGGTGCAGAAAGCGTCATGTGTCATATAGATTGTGTAGTCTAAGGTGCTTCCAGAAATATGTGAGGACTTTAGTGTTTGGCTTTGTGAGGGGATGGTGCTGTCCAGCTGTGGTTGGAGGGGGAAGTTAAAGTCACCTCCTAAATAAACCGGTCCCTTGGAGGCATCCAGTAGTCTATTGAACATTTTAATAAAAAAGGGTTTTGGGGTAGTGTTGGGTGCATAAATGGTAACGAAGGTTATAGGCTGACCATAAAGAAGGCCTATCAAGCCCAAAAATCTGCCCTCTGCGTCTGCTATTTTATTCAGCAGTGTAAAGGGTAGTGTCTTCTTAAGTAGGATACTAACCCCACATTTCTTAGTGGGGCCTGAATTGTGAAAGTGTTGGGTATACGTGCAACCGAAATATTTTGGCCAGAAGTTTTTCTTAAAATGGGTTTCTTGTAGGTAAATAATATCCGCCCCTCGTTTTGCTAGATCATAGAGCGCCTTCAAGCGCTTGCAGGGGGAATTCAATCCCTTCGCATTTTGTGATTAAATAGTCAGGGGACGAGGTCCCCTAGAATTTTGGGAAGTCGTAGTTTAGGCATATATGTGCATAAGCTGAAGTGAGTAGAGTATACATCTGGCTGATGATTTGATAGGTATATGATGTGACCTCCTTTGTACATGGAGTAGACATTTTTTCATAGCATGCATATAGTACAAAAAAACAGTGGATCAGAAACTTTAAACAGACTTTGAAATCAACAATATGGAAAAAAATGAACACATCTCTAAGTCTAAGAGTAGACATAAATTAGAGTAAAAGTTCTAGAGGGGGTAGAGAAAACGGATCTCTTGATTATGTAACTTAGTGTGACTTCTCTAACCCTCCACCTCATTGGGTTTTGGTAGAGGATCGTCTTTTGAATCCTGGGGAGTAAATCAAAATATGGGTAACGTGAAGTGTCTCAAGGCTAAGCAAGACCACAGAGGGGATGGAAAAGAAAGGGAGGGTCAACACCAATATCAATGTTATGCTAAGAAAGAGATGCAGTCAGTGTTACCTGACCAGGTGCCATACCCTCCGGGTTACATACGTATAGTGGAAAGATTTACTTTGATAGTCCAGTCTGTAAAAGCGTCCAATAAATCCAGAGAGCGTCTAAGTCAGCCCTCTTCAGGGCTAGAAGGGTGGGGAGATTTCTGCGGGGTAATTTCTCTGTTTTCTCTGGCTTGTCTGTGATCAGGGTTCTTGCGTGGCAATTTAGTTTGCCACTTCATGATGTTTGACTTCATTCTTTTAGGTAACACCTGAAGGGAAGAAGGAACAGGAGGCTCCATTGGAGGTTGATCTATACCCAGATCTTTGCAAAAAGATGGGATATCTTCTGGTGTGTGGCAAGTGTATCGTCTGTCATTCTGTATAACCAGTAAGTGGACGGGAAAGCCCCATCTGTAAGGGATCTTCTTGTTTCGAAGTAGGGATGTAAGTGGAAGGAATTATTTTCTTATTTGTAGGGTCCTTGTAGAGAGATCTTGGTAGAATTGTATAACATTGCCCCTAAATTTAATGGGTTGGAGTCTGTGTGACTGGCTGAGCAGCATCTCCTTCTCAAGGAAGTTTTTAAATCTAATAATGACATATCTGGGTGGGGCGTTGTCAGGGGGTTTAGGCCGAAGAGCTCTGTGGGCTCTGACCCATAGTATGTTGTTTGGGTAGGCGGATTCTTTTATAGAGGTAAATAAAGATTGTAAGTATTCAGGAAAGTCTCTCGGTAGGATAGATTCAGGAATTCCTCGAAGCCTTAGATTTTTCTGTCTGCTCCTATTTTTCTAAATCGTCTATCTTATCCATTAGTGCTGTTATTGTTTCCTGATGTGTTGAAGTTTTGTCATCTAATCTTTGGATGTCATCTCTTATCTCTTCAGTTTCTGCCTCCAGCATGTCCACTCTAGAACTCAAGTTGTGGAGATCTTGTTTCAATTCCATTAATTCCTCACAAAGACAGGTCCTAAAGATATCAGATATCTCCTGTTTTGTTGCAAAGTGAGATAGTAGTGAGGCAGGAATGTTGTCAAGTATGCTGGGTGATGATGGAGGTTCAGCTGCATGGCCCCCCGGGCTCGATGGAGGAGTATGTTTATTGTGAGAGCTCGCAGGAGGGGTTGAGTGTTCTGTAACAAAAAATGATGGCATGGTGTGGGATTTGGTTGCAGCCTGTTTTAGAGTTTTCTCTGACTTTGTTTGTCTTCTTGTAACAAAAGAAAAGGAATTTTGATGGCACTACTGGTATTGTGTCCTTATTCCCAATTAAATATCCCTATATGGTATTTATAAGGAGAGATATCTAGGTATGGGGGATAGGACCGGGGTGCTGTACATTAGGAGAATTAATGAAAAAGAGGGGGGATCGATCGCAAAGGCGAATGAAAAAGAATGTACATGGATAGCACTCCCAAATACTGGACGGAGAGACCACTATGTACTTCAGGAAAGAAGCCCCAAGAGGTATCAGGTATTTTTAAAACTTAACTTTTAATATCAAAAATTAAAAAGATATGATAGGATTAAAAATGTTGTTTGTCTTCTGCCTGCCATCATGGTAAGGATAGGTGGAGTCATTTCCTAATGTGGGCCTACTGTTTTTTATTGTGCAGCTAGGGTATGATACGATAAAAGGAGCAAATTCTCCTCTCCAAAGCAGTTCGGGCAGTCAAAATATTTTGTGTTCAACACTCTTATCCATCAGATAGGCAGTTCTTAAAGAGCGGTACAAAATACAATTTTTAGGGTTGAATGTTATATATTCTGCTCTTGGTCTATGAAGGAAAAAGGACAATCACCTATAGAGTAGTGCTTGACCTGGACTAATTGCCACCAGGAAGTATGTAATTTATATAGCGTGTTCAATATGGTTTATTTTAAACTTTGCGTATAGAGCCTGATCCGGGTTCCCTAGGCTCTAATTTCAATAAGCTCGTCCTCAGTTGCGATGTATATAATGCCCTTTATGTTCAATGTGTGTGGCAAATGGAAAAATCGGATAAAAGTTAAGGGCAGAGAGTGTGCTTATATAACAAGAAGATAGTTCCCCACCGTAGGCTTAACAGTTGTTTTGTGTGGCTGAAGTCTATCCCCTTTCCATGTCATGCACTGAAGGGGATTGTGCAGCGTTAAGTCAGTGCCCCAGAAAATGTAGAAAGCACAAATTTGTGTGCAGTTATGGGTATCAAACAGGATAATGTTATAAGATGTCTTTTTGAGGATACCTTTTAAGGGCCAGAGTGAGCTTTGTCTGGGATTTATCTAAACAGTGCAAAGATTCTGTCAGCTCCATAGGAGGCCTCAAAGATGGCGCCAGCTCAGCGCTGCCTCAGGAAGCGTGTAGCGGTCGGCCCCTTGGTTCCCTCACGGACCGTAAGAGTAAGGTAAGAGGTGCGATGTAGGGATCGGAGCTGGATATGAGGTTGCACAGATGGTAGCTAGATGTGCGCTTGAAGTTCCCGGTGGCGTGAGATTCGACTTGCACTCAAGATGGCGTTCAGCACAGTGTTGGACCGTGAGGTAGGTATCAGTCAGCTCCTCTGATCTTCAAAGGTCTAGTAAGATAGGGTAAATGCTCCGTACTGGGTGCTTGCAGGCCAAGTGTATTGTAGTTTATGAATGTGGCCATGAGTAGGTTGGTGTTGTCCTGCGTTCCCCTCCATCTCTCTGGGTGCTCGTATGCTGCCGTATGCAGAAAGGTGGAGGTCAAGGCTTTGATTGTGGGTTCTCCACTCTGTAGAGTCACTCCAGTTCACTTGTTTAATATGTTTAACTCGTTTTTACTGCCCAGGATTAGTGATTGAAGAGATCCACTTCACGGAGCACCGGAGTTACGCAGCCATCTTAACTGCAGCCAGGCTCCGCCCCCCCCTTGTAACTGTACTTTTTAATGTAATTTTGATATATTTTTTTGCAACTTTTTATTTGAAAGTAATAGTTAACCAGAGCTCTGAGGTTGTGCTATCCCGAAGCAAACTAAATTTAATTGTGCACAAACTAACGCATTTACTTTCAACTTGTAATAGGCGCTCTACTTCTGACGCAAGCAAACAGCCATGATGAACCCGGATATCGCTTGCGCGTACACAGCGATGAGTGCATGAATGATCTTACATATGTATCACAGAATTCAGCACTCACAGCAATTTCCACCACTGTTAAAATGTATTAAATGGACAGTGCATTGTAAAATTGGTTCCTCCTTATTGTGTTTTTAATTACTTGTTATACCAGCTAAAGAGTTTAAAATGTACGAGAAATTGTTCCTTTGGGTATATTATGTATATGAAATAGCTGTTTCTGTTAACTGAAACCACAGCCCAATACAGAGCTAGATTACAAGTTGCATACTATAAATAGTGATATTGCAATATCACACCCATGTTATCTTGTGCTCATATTACAAGTTGAAAGTAAACGTGACGGCACAAGTGCAAACTAAATTTGGGTTTGTCAGGTTAGCGCAACTGAAGATCTTGCGTAAAGGGTAAGGGCTAAATAAAAACAACATAAAAACATTAAAATTAAGTATTACACTCTAAACTATCTAATAAAAAATATTCATAGAAATATTAATATAAAAAGTTTTAAGGATTTTATGGTAAATGAAAAAATGTTTGAAAGGAAAGGGCTATAATATATAAATAGATAGATAGATAGATAGATAGATAGATAGATAGATAGATAGATAGATAGTTACATACATACATGTCTAAATCTGTGTACTGTATGTATATATGTGATTGTGTAGACATGTGTATTTATGTGTTTATATGTTCATATATACATATGTATATATATACTTTGAAGCCCTTTACACTCAAATACCTGAAAAAAGAAAAATACATTTTTATTGAATATTATTATGAATTATGGTTTTTACATCAGATATATATAAATGCATTTAGCGAAAATAACTCATTGTGTAGCCCATTTACAAATCTAGACAAGTCAGAAGATTTGCTTTTCCCACAGAAACTCTCTGAATACATTGTTTCCAATGCAGAAAAGGATTCTGGGTAAGATATGCAAATGAGGTCCACAATGACTCACTTTTTTTACTTTTAGCCTGCTTTTTAAGGCAGACTTCCCTTTACGCCATAGCATTGCGGCATTACACAGCTTTTAAGCTTGGCTAGAGTTAGTACAGTTATTCAGACCGATCCCAGGACAGCTGTTTCGTGGTTTTGCCACTCATCAGCTGGAAGTAGGTTGAATCACTGCTGAGTAAAGTTGATTTCTGGAAGCTGTGTAATACTGCGATGCTATGGCGTAAAGGGAAGTCTGCCTTAAAAAGCAGGCTAAAAGTAAAAAAGTGAGTCATTGTGAACCTCATTTGCATATCTTACCCAGAATCCTGTGCTGCATTGGAAACAATGTATTCAGAGAGTTTCTGTGGGAAAAGCAAGTCTTCTGACTTGTCTAGATTTGTAAATGGGTTACACAATGAGTTATTTTCTCTACATTTTGTATTTAGTGGAGGATTTTTAACTCACTTTTCGCCTCCCCATAATTTTAATTGTTGTAAATGTATTTATAAATAAAAAGAACATTTTAGCTTATGTGAAGAACATAAGAATGTAAAATATTTATATATTTACTCACTTCAGGTTAGCGCTGTAAGACTAACGCAGTATTTTTTTTTCATTGTTGCGCTCTTCATTAAAGTCTATGGGGAGAAATTAACACGCTTGCGATATCTGAAGTCCTACAGTTAGCATGCATCAGGTTTCGCTCTTGCGCTGACTTTTACTTTCAACTAATTTGTGCGCTAGTCCGTGTGCATCACAAGTTAACTTTCAGAGGTATTAGAGTTCAATTGAAACCTGGCCCACAATGGGCTGACCTTGTAGGGAGAGAATACTTCATTATCTGTCTAATTATTTACACAAAGTCATCCTTATCTTCTTCATTACTCAAAGGCTAATACTGTGAGCCTGATATTCAAAAGCTCATTGCTAGTGTGAGATGATCTAAGATGTCTCGTCAGTGTGAAGAGGTCCCTAAAAAAATGTTAGAAACACAAATTTTAGTTTGAAAGATGTTTATCTCAGTATGTAGGGTTCTTGGTGTAAAGGAGAGGCACCTATATTACAATATAAGGTATAAAAAAATACCAAAGATTTTGCTTGATTTCTCTCCAAGCCGGTGAGGTTTTGAATTTCTGGATCTTAGAGAGAGAACTGAAAATGTAAGCACCTCTCTGCCACAGCCCCCCACTAGGAGTATTATTTTATCTAAACCTTCATGTGTATTTGGTTTTTTTTGTAACCAGAACTTAAAGGACGACTCAGTGCAATATAATTGCATAATTAACAAGTGCATAATAAAAAGACAAGGATTTCACACCTACTCTGGATTTCAAATAAGCAGTAAACAAAATTTAACAAATGTATTTTTTCTCCCATTTTCCGGCCCCCTATATAAAGTGACAAACATCAGCCAATCACAGACGAGTATACATATACCCTGTGAGCTTGTGCATATGCTCAGTAGAATCTTGCTTCCCAGAAACTGTGTATATAAAAAGACTGTGCAAAATTTGATAATGGAAGTAAATTGGAAAGTGTCTTAAAACTGCATGCTCTTTCTGAATCATAAAGATTTCTTTTGATTAGACTGTCCCTTTAAGTTAAGAAATGTTCAGTGTAGTTGGGGATAAAATAGGGAAAATTATCTATTTCAAATTATAAAATAAATGGGAGTAGCTATTTGTAAACAATTTAATACAATACAGTAGGAAAAATGTATAATACGAAAACACATTAAAGGGAAGAAAATATTAGAGTACACGGTCCCCTTAAAACTGACCATCCAGCCCCTTCTTCTACTCCTAGGCAGCATAAGTCTCAATTCTAGTCCATTAGAGTCTACTGTGCAAAAACATTGTATTCAACTTGGCTTCATTTATTATAAGGTATCAAATCATTAGAACAGCCACTCAACTATGTAAAGTTGCCTGAATTAAAAATAATATATAAATAAATTAAGAAACAGGTAAACTATAAGTGGTAATAAAAAACACGATTAAGCAATGTGTCTGAATGCGTTTTTCATAACGAAATCAGTTTGTAAAGTGTGCAATTAACAATTTCATATAATGTTGAGTCATTTTATAATTAATATTTTGATAAGCATTCTGATGATCACATTTTGTGTACGTTTCATAGTTTCAAAATGTGATCTGAACTACAGTATATTTGTAGTTCATATGAACTGAGCCTGTGCAAAAACTTTCTAAATAAAATTAATATGAGCAGTCAAGAAAATATTAAAGCCTAGATAATAAGTGGAGAGCAAAAATATTAGCTCTATTGTGACATTAACATTGCTCAATAGCGCTTCTATTTGTGTGCTCAAGGGACAGTCTAGAGCAGAGTGTCTCAACTCCAATCCTCACATATCCCTAAAAGGCCAGATTTTCATGATATCTTTACTAAAGCACAGGTGAAATAATTAGCTTATAGGTGCAAACATGTTAGTAACCATGGTTACTGATCAACTGATTATCTCACCTGTGCTACTTGAGTCTACTTACAAAATGTTTATTATTTAAAAAGATAGATAATATCTTTATTACTCATTTCCTAGTTTTGCATAACCAACATGGTTATATTAAAGGAACACTGAACCCAATTTTTTTCTTTCGTGATTCAGATAGAGCATGCAATTTTTAACAACTTTCTAATTGACTCCTATTATCAATTTTTCTTTGTTCTCTTGCTATCTTTATTTAAAAAAGAAAGCATCCAAGCTTTTTTTGGTGCAGTACTCTAGACAGCACTTTTTTATTGGTGGATGAATTTAACCACCAATCAGCAAGAACAACCCAGGTTGTTCACCAAAAATGGGCCGGCATCTAAACTTACATTCTTGCATTTCAAATAAAGATACCAAGAGAATGAAGAAAATTTGATAATAGGAGTAAATTAGAAAGTTGCTTAAAATTTCATGCTCTATCTAAATCATGAAAGAAAAAATTTGGATTTGGTGTCCCTTTAATATACTTTTTACCTCTGTGATTACCTTGTATCTAAGCCTCTGCAGACAGCCCCCTTATTTCAGTTCTATTGACATACTTGCATTTTATCCAACCAGTGCTGACTCATAAATAACTCCACCGGAGTGAGTACAATGTTATCCATATGGCACACATGAACTAGCACTGTCGAGCTATGAAAAACTGTCCAAATACACTGAAATAAGAGGTGGCCTTCAAGGACTTAGAAATTAGCACATGAGCCTACCTAGGTTTAGCTTTAAACAAAGAATACCAAGAGAACAAAGCAAATGTGATAATAAAAGTAAATTGGAAAGTATTAACAATTGCATACCCTATCTAAATCATGAAAGTTTAATTTTGACTAGACTGACCCTTTAAGTAATCATGAAAACCTGACCTTTTAGGGGTACTCGAGGATTGGATTTGAGAAACACTGGTCTAGAGCAAGCTAACATCTGCATGTAGGTTAGCGTGGGTGCAGTATATTCCTCACATAATAGACTTCTATGGGGGCATGCAGATATTGCTCAAGCGCTAAGCCAAGGGTGTGCAAAAGCTGATGGTGTGCAAGTAGTGGAGTTGTTTATGTCGTTTTGCGCTATAATATTAATTATAATAGTTTAATTTAGGTCTTTAAATGCACAGACATTTACAGCGGTATTTTAGATTTCGCTCAAGCACATGAAATACAGGCACAGTGAGCGCAGTAATAGTGTTGTGCTATCCATTAAACGTAAAGGGTACACTAAAAAAAGTTCCATCCCAGTTTCAGACCTGTTAGGATGCTTTAGTTAAAATATTTAACCATTCACTTGTTAGACCAGATTGAGTGTTTTTCTTTGCGCAAGATCACACCCTGCTTTGTCGTTTGTGCTCCACTTATAACCTAGCCCTATAGCAGTAGATACATTTGCTTGCACTAATACAGCTTAGGTTCTACAATGACTCAAAAATAGTTATTTCAGTCATTTCTTCAAGCCACAGAGGACACAAAAACACCACTTGTGTTTAGTATCACTGTCTTTGGGAAACTTGTACAAGAAATCAGATATCTGTCAGCCTCTCCCAATGCTGGTTTCAGGAACTTTATATTTACTTATCTAATGAGTTGATGCGTTTACTGGTGCAAATAGTATGGTTGTCAAGTTGTGCCTTCATTGTCAGCTAAATAACCAGCACACTTGTTTATGGATTCTATTGGTCTAGTAAACATTTTCATATGCATTTGTGGAGCTTGGCTTGGATGAAGAATTGTAACAGACCCAGACTCCCACATATTGTGCCAGAAAGCAGTGGTTATTGGCCGGCTTCCTCAATTTCAAACTTCAATTTTTGTGTGTGTCTATGTACAATACAATCAGTCCTGATCAGTCCCAAGGACTTCATCAGCTCAGTCAAATACAGCGTCAGTCAATCACTTGGCAGAAGTTACGTTTCTGGATCTAGTGTCATTTTCATCACACACCACATTGTCCCTTAATTTACTTGGCAGTTGGGACTTGTTTTTTAAACTTTAATTAATAACCACTTATTTAATTTAGACTGCCCAGCACCAAAACATTCACTGATATAAAGGTATTTTGCATTCATTTACCCTACCATCCAACAGTGTAACCACCAAGGTATGCCTTTGTTTTACTCCAACTTGCCAGGCATATTGTAGTTAAATAATCTGTAACACTGTAAAACCTACATGTCTAGTCTGAAATTGGACACTGCTGTTTCCCTCATTGGTGTTCTGGCTGGCCACATCATTTAAAGTTTATTGCAAGTGGATGGAGTGCACAGTTGCTACCGCGTCATGACTAAGTTTGATTTACTGCTACTGTGCTTCATTGATTAACTGGATAAAAATGGCTTACAGCACTCATTGTTCATCTCTCCTCTTATTTAGTGAATTCACTGCTTAGAATAATTGGAGCAGGAACAGCTGGAACAGTCAAAGAGAAATGACTGTTAGTACAAAAGGGTATTTCAGTGAGCAGTCAGAAGTATTTCATTAGATTCAGCTTTATGATTTACAATACTGAGTATAGTGGGGCTGTAGCATCAGCTCTCACAATGTTGTGATAGTTATTTCTGTATTCTCATATTTCTACTGGTTATCGTGTGCTATGAGACATATAACTGGATAATTTATACATTTATATATCAGGCCCAACCAATAGTTAAGTATTGTAAACACAGATATAAGTATAGCCATAATGAATCAAAAGTACATCTACAATGGCATTAGTGAGTTTTGTCTATGCACAAAAGCAATATTCTTTGTAAACATTCTTGAAATAGTGTGAAAATAAAACCTATGTACCTGTGAGCAGTCACAATGATTTTACCAGAGCTTTTCACTTTGGTTAAGATTTCTGGTGTAAATGTTATTATCACTCAAGTACAACGGTTGACCATGAACTTGCCATCCAAGAAGAGTTTCCACTTTGCCTTTGTAATTAAAAGAATTTGGAGTTCTAATTCTTTGTTGTTGTTTTTTTTTACTTGTAATTCAGGTTCTAGTGCTAAAAATATTGCAACCTCGCAGTCCAGTTTCTGCTTCTTATGGTAACGATTGCTCTTCAGTTGTAATCTGGGCTTGTGTGTTTAAAAGATAGTTAAAGGCAGCTTCATTGCAAGAATGCACTACCGGAAGCTTGCTTATCATACCTTGTGATTCCATGACAAGAGGCATACAAGTCAACAAAGGATACCAAAAGAACAAAGTAAATTTGACAATGTAAGTATATTGACAAATCTCTTAAAATAATCTGTTCTATCTGAACCATGAAAGTTTAATGTTGACTTTTTATGTCCCTTTAATACAATGTTTTCACACTAATTCTAATGGGTTGAAATTGGAATTTGGTAACTCAGATCACACTAATCATTTTATAATATAATAGTTTGCTATTTTAAAAAGTCTCATTTCCAAAAGTATCATAAAAATAGCTACGTTTGATCACTCTAACCTTCAAAAATGCCATAAAACAAATCAAAACTTGCTGTATTATTACATTCTTTTATCTATATAAATGTAGCTCTTTAGACCCATATGCTCCACAATGTTATGTTTATGTTTGGAATCCCTCTCTTGTGTATCTGTTTAATTGGAGCTTTTATATTCTTTTAATTAATTAACATCTGACAGCTGTGTATTTAGTATGCTAATATTAGACTAGGTGCAGCTGTTAACACTTACGTCCATTCATATAGTTCAAGTGGATCATTATATATTTCTTATTTTATATTCTATCATGTTGATAGTCCATTAAATGTTGGCTTTTGATGTTGCAAATGATGGGGCCCATATTTTCTGTTTAACTTGTCTTTTGTGTTGTGTGTTATTCCAATAGAATTAGAAAACGTCCATGTACAAAGATCACAGTTTTTACAGAGAGTTGCCAAATTCATTTTAGTGGAATTTGTAATGTTTTTTAATATATTTTTTTCTGTGATCTGTTTTATTTATATAGTATCAATATTTAATCAAAGCATTCTGTTATTAACAGTGAACCAACATTCTCATAAAAAAATCCAAACTAACACTTAAAGGGAAATACAAAGCCAACAGAGTACTAGAATACTGTGGGCCAAAAATGTAAGTGTTATGGAGCATCAATATCCCTCTACATTTAGCTCAAATTACAAGTAAATGGTAAATGTTTATTAGGCACACATCACCTTGTTTAGAGACAGGATGGCCAACCACAGGTTTATCTATCAGGGTGGCCATCAAAGTGGCTTGACACTTTGCAGCCTGTAAACATGGTGTTTCTGATCATGTTCCTCCCCTGCATAGAGGTGGAAATAGTGGTAAAAAATTACTTCAATTAGAGAGGAATTGGATTTATTTGCTGGACATTATAGCACCCAAAAATTTGCATACCATATTGGACTTTGTCCCTTTTTTATGAAGTGGGACTGTTTGGCCATTTCTTGTGGTTAATATCATAGTGGCATTTTGATTATTGTTTGGCTTTTCCCCATATAACATCAGCAGATACTTATGTGTGAAATTAATTTGTGCTAAGCAGTGGACACATGGTTATAATGGGTATAAATGTTTTGTATCATATATACATGATGGGTTCATTTTGTTCTTGCTGTTTCTTTAGTGGTGGTCTGTTTGTATTGATCACTCTTGTGGTAATTTAATTATAATATGTTTGATCGCATTTGATAAAGGTGTATGTACAGCACTGAAACATTATGGGCTATTTTTAACGGTTTAAATAAATGCTATGTTTTAATTTTTTACTAGTCCAGTGAGTGCAGTTATACTTTATACCACTACTTTTGTATGCATATATATTAAACTGCCCCCACTACCCATGTGACATTGTTGCTATAATTACAGCTATAATATATATATATATATATATATATATATATATATATATATATATATATATATATATATATATATATATATATATATATATATATATATATATATATATAAAACAAAAGAGAAATAGCAATTCCTATCCAGCACAACTAATCCCTATAAGGTTAATTGGACAAATTTACCTAGATCTGAAACCCACAACAAGGCAAAATATAACGCTATAATGTAACTACTATAAAATTCCACAGTAAGAAGGGGAGCATTAATAAAGTGTTTAATGGAGCAGACCAAAGGTATAATATGATGTCGAAATATATAAACAATTCTACTCCTATCATAGTGCACTATTAAACATAAAAAAATAAAATAAAAATTATTATTATAAATGAGAGCTCTAAAAAAAAAACTAATAAAGAACAAGAAAATAGTCCCCAAATTTTGTTAAAGGCACAATAAATGGGTCACATTCGGCACTTTGACAGAGGAGTTGTTATCCTTTTAGCGAGACCACCATTTGTATGTTAAAGGCTGGAGTGTGTCTGGATAATTAAACAGCAGCCGCCCTTTACTATTCGCAAATATACTCAGTTCTGAGTTCAGGCAGTCACTTAATGGTAAATACAGTTCTCATGGTACTTCCACAATCAAGGTAAAATTCATGACATGTTATATGCAAAACCGCTTAGTGCTGTATATGGTATCCGCCATAGCGGTTATACTTGCGGTCTGATGGGAGTCCCACTGATGCGGATCCACACCTCCCAGGTGTACCTATTGTTGTGAAATAGGCAGTAGTCAACAACCTGGTGAGCTCTTCTCCCTTCCGTGATGTTGCCAAGGATTGTGGATAGTAAGTTGTGAGTGCGTTGCCAGACGCCTCCGCCAGAACTTGATGGCTGATATTCTTCAACCTTGGTTTCTCCTGCAAACACTTTTTCATTTTGGAAGTAAAAATATGCAGGCAACGTATTGTTGAAATGGGACAAGACTTAGCCAAACACAGGAGGAAAGGGATTTGGGGGTAGTAATAGATAACAAGCTAAAGAAGGGTGCACAATGCAGGGCAGCAGTTTCAAAGGCTAATAAGATACTAGCATGTATTAAAAGAGGCATTGACGGGGGCGGAGCCAGCAGCAAGTGCAGCAAGACGCATATCAAGGAGGCTCCTGATTTTATTTTATATTATATTAAAGTTTTCCGATTTTTTCTCTAAAACAATAATATCTAATCATCAAACTATTATTGAGAATAGTAGGGGCTCATGTAATACGCCTGATTGGAACAAACAAGGTGACTATATCTGAATATCACGACTGGTGGAAATTTAGCAGACCGCCATTTCTTTTGGCTATGGAAGTAGATATCTGCGCCACAGTATTGTCCCTATTTGCTGAATATGAGCAGCGGATCCTTGACATGTTCGATGGTCAGCTGACCAGGATTGAGGCCGGATTCATAAAAGAGCGGCTTACACTGTTGGATGGGGAGAATGAGATTGATGCTGGTGTGAGATCCAGAGCAGTACAACTGAATGCTGGAGACTTCCACGCTGCACCCGGTCTCCCTGAGAAGCAACAACTAGGGAACGGTAATATGGGAGGTTCCGGTACAACTTGTAGCTCACTGGCCCGGCTAGACAGCGGGTTATTGACCCCTGTGAATAATACCGGTATGTCCAAACTAATTATGGGCGCTACCTTTTGCAAGATGACCCTGCAATATAAAGGCGCTCGGCTCTTTGTTGCCAGCATCAAAGCCGGAGTAGGGTTATGATTTTATTGCAGCAATGGATTTCGGACACTCCGGTTTACAAAAACATTTTGCCTATCACAAATGTTCCTAATAAATAACTTTATAGCAGTTGATTCTGAGGAATCTACACTCATGAAGATTAAAATCTGATAATGTGTGGATTTTGTGACCGAATCTTCTTCATGTTTCTATAACGTGTAGAACTAAAGGGGACCTCTAGGTGTTAAGCCGCCTAAACATGTTTGCTAATCTTATTCTTTTCCCTCATATCTTATAGTACCTTGTTATTTGTTTTTGCCTTTTATTAAGTCCTTTATGAGACCCAATCTACGATGGCAAGATGTTGGTTAGCACTGCAGATATTTTTCTATGTCATTTTTTTTTTTTATGTGATACAGCCTCTGTAAAAATATTTGCCCAGCAGCATAAAAAACCTGATATTGTACTTTTTCCTTGCTCCTGTGTACACATATATAAATACTCTTATATGGATGGGCTCACAATATGGACGTTTAGTAAGCATTTGTACTCCACTTATCAAATCCTGATAGTGTACTTTTTCCTTGTTCCTGTGTGCACAAATATAAATACATACATGGATGGGCTCACAAGTTGGACGTTTAGTAAGCATGTGTACTTCACTTATCTTTTGGCACAGTGTATGGTGTATTTTTTCTGTTTCCTCTATGTTTATTGTGTGACTGTTATGAGATGTACATTTTAGATATAGTTATTTTAATATGCTGAGAATAGTTTAAAAACTTGCTCTGAGCTAAGGGGCTGTTGGCTGATACACTTATCAGACTACAGCTTCCCATTATGCTGTAGCCCTACTGCTAGGTGACTAGTGTTATGTTTAATTGCTAAAAAACGCCAGTTAAAAGTACATATTGTCCTCATGAGGTCTATCTATGGCGGAATAGATTTCTACTTGATATATACAACTCAGAGATTTGGGGTGGTAGTTATCAAGCCGTCAACCTCAAATACGCTGGAATTCCGCAGCGTATTTGTGGCGAGGCTGATTCGCCTTAGTTATCAAAGGCTACAGATCGGCAAAAGTAGAATTTTGTGACGTAAACTTCGATCCGCCGGACTCAGTCCGACACAGATCGATTCTTACGTCACTACAGATGTTGCGGCACAATCTGACTACTTTTGCTAGTTATCAAAAAACTAGCAGGTACGCTCTGCACTTTTCTGGCCCAGCGTACCTGGTTTTCAAACCGCCACCCTGGAGGCGGCGGATCCCATAGGAATCAATGGGAGTCTGACCATAGCGAAAGAACAAGTTCGCTGCTGCCAGACATCCCATTGATTCCTATGGGAGATGTCTGCACTTAACACCCTAACATGTACCCCGAGTCTAAACACCACTAATCTGTCCCCCTACACTGCCGCAACTAAATAAAGTTATTACCCCCTAAACCACCGCTCCCGGAGCCCACGACACTATAATAAATATGTTAACCCCTAAACCGCCGCTCCCGGAGCCCACCGCAAGCTGCTCTATACATATTAACCCCTAAACTGACGCTCCCGGAGCCCACCGCCACCTACATTATACCTAGTAACCCCTATCCTGCCCCCCCTATACCGCCGCCCTCTATAATAAATTTATTAACCCCTATCCTGCCCCCCCTACACCGTGGCCACCTATAATAAATTTATTAACCCCTATCCTGCCCCCCACTACGCCGCCGCCACTGTAATAAAATTATTAACCCCTAAACCTAAGTCTAACACTAACCCTAACACCCCCCTAACTTAAATATTAATTAAATAAATCTAAATAATATTTATCTTATTAACTAAGTTAATCCTATTTAAAACTAAATACTTACCTTTAAAATAAACCCTAATATAGCTACAATATAAATAATAATTATATTGTAGCTATCTTAGGATTTATTTTTATTTTACAGGTACCTTTCAATTTATTTTAACTAGGTACAATAGCTATTAAATAGTTATTAACTATTTAATAGCTTACCTAGCTAAAATAAAGAGAAATTTACCTGTAAACTAAAAACTAACCTAAGTTACAATTACACCTAACACTACACTATACTTTAATAAATTATTCCTATTTAAAATAAATACTTACCTGTAAAATAAACCCTAAGATTGAGCTCGCATTCTATTGGCTGTTCCGATCAGCCAATAGAATGCGAGCTCAATCTGATTGGCTGATTGGATCAGCCAATCGGATTGAACTTGAATCTGATTGGCTGATTCAATCAGCCAATCAGATTTTTCCTACCTTAATTCCGATTGGCTGATAGAATCAGAATTGAAGGAAAGCCATCTTGGATGACGTCCCTTAAAGGAGCCTTCATTCGTCGGTAGTCCGTCGGGAAAGAAGGATGTTCCGCGTCGGCGGGATGAAGATTCAAGACCCAGCTTGAAAGATGACCTCGCCCGGATAGAAGACTTCTTCAGCGCCTCTTGGAAGATGACCTCGCCCGGATGGAAGATTTCTTCAGCGCCGCTTGGAGGATCACTTCATCGGATGGAAGATTTCTTCAGCGCCCCTTGGATGATCATTTCTGCCGCTCCGGATGTCCTCTTCAGTTCCATCGGTGGCTCGGCTGAGTGAAGACGACTAAAGGTAGGATGATCTTCAGGGGATTAGTGTTAGGTAATTTTAAGGGGGGTTTGGGTTAGATTAGGGGTATGTGGGTGGTGGGTTTTAATGTTGGGTGGGTTGTATTTTTCTTTTACAGGCAAAAGAGCTGAATTCTTTGGGGCATGCCCCCACAAAAGGCCCTTTTAAGGGCTGGTAAGGTAAAAGAGCTTTGAACTTTTTTAATGTAGAATAGGGTAGGGCCTTTTTTTATTTTGGGGGGGTTTGTTATTTTATTAGGGGGCTTAGATTAGGTGTAAGTAGCTTAAAATTGTTGTAATATTTTTTTAAATGTTTGTAACTTATTTTTTTTATTTTTTTGTACTTTAGTTAGTTTATTTAATTGTAGTTATTTGTAGTTAATTTATTTAATTAATGTAATGATAGTGTAGTGTTAGGTTTAATTGTAACTTAGGTTAGGATTTATTTTACAGGTAATTTTGTATTTCTTTTAGCTAGGTAGTTATTAAATAGTTAATAACAATTTAATAACTATTCTAACTAGCTAAAATAAATACAAAGTTACCTGTAAAATAAATATAAATCCTAAGATAGCTACAATGTAATTATTAATTATATTGTAGCTATATTAGGGTTTATTTTACAGGTAAGTATTTATTTTAAATAGGAATAATTTATTAAAGTATAGTGTAGTGTTAGGTGTAATTGTAACTTAGGTTAGTTTTTAGTTTACAGGTAAATTTCTCTTTATTTTAGCTAGGTAAGCTATTAAATAGTTAATAACTATTTAATAGCTATTGTACCTAGTTAAAATAAATTGAAAGGTACCTGTAAGATAAAAATAAATCCTAAGATAGCTACAATATAATTATTATTTATATTGTAGCTATATTAGGGTTTATTTTAAAGGTAAGTATTTAGTTTTTAAATAGGATTAACTTAGTTAATAAGAGAAATATTATTTAGATTTATTTAATTAATATTTGTTAGGGGGGTGTTAGGGTTAGTGTTAGACTTAGGTTTAGGGGTTAATAATTTTATTACAGTGGCGGAGGCGTAGTGGGGGGCAGGATAGTGGTTAATAAATTTATTATAGGTGGCGACGGTGTAGGGGGGGCAGGATAGGGGTTAATAAATTTATTATAGGTGGCGACGGTGTAGGGGGGGCAGGATAGGGGTTAATAAATTTAATATAGGTTGCAGCGGGTTCAGGGAGCGGCGGTTTAGGGGTTAAACTATTTATTTATTTGCGGCGAGGTGCGGGATCAGCAGGATAGGGGTTAATAACTTTATTATAGAGGGCGACGGTATAGGGGGGGCAGGATAGGGGTTACTAGGTATAATGTAGGTGGCAGCGGTGTCCGGGAGCGGCGGTTTAGGGGTTAATACATTTATAAGACTTGCGGCGGGGTCTAGGAGCGGCGGTTTAGGGGTTAGTAACTTTATTTAGTTGCGGGGGGCTCCGGGGGCGCCGGTATAGTGGGTAGAACAGTGTAGTTTAGTGTGAGTGCTTAGTGACAGGCTAGCAAGAAAGCTGTCAAACAGCCGAAGAGCAGCGAGATCGGATGAGTGATAACTCTCACAGTCCGCTGCTCATCGCCCCACGGCTTTTTGACAGCTTTACTTGATAACTTAGGCGAATTTTTTCAGGTCTGCGGCGGCGATGTGAGGTGAGCTTAGACGGGCGTATTGGGCCGGCGAAGGCAGGAAAGTTGACACGTTGATAACTACCCCCCATGGTATCACTAATTGCTCCCCATTTCATATGACTGCTCAGTAAGCTTTTTGCACTCAGCTTTCCTGTCATATAGCTTATAGAAAGTGTGGCCAGCTCTCCCCATGATTA
The DNA here is from genome assembly GCF_027579735.1 of Bombina bombina. Classification (NCBI taxonomy): domain Eukaryota; kingdom Metazoa; phylum Chordata; class Amphibia; order Anura; family Bombinatoridae; genus Bombina; species Bombina bombina. Next base: position 1,148,160,207 of record NC_069499.1, on the reverse strand, counting down.
GGTGTATTAGTCTGAGTCATACCTTTTTAAACACTGTAAATATAACTGGGCTTAAAAGTAGTTGTGTAAGAATTTAACTATGGGTACTGCTAGGGTTTCCTCTGATTCATATATTATGCTACTTCTTCTGATTGTTATGTGCACCTGCCATGTACTGCTACTGTTTTAGCCCTAGCAGTAAATTTAGAAGACATTGCCCCCACTATAGTGCCCTATACCAGATAATAAGTTAATATTGTCATTTACTTTTTCTCTCTGTATACACTTCTTTTATAGTCATAAATATGCTGCGAGTATAGAATACCACTCATCATGTGAGCCCTTGAGATCTGGTTATATCAGAAACCTCTTTATTATTCTTTCATTAATGCTAAAGCTTATTTAGTTGCTGAGTATGTTAACCAGCAATGATAGGGTATACTATTATTAGCCTATCTTCTGCCCTCCCACCACTACTCTTGTGCGGTAGGGTTGAACACTCTTTCCTCCGCACTTCTTTCTGGCAGAGTTAAGCAGTCTCTGCCCAACCCGAAGAACCATGGCTAAGTTTCATGTGCTAAGGTTCACCGGGCCCTAATTTAGGAAATTTTCCTTTATATAATAGATTCTGGGTTTCTGAAGTTTATCTAGTATAATAGTTTTATTAATGTTTATGTCTCCATCAATATTCAGTGTTCATATCTAACTCTGCCTACAGTGGCAACTGTGGTCTATTCTGGTGTATCACGGTTGTCAGTTGGTAGAATAATTTTTGATGCCCTCTCTGTTCCTCTACTCTTTTGGTAATGTATGTTAAATCCACAGCTTGCCTTTATTTCATACACACTGATACTGGTCTTTTTATTATTAACTACATCAAAATGTCCTCAATGATTTATTACAGTCTCTGGTCCCTCGATTGGACCGGTTTGTTTAGAGGGCACTATGTACCTACAACAAAAAACGAGGTGCCTGGAATGATTTGTCATGTCACTCTGATGCTTGTTGAAATTGTAACCTGTTTGTTGTGACTGTTTGTACATGCTAATTTCACCTCAATAAAAATTAAAAAGTTAAAAAAAAAAAAAAAAAAGAGGCATTGACTCAAGGGAGGAAAGCATAATTCTGTCACTATATAAGGCCCTGGTAAGATCTCACCTTGTGTATGGAGTGCAGTTCTGGGGACCAATCGCAAAAAAAGATATTGCAGAACTAGAAAAAGTTCAGAGAAAGGCCACAAAGCTAATAAGGGGATTGGAGAATTTAAATATGAGGAGAGGCTAGCCAAACTGGGTCTGTTTTCTTTAGAAAAAAGGCGCTTAAGAGGTGACATGATTACTTTATATAAATATATTCAAGGACCATATAAAGAGATGGCAGAAGCTCTGTTTATTCCAAGAAAATTGTTTGTGACCAGAGCTCACAATTTAAGGTTGGAGGAAAGGAGATTTTTCTCCTGCAACGGAAACGTTTTTTAACTGTAAGAGCAATAAAATTGTGGAACTCATTACCAAAGGAGGTAGTGAATGCCAATACCCTAGATAGATTTAAAAATTATTTGGATACTTTTCTGTCTATAAACAAAATTCATGGATATGATTGCTAGTATTAAATGGGTCACCTTTTAGTGGGATTATTTAAGCTTAACTGGAGCTTTTTGCATATATTTTAGATTTGTGAAGGTTGAACTCGATGGACTTCGGTCTTTTTTCAACCTCATCTACTATGTTACATGTATGTTACTATGTTATTTCCTCCTGCACCTCTGGTCTGTTCCAATTTTAAACACAGGCCATAGTTACTAGCCCTTTAAATAGGAAATACAGGCTTTTGCTGACACACACCCCATACTAATATATATATAAATATATATATATACATTCAGCTCTACAAAAAATTAAGAGACCACTGCAAAATTATTAGTTTATCTGGCATACTATTTATAGGTACGTTTTTATCAGTGCTAGACTGATGTTTGTATACAACTCAAAGCACAAGGTTATTATGGCAGAAATAAGTTAAAATGTAACTTTTATTAGAAAAAAATAAAAAATGGAAACACTAAAAACACTAGAAAACTTATGCTGGATAATAAGATATTTGTGCTTAGGTCAAGTGAACTACCATACCTCGCCACAGTCACAACCAGAATGGCACTCACTATGTGCTGGAGTGTACGGGATCCACCCTTCCATGCACGTCCCAAACACCCATGCACAGCCCAAACAGGCCCAGCACTCAAAGCACACTGAGGCAAGCTGAGCAGGCTGTGTTTATTTCTATGATTGACTGAGCATGTTCCCGCTGCAGTGTGTGTGAGATACTCCTGGTTCCTTTGCACAACAGCACGGTTTCGAATATCAGGCCGGTTTGGGCTTTGACGTGCAGAGGAGGGTGTATTCCCTAGAGCAGAGATGGGGAACCTTGGCACTCCTGATGCTTCAGAACAACATTACCCATGATGCTTAAGCACTCTAAAGTCCAGTTGAGCATCATGGGAAATGTAGTTCTGAAACATCTGGAGGGCCAAGGTCCCCGCCCTATCCCTGCGCTAGAGGCTTGATACATTGAGACTGTGACCTGGACTAGTTGGTCATCAGCACTCAACTCTTTAAGCGGGTCTTTTTGCAGTGGATGAGTTTACAGGTGGTAGAATCCCGTACACACCAGCACTTAGCGAGTGCTGTGCCTGTTGTGGCTGTGGCAGGGTATGGTAGTTTACCTGACCCCGGCATTTTACCTGTTACTTTATGATGTAGCATTAAACTACTCGATATTTTGAGCTGCTTTTTTTTAAATTATGTTTTGAAGTATTGCCTAGCAGATATGTTACTTGTATTTTTGTGTAATCATTATACTTGTACTGCTGTATACAAGTTCAAGGTTTGTTTACATTTATGTGCCCCAGCATGAGTAGTAATCTGAGGCAGTTTGACACACACTATTACATTTTATGTTTCAGATTTAAAATTTTGATACATTACTAATACATTTGCAATTTTGTATTTTCTAGTGCTGTATTCCATGTCTATTATAATGCTGTATTTTGCATCATTTACCTACCTTGATTTTCAAGTAAAAAAAAATATAAAAAAATAATATATATATACACACACACATACACACTTGAATGGCCTTCTGAGAATTATTAAGTAGTTGCTGTGGGATATTATACTTGCAGCCATTTCAGTCTATCTGTCAGCCCCATAATAACTAATAAAACACTTTTTTAATGCATTTGGCCCACATGGGGACAATGCAACACCGCTACTCCAGTCCATGGGAAAACTCACTTTTTTTTGCCAGTTTCAGGTGAGTTAGTATAACTTTTTTAATGTTAGAGTTCCTGTATATGCTCAGATGACGTTAAAAATCAATATTGTGAAAATTAAAGTTTAAATTAAAATATAAAGCTTAAGTTATTGAAATTTTACACTAATTGATTTATTATTACAATGTAATGTTTGGGGGTGGGGTTAAAAATGTTGATTATAAAATTTATTAAATTGATATGAAATTAAAAGTGCTAAATACAAGGCAATTTTTAGAGTAGTTTGTGTTTTTTTTAGAAAGTCTTTTTTTTGGGAGTGGGGGTTAATTGCAGGGTGTTGTAGATTAATTTTGTTTTGAAAAAGAGCTGACACTTTAGGGCAATGCCCTACAAAAGGCCCTTTTAAGGGCAATGGGGCCCATTTATCAAGCTCTATAACCCTGTCGCACACACATCGCCGAAAATCAACCTGATCAAGTACGATCGGGTTGATTGACACCTCCCTGCTGGCGGCCAATTGGTGCAATGCTGAATACAGAGAGCGTATTGGGGTTACTAGAGAAAGGGGCTTATGGCGATTTAGGTTAGTGCGAGTATGGATGTTAGTTTTTTTCTTACGTTTTTCTCTCCATTCAAATCTATGGGAGAGTAAGTTAATGCAGTCACAATATTGAAACTTCTGCTCTTTGCGCCCTTCGGGTTAGCACGTGAGCGAAAAAGATTTGCTTTCAACTTGTAATGACATGCGCGAAAAGAGCAGAAGTTGAGCGGAGTTAGCGTGGGAGCAGGAGCGTCAATTACCGCTCCACTTGTAATCTAGTTTATTTTTAAAAAATCTGTACGAGAAAAAGCTTTTCTCAGACATTTTAGACTAGATTCTAGTCTAAAATGTCTGAGAAAAGCTTTTTTTCTTACAGATTTTTTTAAAAAATAATTATGTAATCTAACAGATTTGTATAATACTACAGGTAACCCATTTGAATAGCAGCACTACTAATAAATTGGAATGCCATATTTTGTGTGTGTGTAAATTTGTTTTTTTTTTTATATATGTTTTCTAAACCAAATTATACTGTGCACAATTCTTTTATGTGCACTCTAGCTCGTTCGCGGGTCACCAGTTACATCAGCAGTGATGTCACTGCCCAATTAGAGCATCTGTAGATTGCTCAAAACGCATATACGTATATGCTATTGTGATTGGATACTGGCACCCACATCACTCAAGAGGACGAGGAAAGGATAACAATTTTCAGTACAATCATTCTCAATAAATGTGCATCATTCTTCAGCTAAGTAAATCTCAAACTGATTAATTGTTTATAATATAACTATTTATGTGCATTTATATGCAAACTTGACTGGTCCTTTAATAAATAGTAATCCTATATATCTCTGTCAGCCTTCCTTATTTAGTTTTTTTAATGTGCATAGTCTGTTGATGCATTGCAAATAAATAATAATAATAAATTTGCCTCCTAAGCAGTTATTTTATATTAAGACAAGGTTGAGAAATAGTTCACGTAACAAATTACCTTTGTTCAGACTAAGCTATTGTAATTGGCTGTGGTGCTGATTTTGGAGACTAATGATCCTATCTATGTTTTGTTAAGCCCATTCTAGTAATAACATCTCTCATAGAGAAAGTGCCTGGTTAAGGGTGGAGATAAATAAACTGCTATTCTTAAGGGTGGGGAAAGGAAACTGATATAACTTTATTTACATTCTCCAACCAGACCTCCTTCCTCCATAGCTCCTTATCAGTGAAGCCCACCCCCACCCATCCCATTAGCCCTGAAGTTTCATGCCACTAATGATTTCCTCCACTCCCTTTTGTGGTGTGTCCCTAATAAACTGCTTAATTGCAAGATCAGAAATATTTTTTTCAAATGGATGTTTGATTTGGACAATAATAACTACGTATTTCCCTAAAGATTATATATAGACTAAAACTAATGATGCCCACTGTATCATGTGATGGTCATCAGCCAATAACAAATGCATGTAAGTATATACTGTGAACTCTTGCACATGCTCTGTAGGATTTAGTGCCTTAGAAAGCATATAAAAGGATTGTGCACATTTTGATAATTGAAGTACATTTTTAAAGTTTCTTTTTTTTAATAGCATGCTCTATCTAAAGCATAAAATATTCAATTATATATACATACACCAGTAGAGTACTGGTGAGATGTAAGGCAATGGTGAAGAGGTTAGTGGTGGAGGTGGCAGGAAATGTTGGGGAGGCCACATGGTTTGGGAGAGGTCCAGGGGCTGAGGGGAAAGGGTCGTGCTCTATCTTCTCTCAGGGCGAGCAGACTTTAGTCATCTCCTGGAGTTAGAGGCGACACATTAGTTACAGGTTGGAGGATGGATGGCTGATCCTGCATTCCAAAAGTGGGCTCTTCATCTACCTCCAGGAGTTGCAAGAAGGATCCTCCATGGCCAAACCTCTTCGGCCTGAGGTTCCTCCTCATGAAGGAACTATTTATCCTGCTCTTGCGATTATGCATGAAATAAAGAAATATAATATATTTTTTTGTTCAGATTATACATAAAGCTTCACTTTAAAGCAAGTGAACAAATAATTAATACCTTTTTAACAAGCAGAAACATGTTTCACATCCAAGACAATAAAGAAACATGACACTGCACTGTGTCTATTAATATATGTAATTGATTTGGGGAGTAGGCATCTTTTTGTGGTGCAATTGTAACCAAACTTATTGGAGCATGTAACTGTAATAATAATTACCCTTTGATGCTATATGTTTTACTCAAACAAATGGGTTAAACACATAGCAGAAAAAAACCCTAGTACCCACATAAAACTGAATTGTATGACTCGTGCTTCTGATTGGATCATCAGCACTTTCAACCAGGGACCAGTAGTTTTTGAAAAGATGTATTGCGAACAAACATCATCTGTTTAAACCAAAAAAGAATGACTTTTTTAATTAGCTAGTAAACCTGTCCCTCTACAACAGATGAGCAGAAGTGGTGTCCTTTTGATGTAATAAGTAATGTTTACCATTGGTGCCCTTTGTTTAAACATAGAATCCCTACATGACACCATTGTTTGATTGATGATTTAATGGATTTTTTTAAACATTAAAAAGTTATATTCTCTCCCTGGTCAGTCTCTAAAGCCTGAGTCCTCGTATCCCCTCTTCCTCTATAAACCCAGACCCCGGCCTCCCTCCCTCTGTCCCTATTCTTGGTCTTTCTCTCCTAGGATGGGACACATTAACTCTCTCCTCCCTCCCCTCTGGTCCTATCCCACAGCTATCCCTTGCTCCCTTACTTCCTATCCCCTACCTACTTCACAAACTAACCCTAACTGTCTGCCCCTATAATCCCCACTAGCACCTAAACCTGAACTCACGCTCCCTCTCTCCAGTCTGATAAAAGGATTTTTATTTTTTTTAAATGAAAGTTATGAAATAAAAGTAAAACACATGGCGAAGATTAATTAAAGTTGTTCTATTTGGGGTAGGGAAAGGGTTAAGTGAAAGAAAAGATTGATACTGTAAAGTAAAGCATGGGAAAGTATGTGTGTGTGTGTGCAGATGTATGTAGTATAAGCCTAAGTGTATTTTTAATTAATGCATGTATATATATGTGTGTGTACCTAAACAAATATAAGTGAATAATACAACTAAAAAGCAAACTAACAATCACTCACTAGCCAAAATCTCACCTCTCTCACTCAGCTCTGAAAACCACGTGCCTAGGGAGCTAAAGCCGATTACAGGTGAAAAGATTATGCAGTACCATAGCCTTTATAATACGTTAAAGGTAATAGGATGGGCCGTTAGCACACCCAAGAATTCCTTCCCCCTGTTAAGGGAATTATTTTAGAGCTCTACTTCTGACATTATCCAGCATTTTAGCCCTATGTATATGTATTATAGCAATGCAAAAATTAGCACACATAAATAATCTTTTACTCATGTTGGCTTGGAGCACATGAAGAATTATTTTACTCCTGTCAGGTTTAACGCACTTAAGTTATTTCTATTGAGGCGCGTAAGTTTTGCAAACCCAACAGGGGCTATATTAGGGTGCGTTATGTATTTATTTTTTATCAAATATTGAAAAATATTATTAATCAAAATAAATCATTATTATAGAGGTTTTAAAAAAAAAATCATAATATTTAGCTACTTTTTTAAAATAAAAATGTTTTATTGAGGTTATATTTGAGGCATACATACAAGATGCAATAATAGAAAATGATTACATTATTACAGCAAATACTTAAAGGGACAGTCAACTAAAAATTACACTTTCATGATTCATATAAGGCACCCAATTTACTTTTATCATCAACGTTGCTTTGTTTTCTTGGTATTCTTTGTTAAAAGCTAAACCTAGGTAGATTCATATGCTAATTTCTAAGCCCTTGAAGGCCCCCTCTTATTTCATTTCATTTTTACAGTTTTTCACAGTTAGAAAGTGCTAATTCATATGTGTAATATAGATAACATGTGCTCACTCCTGTGGAGTTATTTATGAGTCAGCACTGGCTAATATGCAAGTCTGTCCAAAGAACTGAGATTAAGGGGCAGCCTGCAGAGGCTTAGATACAAGGTAATCACAGAGGTAAAAAGTGTATTAATATAAATAATATAAGGGGGCGGAGCCAACAGCGCACAGGAGAGGTCGCAAGTTTTCAGAGCTCCGGTACATTTTTCTCTAAGATTGACCGGATTTAAATGTACAAATAGCTTTTACCATTATATGATTGCCCATTTAAAGCCTCGGCTGGTATCTGGAGGACACTAATTTTAGCTACTTATGCACTAGTCGTGTGCTAGATCTGGAAAACCTACTCTGGAACTTCAAAGGAGTCGTCCATTTTACCACCCTCATGGGAGCACAGTTGTTATGGCCGACATCCACCTGATACTGGCCGAGATCAGAAGACTCCTAACCCATCATCAAAAAAAGCTCTTTACAACTTTGAATAGAGCCGCAGACCTGGAGGAGGAATGCGGGCTTGTGACTGTAAGGTCTCCGGACCCGGCAGAGGTGACCATTTCTGATAGGGATGCTTTGGGGCCCCAGCATCCCCCGCCCACTTCCAGTTTTGTATCAGCTGAGGCAGAGACATCTTGTAAGGCTGAGGGGAGTATCAATGAGGTTACAACATCCAGCGCGGTCTTCAAAAATCAAACAGGAGAAGATTCCACTCAAATAGATCAGATGGGAAACAAGGCAAGTTATGGGTCTCGAGAGACTTCAAAGTGTGTTGATGTTACTAGCACCGATTACCATTTAGTCATCCTCAGTACTTCTTTAATGGATCTACAAATAAAGATGGCATCGCAAGAATTCTCTCCTACACTGAGACAATGCTACTTAATTCATATCCCCTAGCATGATATCTCTGAGGTACATGCTGAAATGGCAGGTCTCAGACTCAAGGCACAGATGTGGAAGATGGGTATAGGATAGAGAGGACATGCTATCTTCTAAGCCACCTGGTTTGGAAGCAATGCGGTAGACCCTAGATGAGCTCTTACACTGGACTGCCTCACATATTATTTTCTTCCTTTGCATATGATAGTAATTAAGTGTTGCTACTATAGCCAGATTTAACACTACGTCAGTAAATTAAAAAATATTTCCAAGGCTGAGACACATTACAGATCTCCACCCTAAGTATACTTATCGTAAATCAGAAAGCACTATTTTTGGTACTAACTAGTCATTGAATGCATATGTGACCCAGATCACCATGATATTAAGTGACAAACGTCATGACAGAGATCAGTTTCATCTGTGTGGTTTAACAAAATGCCACACAGCTGTTATTCTACTATATTACAGCCAGCATTGCTTAAAGCCCAGCCTTAAAAACAAGGCAATCTTACATCTCTTGTTTACTGGTCGTGTGGGGTTGCGCTACAAGGTGGTGTTCCATACACGACATACTTAATTACATTTTAGTATAAGAGGTTAGCTTCAATGCTTACAAAACACTGGATGTACTGGGCTATCTATATATATTTGTTTTCTTTTTTCTCTGCAGCATGACCTCTAAAGCTTTACAAATAGAAGTTAAGAATTTGCGCTACAGTTTGAACTCTGGGCCTACCGATGCTGTGATGTGATGTGCAGCTTTACCCCAAAGTAGGTGATAGGTTTCTAGGGCAGCCTAGACCTGCACTGTTGCTATTATTTCCTTACCCATGACATCTTACATGAGCCGCATAAACCATACCAAATAGACGAGTTAGGTCTTTGGACTCCACTATGCCAGGAATAGCTCCAGCTCAACATACAATTAGCTCACCTTTATGTACCTACTGGCAATTCATGTCCTCATGAGTCTTTTCACATAGATTAAGCCCTCTTGTAATACTGAAGCTTGTTTAACCTAAGCTATGACACAATGACTTACCTAGCCTTCCTATGGAGGCGTGATTTTTTGGTATGTGCTCCCTAACAAATATAAATTACCACCCCCCCCCCTTTATATAATAAACCTCCTGGATTAGGAGGTTTAACCACGCGGTTTCTCTTGTCAATACCGCACTCTCCCTACTTTACCTATGATAACTTTTACAGTATTAATATTGGCCGTATTTCCCCTTCCTAGTTTAGTAAGACTGTTCATTATATTCCCTCTAAAGATAATTAAACCGTATTGGGGCCCATGAGTGGCTTAAGGTGGCATGAGAGGGATAAATTGTATTATTCAAAAAGAGTTTTCAGCTTTGCTTGTTTATTATTATAATTACTGTGATATTCATTTTTCTACAGGAACACAGTTAGTTGTATTACTACACACAATGTCCATGTACTTTGTTTCAATGTTTTAATCACAGTGAATGTGTCATTGAATAGACATATAACATGTATATCTTATTTCTGTATTATATAATAACCTCAATAAAAAAAAAATATTTAAAAAAAATATATATATATGTAAATTAAATAAGGATGGTCAGTGCTGACTTGGAGAGCTCTTACTTGATATAATAAGCATAAACAGTAAGCTTCTTACTAACTGAATACTAAGAGAGATTATAATAAAAATATATAATACTGTATAATGCAAAAGTATATCTCCAAATATTAGATGCACCAAGCTTACAATAGGTGAAGTGAGACACACTACATTATTAGAAACATCTCAAGTGAGCAATGCCTTCTACCAGCAAAAAAAATGGTAACTCATTGCTACAACTGAGTAGCCAGGAAAATAAAAAGAGTAAGGATATAACCTTTCTGAAAATATCAGTTACTATCAGTTCAATACAAAGAGACAAAACCAAGTGACTAAATATTTATCAGCAATGTTAGATAAACCTGAATGTATTCAACATAAAATGATACTTGCACAAATGTCCATAAAAAGTTACGTACTTAGCATGTTTTGTCCCACCAGTCACTGATTGTTTAATATCAGATACTTCAAGAAGAGAAAGGTATAAAGAAGAACAAATGTCATAATACTTGTGTTAATTTCTGAATATAAGTAAAGTCTCTGGCAGGTACCCATTAGCTGAACCATGAAAAATGTATTTTGACTTTCATGTCCCTTTAAATAGGGGTAGAGCTTTTAAATATTTGTAAACATAGAGCTTAAATTATGCGTTATTAGACCCATATTTTTTTTTATAATTTTAAATGATGTGATTTCAGTAACTAAAACTGTAAGTGCATTTAAAGTCACCTATGAACTTAGCTAATGTCCCTTTTTGTCATTTAGATTTGCAAGTTACCATCATTCCTTTATATGCTTTAGTTTAGATAAAGAAATGGGTGCTAATTAGTATTAGTAATTAATTTGTAAAAACTTTCTTAATAAAGTCTACTTCACAAGGAACAAAAAGTAACATAAAGCTTTGACCAATTTGCTACCTTTATTTTAATGTAGGCTTCTGTCATGTGGTCAAAATAAACAATGTTACCATAGCAACATGTACGCAAACGATTGAGAGATATACAGGGAGAGATATTACATATACGGCGCAGGCTTTAGCGTAACTGCTGAAACCCGCATGGCCCGTAATTTCCCCTTGCACATCGGGGACTCACATAAACCCAGCCGGCAGTTCATAAAGTGCCGTAAGTCAGATAAACTAGCGATGTCCAGAAATGTGCGTAAATACACATTTCTGGAGTCAAGTGACTTACGGCATGTTAGAAACTGCCGGCGCCTAAGAAAATAAAAAAAAAGTTAAATCTCACGTAAAAATCTAACCCGCCTCCCAAAAATAAACCCGACATGTAAAAACCCCTATATCCGCAATCCCCCCACATCGCAACTAATAATAAAAGTATTAACCACAATTACCTATATTAAAAAATACTAAGTTACGATTAAAATAAAAAACCTACTTTAAAAATAAAAACTGTTTAAATTAATCTAAAATTACAAAAAAATAAAAAAATCTAACATTACATAAAATAATAAACCAAATTATCAAAAATAAAAAAATTAAACCAAATCCCTATAAAAATAAAAAAGCCCCCAAAATAAAAACACTCCCTAATCTAAACTAAATGCTAAATCCCACCTCTAACAGTAAAAACCCCCCACCCACCAAACCCCCCAAAATAAAAACTAACACTAAAAAATCCTAAAATACCCATTGCCCTTAAAGGGCATTCAGCTATTTTACTGCCCTTAAAATGGCATTCAGCTCTTTTACAAGTGCCCATTAAAGCCCTAATCTAAAAAAAAAATCCTAACTCTAAGCCCCAAATAGGTACTCACCGTTCCTGAAGTCCGGCGGAGAAGGTCCTCTTCCAGGCGGCGGTGAAGTCTTCTTGGAACCGACGACATCTTTCATATTAATCCAGGACCAAGCCGCGCGGAGCGGAGATGACCGCGAAACTGAAGACCGGCGACCGCGGAACTGAAAACTGGCGACCGCGAAGCCATGGAGCGTGGAGGATCCTCTTTGTACGATCACTGCCATACACTAAATATTGAATGCAAGTTACGCGTTTAACTATGGTATCACTTGCATTCCTACTGGCTGATTTGAATCTTCAAATTCAAATCAGCCAATAGGATCAGAGTTACTGAAATCCTATTGGTTGTTCAAATTAATAATTTAGGGGGTGTTGCGTTAGGTGTTTGTTAATATTTTCAGGCAGTTACGGGAGTTACGGTGCTCACGTTTTCAGCGCAAGGCTTGCTGCATATGCCTATGTGTGGCGAGGTGAAAATGGTGTAAAATTTCTCCATTTTCGCCACATAAGTCCTTGCGCCGAATATGTGATGCCGATTTCAGGCGCAGTTCTATTTTAGCTTATAGGAATAAAATTGCGGGCAACGGGTGAAATATAAGCCGCAAATTTATATGCGGCACTGTATATGTGATAGCAAAACTGCAATAAAACCGGCATCGTCTGCTTTTGCAGGCGACGCCACACATGTAATCTTACCTACAGTTGATCCAGGTTAAATCTTAGATATTTTGATTAAGTACAGCTATAGAATCATTTGACCAAGAGGGGAAAAGTGCCTTATTGTGTGGTGACAAGTACCCTGAATATCACAAAGGAGATATATTCTTATGAAGGAAAAGAATCTGCACGGAGACCGGTAAAACACAGAGGACAGGCTGTGAGAATATTGGCCACCTCTAGGTCATGTTTTTTCAAAAAGCCAAAGGTCCGTTAACGCTACTTACGAAGGAGCTTGGATCCGTAATCAAACAAACAAAAGAAGACAAGGTATTGTGTAAAACACCTTCACAACACCTAACAAGTAGCGTGTACCTGTAAACAGCGAATAATAGTGATTGACTACTTTTAAAAAAACTTCATTGTTACCAGCAAGAGTTATATTGTATTATTGAGCACACGTTGAGATATATATATGACTTTCATCATCCGTTATAAATAACGGTCAGTGTTACAACTCCGCTATTAAAGAGATTAACATTTACACGACCACTGCCTTCAAATTAAATCATGGGAACTCACAAGGAACTAGTTATTCTCATATATATCACAAATGACTTTATATATCACAAAGAACAGATCAAAAGTTTTATGACATATTGCAGTACCTAAGAGACGTAATTTTTTCAATTGTGATATTTTTTATATTTTAAAATATTTTTTACTCAGAGAGATACTTCTATTTTTTGTCTTTTTTATTTTATATTATGTTATTTTTTACTATGTTATTTTTTACTATGCATTTTTAGGAACGTTTATGAATTCATATTAATCGATTGTAAGAATTTTTAAACAGTGCTCTGTTGTGGATTGTAGATCAATTGATTGTTATTATACTGCCGATATTAAATTATTTTCTGTATCCATTGTCCTTTCTTTCACACAATTCACTATCAGCTAGATTACGAGTTTTGAGCGCTATAGGGATTTTAACCACCGCCACAAAAGCGGCATTATTTCACCTCCCTATAGCGCTGGTATTACGAGTTTTTAAAAAGCAGGCTTGTGCGGGGGAAATGGTTGCGTTGAGCTCCATACTGCACCGAAAACAAGCGCTGCTCATAGAATGAGAGCTCAATCCTATTGGCTGATTGGAACAGCCAGTAGGATGAAAGCTCAATCCTATTGGCTGATTTAAGCAGCCAATAGGCTTTTAGCGCTCTAATCCTATTGGCTGATTGAAATCTTTCAGGCAATAGGAATGCAAGGGATGCCGTCTTGGATGATGTCACTTGCATTGAAGTTCCAGTGTACGGCGGAGACCGTATGAAGAGGATGCTCCGTGCCGGATTTCTTCAGGATGGACTCGCTCCGCGGCAGATGGATGGAGATAGAAGATGCCATCTTGATTATGACTTCTTGCCGCCTAGATGAGGACTTCGCCGGCTGGATGAATATAGAAGAGGCTTCCTGGGTGAAGACTTCTTGCCGCATGGATGATGATTTCGCCGGCTGGATGGATACTTCAAGCGGGACTTCAAGAACTGTAAGGGGATCGTCGGGGGTTAGTGTTAGGGTCTGGGTATGTAAAAGAGCTAAATGCCCTTTTAAGGGCAATGCCCATACAAATGCCCTTTTCAGGGCAATGGGGAGCTTAGGTTTTTTAAGATAGTTATTTTATTTTGGGAGGTTGGTTGTGAGGGTGGTCGGTTTTACTGTTGGGGGGTGTTTGTATTTTTTTTAAAGGTAAAAGAGCTGTTATCTTTGGTGCAATGCCCCACAAAAGGCCCTTTTAAGCGCCATTGGTAATTTATTGTAGGCTAGGGTTTTTTTTTATTTTGGGGGGGTATTTTGATAGGGCTATTAGATTAGGTGTAATTCTTTTTTATTTTTGATAATTTGTTTCTTATTTTTCATAATTTTTTAAATATTTTTTTTGTAATTTAGTTATTTTATATTTTTTTGGTAATTAGATACTTTTTGTAATTTTTAGAGTAGTGTTAGGATTTTTTTAATGTGTAGTTTAGTTTAATTTAATTGGTATTTAGTTTAATTGTAGTTTAATAATTATCTTAGATTAATTGTTAGTTTAAAATTTATTTATTTAATTTGACAGGTAAGTTTTAATTTAATTTAAGATAGGGAAATTGTAATTTTAATATAAAGTTAGGGGTTGTTAGGTTTAGGGGTTAATAGTTTATTTTAGTATATTTCGTTGTGAGGGGCTTGCGGTTTAGGGATTAATAGGTTTATTATAGCGGTGGTGTGGGCAGACGACAGATTAGGGGTTAATAATATTGATATAGTGTTTTCGATGTGGGAGGGCGGCAGTTTAGGGGTTATTAGGTTTATTATAGTGGCGACGATGTCAGGGAGCGGCGGAATAGGGGTTAATACATTTTAATAGTGGCAGCAATGTGGGGAGCAGCAGATTAGGGGTTAATACATTTATTATAGTGTTTGCGATGCAAAGAGTTAAACACACAGAAGAAGTACCTCTTGGGACCCGCATAGCACTGCAGGTCTAAACTGGAAACTGATGACGATCTAATCAGCAGTGCCAGTTACACATCTGAGTCTTGTCTTGCAACTAGTGCAGCTGATTAAATCAGCAGTGTTTCCACACTGGACCAGCAGTGGTCAGCAGGACCCGAGCAGTACTTCTACTGTGTGTTTAACACCTTTGCGGAGGTAAACCCACAGTAATTCAGGGACCATTTAACCAGTATGTGACAGGGGCAAACAGTAGGAGGACAACATACAAATATACCATCCAGGGCCAGCCTTGGCATTTGCGGGGCCTTTGGTAAGACAAATTTGTGTGGTCCTAGCCCAGCTGCCTTATTCCCTGCCCCCTATATGCCCCAGACTTGGCGTGTGACCATTTACTTTAAGCGGCTCCAGAGAGAGACTTTATGCAAAACATGGCTCTGCCTGAATGACCGAAACAGCAGATTTTCACAGTGGCTCCACAGCACTATATTACATAGGCATTTTGTTATTAACCCTAACCACAACCTCACTATACCCCAATAATCCCTATGTGCGTGTGTGTATGTTTTGCTAATACAATCAGCATATGTGTGTAAACATTTTTTATGTTTTTGAAGCATTATGTTTTGCATTAAACTTGTTTTTATTCTTTTATTCTTTAACTTTTAATATTTATATAATTGCAGAGTTTATTGAGAGACTGTCCCAAAGTACTGACATACAATGCAAGCACAGTAGTGTTATATATGTTATATATGGCTAATTAATACATATATTTTGCAATTAATGCAGTTCTTATATATTCCAAAAAGACCAAGAAGACTCTCACAAGACTGTGGATATCTCCTGAAAGTATGCACATGTAAGCACTCTTAGCCTAGACTTTGAGGCGGTTTTTCCAGACCGGAGAAAAATAAAATATAACTTTTATTATGAATTGCACTTAAAATAAGGGTAACACACACATTAAAATCGACACTAGCACTGTCATGTAATTGGACTGTATATCTTCACTTGGGTGGAGGAATATAATATCAGTGGCCTATAATGCTTATCTTAATTCCCCCAGAATAATACTATATTAGATATGTTATACTTAGAAGAAAAGAGTCCCACAACACTGTGTATGTTAAGTGAATCTATACTATACATGCTCTATAGGAATGTTTGGGTACCCTGGTAATCCCTGTATATGTAGTGTCAGCCAGGAATGGTTCTAAATGAACTCACTCTGTTTATGTACCTGAGAGCTGTTGTTTATTTATAGAACAGCAATTGCAGTTTTTTACTGTAGGATTCGCTAAAGCGCTTTGTGGATTAAATATTCTAGAGTTGCCTCTGTTAGCTAGAAAAATGTTACACTATGATGTGTAAATTGGCGTTATAAAAAGTGATTTTAATTTTAGCGCAACTCCGATATCATGCAAAGTCTGAACGGCTTCCTTTATAACTGTCACAATATTATTATTATGCGTTTTGGAGACGTAACCTTCTCTGTAATTCCCCACTGAGGCACAATTTTTATTATCTTTTGTATATACTGAGGACTTCCAAATGCCCGTATCTTTATTTCAAGAGAACATATCCCTATATTGCCTGTATCGGTATAGTTTGTATTTGGCTATATATGTCTCTAGATTTTATAGGCAGTGTCTTAATTATAAGGAACCATTTACTCTCTATTGCTTCTTGTGATACAGTTCTGTTCGGTTCTGTGTGTGTTATTCACAGAGCCTTAGGAGAACTAAGTAACGCTGTTCACAAAGCCTTAAGTTCAGTTTGATTCTTTTGCAGATATCACTGTTATTATATTTGTACTGTCATTGCGTTTACTGAGCTTTCCGTACAGCAAATCCTCTCTGGTTTAGTTTAAGGGTAGATGTTAGGCTACGTAATGAATATATTTAACCCTGGCTAAGTCTGGCACAACCCAGACTATTCCACAAATTAACTAAGTATAGTTATAATCGTCGTTAGTCTAATTTAACATGAAGTGCTAGGCAGTTAAAAATTTGGAGCGCCCAAACGCTCACATAGACTCCTGACTAGTTTCGCCCATCCGGGCTTTGTCAAAGGCGGCAAGCCGCCGATTGTTTGGGGGTATATACCGGTAAAACCGGAAGTCCCGCATTGTTCTATTTTCAGTTTGTGTACTGATTGGTCATCATTTTTGTAATGACAGCTTCGTCTTCCTATCAGTTTTTACTGTTATTAGTTACAGTATTATGCTGGGGTTTAGCGAGTTATTAATACATTGCATGTTAGATTTATCTTGGGCTATTATTCTGATTACAACTTTGATATTTTCAAACATATTCTTACTGGCTAAATAGATTATAGAGGTACTATCTTCTTATCACTCACAACTTCTGTTCTATTTAGTTTGATTTTTTATTTGTTATATCCTATGTATTGAATGGTTACCAATATGACATACTAGTACAATGTTATGATGGATTAAATATATACTCCAACTATATATAAGGGTGGATGATCTTTGATTCACCATAAGTGTATAAGTGACATATTCAAAAAACATCAATGTTTCTTGTTTGTGAATTGTGTTGTTTATTAAACGGAATCCTTATGTTGGATGTGTTTTTTATTTAGTGACAATTGTGTGTTAGTTTATATCATCTGGTTCATGCTTTGCTACTTATAGTAATTTTGTATGTGCTATATTAGTGGAAATGTGCATTTGAGATTCCTTGTGCCTCAATTGTATGAAGAAATCCTGTGAAAATTGGGTGACCTGTGACATTAATTGAGTGTGTGTGCTCTTAACATTTGTGAAAAGGATGTGCAAACCTTTTGATTTGTGTGGGAAGGGGTGAAGATTTGTTGTTGGCTTGAAATGACTTGTATAATATCTTGTTTGTATTATTATTCAAGATATTATATTTTTTATTTTTGTACCTTTTTGCTTTATTAAGTCTTGTGTTTAAATTTCACATTAATATCTGTACATAGTACCTCTTCAGTTCGATGAGTTGTACCTCTCCTATTTATATAGAGTTTATATGGTTCTGTATACTGTTACACTAGTATTCATTACAGAAAAATATAGTAGTTGTTCTGCTCATTTAACCGTGAGGTTGAACTGAGTTCAGTAAATAAATCCACCGACTCTCAGCTTTTAGTAGAGCTGATTCTAAATTTCCTCCCCTCATTCCTAAACTCACTTTTTCTATACCCCAGCATTGTAGGTCATTTTGGTTTGAGTTATGGAATTTTAAGAAATGTGCAGCTACACTAGTTATGGATTTCATCTCTTCCTTGTCTTTCGCTGCATTTTTAATGTTCCTTAAATGTTCCATTAATCTCAGATGTAATTTCCTTGAGGTCATTCCTACATAGTACAAATTGCATGTACAGTATAGTACATAAATTACACTCTCTGTATTACAACTGATGTATCTTTTAATGCTGTGTTTCTTACCGAACCTGTCTGTAATAGTATCTGTATTGCGCATGTATTTACATGTGCTACAGTTGCCACATTTGTGTGCTCCTGGTTTAAATGCAGTTATGGTTTTCTTCCTTTGGAAGTGGCTACTAGTTACAAGATCTTTAATATTTTTCGTCCTTCTGTATCCAACTGAAGGCCTATCTCCTAAGAGGGTTTTTAATGTTGGGTCCATCATTAAGATGTTCCAGTGTTTCTGTACAATATTGAGGATTTGTGGTGTCTGGCTGTTGTATGTCATGATCAGCCTGGGTACATTGGAGCTGTTCTTATATTTTTTGTAAAGGAGGTCATGTCTTGGAGTGTGTGGAGCTCTATATTTCGCTTTTTTGGTACTTCTTTTACTGTATCCTCTTCTCCATAGTCTCTCCTCCAATTCTTTTGCCCTGTCATTAAATACCTGATCCTCTGAGCAGTTTCTGCGTAGCCTTAAAAATTCTCCTGTTGGTAAGCTTTTCATTGTGCTTGGAGCATGAGCACTAGTACTATGTAGCAAACTGTTAGCCGCTGTAGGTTTCCTGTACAGGTCGGTAGTCACATTGCCATCACTTGTTTTGTTAATTGTTATATCCAAAAAGTTTATTTTTGTCAGGCTTTCTTCATGTGTTAATTTGATGTTCAAATCATTTTGATTTAGATGTTTTAGGAAATTCAATAAGTCATTATGTGTGCCTTCCCAAATAAAGAGGATATCATCTATGAACCGTATCCACAAAGGGATACAGTCCGTGTAGTTTTGATTGCTTTCTGTAAATACAAATTCTTTCTCCCACCAGCCTAAAAACAGATTGGCATAAGTGGGTGCACAGGTAGTGCCCATGGCAGTGCCCCTTGTCTGCAGATAGAATTGGCCATCAAATGTAAAGAAATTATAGGTCAGTACAAAATCTAACAATTTAAGAATAAAGTTGTCATGTTCTTTATTTTCTTCAGAGTACCTTTCTAAGAAATATTTTGTGGCTTGTATACCCTGTTGGTGGTTAATCGAAGTATAGAGGGACTCTACATCAGTAGTAACTAGCCACGTGGAGTCGTTTAGAGTTAGATTCTCTAATCTTTGCAATACTTGCATTGTGTCTTGTACATATGATGGCAGTTGTTCTACATATTGCCTCAGTCTTAAATCAATGTATGTACTGGCTTTTTCTGTTAAACTCTCAATGCCCGACACTATGGGCCTACCTGGCGGATTTTTAGCATTCTTATGAATCTTAGGTATCATATAAAAAGTAGCAATCTTTGGTTTTTCAACTTTTAGAAATTTATGTTCCTTGGTAGTGATGATTCCTTCTTTAAAGGCCTTATTGATCATGTTAGAGTAGATTTTTGTATACCCTTCCATGGGATTATGCAGTAATCTTGTATAGCAGGATTTGTCTCTTAGTTGTTTATTTGCTTCTTTCAGGTAAAGGTCTAACGGCCAGATGACGATATTGCCACCTTTGTCTGATCCCCGAATGACTACTTCATCCCATTGTGTCATCTCTTGTATTGCCTGTTGTTCTGCAAATGTCAAGTTGTGTTTTTTTGGGGCTAATTTGAGCGATGTAATGTCACGGCATACACAGTCTCTGAACATTTCTATTTGGGGGTTATTGTAATTTTTTGGTACAAATGTAGATTTATTTCTTATGTTACCTCTCCATTTATCTGGGGTCTTAGGTTCAGACAGTTATAAAGGAAGCCGTTCAGACTTTGCATGATATCGGAGTTGCGCTAAAATTAAAATCACTTTTTATAACGCCAATTTACACATCATAGTGTAACATTTTTCTAGCTAACAGAGGCAACTCTAGAATATTTAATCCACAAAGCGCTTTAGCGAATCCTACAGTAAAAAACTGCAATTGCTGTTCTATAAATAAACAACAGCTCTCAGGTACATAAACAGAGTGAGTTCATTTAGAACCATTCCTGGCTGACACTACATATACAGGGATTACCAGGGTACCCAAACATTCCTATAGAGCGTGTATAGTATAGATTCACTTAACATACACAGTGTTGTGGGACTCTTTTCTTCTAAGTATAACATATCTAATATAGTATTATTCTGGGGGAATTAAGATAAGCATTATAGGCCACTGATATTATATTCCTCCACCCAAGTGAAAATATACAGTCCAATTACATGACAGTTCTAGTGTCGATTTTAATGTGTGTGTTACCCTTATTTTAAGTGCAATTCATAATAAAAGTTATATTTTATTTTTCTCCGGTCTGGAAAAACCGCCTCAAAGTCTAGGCTAAGAGTGCTTACATGTGCATACTTTCAGGAGATATCCACAGTCTTGTGAGAGTCTTCTTGGTCTTTTTGGAATATTTATTTTTATGCATTTAGCACCATTCCCTATATAATATAAATTTCATAAACTAACAAACATTAAGTTTAGAATTATACAATAATAGGGAAATAGCCCTTGTGGTGCCTTTGTTCGCGTGTTGTAACAAAAGTAACAGTTGTCTGGTAAATCCAGATTTTTTCTGAACAAAAAGAGCACATAGACTTATTTATCTCATACAATGGAATCTATATTTGACACAGATAGACAAGCTAGACAGCTTAAGAGAACAGCGGATCTGAACGATATTTTTGACAGTGGCCAAAATACAGGAAAGACATCAGTAGCTACCACACTTGATGGGGCCTTAAAAGATTTACATAGAACCCTATATAAACAGGACAAAACATGGTGGAATAAACACTTCTTTCAAAAATACATAGAAAGGAAACTCATACCAAGAGGTTTACGCATACAGTTATTTCCAGCATTTGAGTTCAAAAATGACAGTCTAACAACAGAGTGGGAGGAAGCTCTCTCAGAATGTTCAGAGAAACTAATGAAAATACTGGTAAAACATGACACACTAGAATATGATCTATTTGAAAATAAAATTAAAGAACAGTATGAAAACCTTAAAAAATTTGAGCTAAATCCTGACTTTAACAAGCTGTATAAAACTTACCAACAAGAATTAGACAAGTATGAACAAGAACTCAAAAACATCAAATCTGGTAAACTGAACAGAGACATCAGTGATTTCACCAATAATAGAGTGTATAAATGGCGAAAACAAGGATTCTATAGAAATACTAATAAAAACCCCAAAGTGAATATCATAGAAAGTGATATCTCTGATACAGATGGAGAAGAAGGGAGTTCTAGCAATAATCCCCCCCAACAGATAACCACATCCCCTTCCAACCTGATTTTACCAAGATCCTCTAGCAGAAACAAGAGGAAAGATTTTTTAGATTCAGGCGAGTCAGGAGGAGAATACGCAGAGGGGGGAGGCATACACAAAAAACCAACCAGAGGCAGAACCAGATATCAGAGAGGGCAGCAAGGCCACTGGAGACCACCCAGGAGGGAACAGAGCCCCTTCTCACAGATCAGAATGAATCACTGAGAGTCATAAATTTATCTACATTAAAACTTACATCTAATCACATTTCAGTACTTTCCAAAGGTTTATCCTTTTGTCCAACCAACAATGTGGACAAATTTGATGTTGTAAAAGATATGCAATTGTTTACCAGGAAATTGTTTCTAAAAAAATTCTTCACATCAGAAGAAAACACGGCAGGATGGACAGAGGAAGAAAGACTTACTCTGAATGATTTGGAAGATTTATTAGGGGAGTCTGAACCTAAGACCCCAGATAAATGGAGAGGTAACATAAGAAATAAATCTACATTTGTACCAAAAAATTACAATAACCCCCAAATAGAAATGTTCAGAGACTGTGTATGCCGTGACATTACATCGCTCAAATTAGCCCCAAAAAAACACAACTTGACATTTGCAGAACAACAGGCAATACAAGAGATGACACAATGGGATGAAGTAGTCATTCAGGGATCAGACAAAGGTGGCAATATCGTCATCTGGCCGTTAGACCTTTACCTGAAAGAAGCAAATAAACAACTAAGAGACAAATCCTGTTATACAAGATTACTGCATAATCCCATGGAAGGGTATACAAAAATCTACTCTAACATGATCAATAAGGCCTTTAAAGAAGGAATCATCACTACCAAGGAACATAAATTTCTAAAAGTTGAAAAACCAAAGATTGCTACTTTTTATATGATACCTAAGATTCATAAGAATGCTAAAAATCCGCCAGGTAGGCCCATAGTGTCGGGCATTGAGAGTTTAACAGAAAAAGCCAGTACATACATTGATTTAAGACTGAGGCAATATGTAGAACAACTGCCATCATATGTACAAGACACAATGCAAGTATTGCAAAGATTAGAGAATCTAACTCTAAACGACTCCACTTGGCTAGTTACTACTGATGTAGAGTCCCTCTATACTTCGATTAACCACCAACAGGGTATACAAGCCACAAAATATTTCTTAGAAAGGTACTCTGAAGAAAATAAAGAACATGACAACTTTATTCTTAAATTGTTAGATTTTATACTGACCTATAATTTCTTTACATTTGATGGCCAATTCTATCTGCAGACAAGGGGCACTGCCATGGGCACTACCTGTGCACCCACTTATGCCAATCTGTTTTTAGGCTGGTGGGAGAAAGAATTTGTATTTACAGAAAGCAATCAAAACTACACGGACTGTATCCCTTTGTGGATACGGTTCATAGATGATATCCTCTTTATTTGGGAAGGCACACATAATGACTTATTGAATTTCCTAAAACATCTAAATCAAAATGATTTGAACATCAAATTAACACATGAAGAAAGCCTGACAAAAATAAACTTTTTGGATATAACAATTAACAAAACAAGTGATGGCAATGTGACTACCGACCTGTACAGGAAACCTACAGCGGCTAACAGTTTGCTACATAGTACTAGTGCTCATGCTCCAAGCACAATGAAAAGCTTACCAACAGGAGAATTTTTAAGGCTATGCAGAAACTGCTCAGAGGATCAGGTATTTAATGACAGGGCAAAAGAATTGGAGGAGAGACTATGGAGAAGAGGATACAGTAAAAGAAGTACCAAAAAAGCGAAATATAGAGCTCCACACACTCCAAGACATGACCTCCTTTACAAAAAATATAAGAACAGCTCCAATGTACCCATGCTGATCATGACATACAACAGCCAGACACCACAAATCCTCAATATTGTACAGAAACACTGGAACATCTTAATGATGGACCCAACATTAAAAACCCTCTTAGGAGATAGGCCTTCAGTTGGATACAGAAGGACGAAAAATATTAAAGATCTTGTAACTAGTAGCCACTTCCAAAGGAAGAAAACCATAACTGCATTTAAACCAGGAGCACACAAATGTGGCAACTGTAGCACATGTAAATACATGCGCAATACAGATACTATTACAGACAGGTTCGGTAAGAAACACAGCATTAAAAGATACATCAGTTGTAATACAGAGAGTGTAATTTATGTACTATACTGTACATGCAATTTGTACTATGTAGGAATGACCTCAAGGAAATTACATCTGAGATTAATGGAACATTTAAGGAACATTAAAAATGCAGCGAAATACAAGGAAGAGATGAAATCCATAACTAGTGTAGCTGCACATTTCTTAAAATTCCATAACTCAAACCAAAATGACCTACAATGCTGGGGTATAGAAAAAGTGAGTTTAGGAATGAGGGGAGGAAATTTAGAATCAGCTCTACTAAAAGCTGAGAGTCGGTGGATTTATTTACTGAACTCAGTTCAACCTCACGGGTTAAATGAGCAGAACAACTACTATATTTTTCTGTAATGAATACTAGTGTAACAGTATACAGAACCATATAAACTCTATATAAATAGGAGAGGTACAACTCATCGAACTGAAGAGGTACTATGTACAGATATTAATGTGAAATTTAAACACAAGACTTAATAAAGCAAAAAGGTACAAAAATAAAAAATATAATATCATTGAATAATAATACAAACAAGATATTATACAAGTCATTTCAAGCCAACAACAAATCTTCACCCCTTCCCACACAAATCAAAAGGTTTGCACATCCTTTTCACAAATGTTAAGAGCACACACACTCAATTAATGCCACAGGTCACCCAATTTTCACAGGATTTCTTCATACAATTGAGGCACAAGGAATCTCAAATGCACATTTCCACTAATATAGCACATACAAAATTACTATAAGTAGCAAAGCATGAACCAGATGATATAAACTAACACACAATTGTCACTAAATAAAAAACACATCCAACATAAGGATTCCGTTTAATAAACAACACAATTCACAAACAAGAAACATTGATGTTTTTTGAATATGTCACTTATACACTTATGGTGAATCAAAGATCATCCACCCTTATATATAGTTGGAGTATATATTTAATCCATCATAACATTGTACTAGTATGTCATATTGGTAACCATTTAATACATAGGATATAACAAATAAAAAATCAAACTAAATAGAACAGAAGTTGTGAGTGATAAGAAGATAGTACCTCTATAATCTATTTAGCCAGTAAGAATATGTTTGAAAATATCAAAGTTGTAATCAGAATAATAGCCCAAGATAAATCTAACATGCAATGTATTAATAACTCGCTAAACCCCAGCATAATACTGTAACTAATAACAGTAAAAACTGATAGGAAGACGAAGCTGTCATTACAAAAATGATGACCAATCAGTACACAAACTGAAAATAGAACAAGGCGGGACTTCCGGTTTTACCGGTATATACCCCCAAACAATCGGCGGCTCGCCGCCTTTGACAAAGCCCGGATGGGCGAAACTAGTCAGGAGTCTATGTGAGCGTTTGGGCGCTCCAAATTTTTAACTGCCTAGCACTTCATGTTAAATTAGACTAACGACGATTATAACTATACTTAGTTAATTTGTGGAATAGTCTGGGTTGTGCCAGACTTAGCCAGGGTTAAATATATTCATTACGTAGTTATTTAGCCTAACATCTACCCTTAAACTAAACCAGAGAGGATTTGCTGTACGGAAAGCTCAGTAAACGCAATGACAGTACAAATATAATAACAGTGATATCTGCAAAAGAATCAAACTGAACTTAAGGCTTTGTGAACAGCGTTACTTAGTTCTCCTAAGGCTCTGTGAATAACACACACAGAACCGAACAGAACTGTGTCACAAGAAGCAATAGAGAGTAAATGGTTCCTTATAATTAAGACACTGCCTATAAAATCTAGAGACATATATAGCCAAATACAAACTATACCGATACAGGCAATATAGGGATATGTTCTCTTGAAATAAAGATACGGGCATTTGGAAGTCCTCAGTATATACAAAAGATAATAAAAATTGTGCCTCAGTGGGGAATTACAGAGAAGGTTACGTCTCCAAAACGCATAATAATAATATTGTGACAGTTATAAAGGAAGCCGTTCAGACTTTGCATGATATCGGAGTTGCGCTAAAATTAAAATCACTTTTTATAACGCCAATTTACACATCATAGTGTAACATTTTTCTAGCTAACAGAGGCAACTCTAGAATATTTAATCCACAAAGCGCTTTAGCGAATCCTACAGTAAAAAACTGCAATTGCTGTTCTATAAATAAACAACAGCTCTCAGGTACATAAACAGAGTGAGTTCATTTAGAACCATTCCTGGCTGACACTACATATACAGGGATTACCAGGGTACCCAAACATTCCTATAGAGCGTGTATAGTATAGATTCACTTAACATACACAGTGTTGTGGGACTCTTTTCTTCTAAGTATAACATATCTAATATAGTATTATTCTGGGGGAATTAAGATAAGCATTATAGGCCACTGATATTATATTCCTCCACCCAAGTGAAGATATACAGTCCAATTACATGACAGTGCTAGTGTCGATTTTAATGTGTGTGTTACCCTTATTTTAAGTGCAATTCATAATAAAAGTTATATTTTATTTTTCTCCGGTCTGGAAAAACCGCCTCAAAGTCTAGGTTAAGAGTGCTTACATGTGCATACTTTCAGGAGATATCCACAGTCTTGTGAGAGTCTTCTTGGTCTTTTTGGAATATTTATTTTTATGCATTTAGCACCATTCCCTATATAATATAAATTTCATAAACTAACAAACATTAAGTTTAGAATTATACAATAATAGGGAAATAGCCCTTGTGGTGCCTTTGTTTGCGTGTTGTAACAAAAGTTCTTATATATTGTTGCTGATAACAAACATGCATAATGTACTGGAAGGTGCCTGTATTGTGAAAGTTACACACTCTTCTATAAATGAATTAACATATGTACTAAATTAAAGGGTCATGAACCCCAACATTTTCTTTCATGATTCAGATATATCATCCAATTTTACACAACCTTCTAATTTACTTCTATTATCAAATTTGCTTCATTTTCTTGGTATCCTTTGCTGAAGAAGTGACAATGCACGACTAGGATCTAGCTGAACACATCAGGTGAGCCAATGACAAGTGGCAAATACTGTATTTCCCAGTAGTGAATTCCTGCAATGGAGCCTACCCAGATAAGATTTTTAGTAAAGGATACAACCAGAAGTAATCAAATTAGATAATAGAAGACATTTAAAAAGCTGTTTAAAATGGCATTCTCTGTCTGAACCATGAAAGAAAAAAAGGGTTTTAAACTGTGCAGCATTTACATGATCTTAATATCTCATCATATAACATAGTTTCATGTTTGTACTCAAGCCTCTGTTGTGACAGTGTAATAAACATTTAAGTAAAGCCATAGTACATACACAAGAACTAAACATCTATTTCACAATACACATTTTTACACATTATGATGCTAATAATCTAGCATGTATTATTCCTTCATTTTTCTCTTTTAATGTCATGCTATTTCTTGTACATCAATAGACATATGAACATATTTATGTATCGTGTTAAATGCAACTACGCAGGTGCTCTTAAATAAACAATATAACCAGTGCAGTTACAAGTTACTCACTGAGATTTTAAATTATAAGCAAAATTTTATTACTGATGATTTGGGTTTTACCTCTTTCTCACATAAATAACATAGCCAGGATTTTGGACATTGTGACAGCGTATTGACAAGTGGGTCTACTGTTGGTTGCTGATTCCAAAGCCTACTAGGGAGATCCAGACCACAGAGACCACAAAATATTAAACCGAGAGCTCTACAGCTCTGGTAACAGATACAATTGTTATGTTTTAATTATGTGTACACAGCAGCCTCTACCAGTGGCACAAGGAGTGGCAGCTTAAAAAAACAACTACTAGGTTCAGATATGTTAGGACTGTGGAGAGTCTGTTGTATGCTCAAGAGTTCCAAGACCTTAGTGGATGTAGCATCTACAAATGAAATTTTGATCAATCTCTGTATCACTCCACCTATCACTCCCCCTATCTATCTTACTAGCAACACTCCTTTCCCTCTAGTACTGTCCCCTCTGTCCATATCACTCCCCAATCTAAGTCAAATTTGCTTTATCACTCTCCCTCTCTCAGGGAACAGTTGTTTATCATTTGCCAGAGCAGATGTGAAAAACCACAATAACAAACAGGGAAAATAATAGAGCTTGATGGGAAAAGAAACTTCTCAGGGGAGAGAGAAGTTAGCAGGGAACACGAGGCACATTCTAAAATTATGAAAGAAAAAAAGGGTTTTAAACTGTGCAGCATTTACATGATCTTAATATCTCATCATATAACATAGTTTCATGTTTGTACTCAAGCCTCTGTTGTGACAGTGTAATAAACATTTAAGTAAAGCCATAGTACATACACAAGAACTAAACATCTATTTCACAATACACATTTTTACACATTATGATGCTAATAATCTAGCATGTATTATTCCTTCATTTTTCTCTTTTAATGTCATGCTATTTCTTGTACATCAATAGACATATGAACATATTTATGTATCGTGTTAAATGCAACTACGCAGGTGCTCTTAAATAAACAATATAACCAGTGCAGTTACAAGTTACTCACTGAGATTTTAAATTATAAGCAAAATTTTATTACTGATGATTTGGGTTTTACCTCTTTCTCACATAAATAACATAGCCAGGATTTTGGACATTGTGACAGCATATTGACAAGTGGGTCTACTGTTGGTTGCTGATTCCAAAGCCTACTAGGGAGATCCAGACCACAGAGACCACAAAATATTAAACCGAGAGCTCTACAGCTCTGGTAACAGATACAATTGTTATGTTTTAATTATGTGTACACAGCAGCCTCTACCAGTGGCACAAGGAGTGGCAGCTTAAAAAAACAACTACTAGGTTCAGATATGTTAGGACTGTGGAGAGTCTGTTGTATGCTCAAGAGTTCCAAGACCTTAGTGGATGTAGCATCTACAAATGAAATTTTGATCAATCTCTGTATCACTCCACCTATCACTCCCCCTATCTATCTTACTAGCAACACTCCTTTCCCTCTAGTACTGTCCCCTCTGTCCATATCACTCCCCAATCTAAGTCAAATTTGCTTTATCGCTCTCCCTCTCTCAGGGAACAGTTGTTTATCATTTGCCAGAGCAGATGTGAAAAACCACAATAACAAACAGGGAAAATAATAGAGCTTGATGGGAAAAGAAACTTCTCAGGGGAGAGAGAAGTTAGCAGGGAACACGAGGCACACTCTAAAATTAATACTGCAGCCAATACAAACTAGATTACCCTGTTTTATGCTTATAGTATCTTATAATCACATCTATTTTTGTATGCATGTGGTTTTATATTAGGGTAATTAGCCATAAATGCCTACTTTACCTATGGTGTTGGAAACAAGGTTTTTCCTCGAAGAAACTGGAGTCAAGATTTGCTATTCATCTCATGCCTCTGGAAGCCCCTTTTTAGTCCATTAGCAGAGGCAGGGAAACTCATTTTACAATAAGAAAAATAATACGCTTTAACTTTCATATTATAAATAAGAATTGCACAGTGTTTTTTGCAGGTGTAATGTAATTATATTATGATTTCTACTGTGCACCTTAAATTATTTATTTCCTGCACAATTACAATACGATAGATGTGATTAAACAATAAAATGTTTTTATTTCAATATTTAATTTATTTGTATACAGTATATGATTTATAAATTATGATTTTTCTGGTATTCCTATTGTAATGTCTGCATTGTCTTCACATAGTTAAAAGCAGGGAACATGCCTTTATGAGACCCACTGTTCTTAAGGTAAAATCCAACTTTATAGAATTAGCACAGGGTCTTCATAGTATTGATATGATTTCTTATAGGATCTAACCATCCCAGACAGCTTTATAGTATTGGGCCCTTAGTCACCTCTTACAGGCCCGGATTACAAGTTGCACAGAATGGTGCGATATGGTCTTTGCGTGCGGAATGGTCACCTATTTGATATTACAAGTCGTGCGGTATGGCTTTTCCCGCAATCGTTATGGCCTTTACCGCAATGATCCATTCCGCATTCAAAAACCTGTAATTATGTGTTTTGCGAAACAAAAAAGTTTCACAAAACACATCAAAAATATGTTACAAAGTACACTAACACCCATAAACTACACTATTAACCCCTAACCTGCCATCGTCTGACATTGCAACTAATTAATAAACTTATTAACCCCTAAACTGCCACCCCCCGCATTGCAACTAATAAATAAACCTATTAACCCCTAAACCACCACCACCCGGCATCGCAGATTCGCAACTACCTAAATTGCACCATTAACCCATAAACCTCCATCCCTCCACGTTGCCAACACTAAATAAAGCTAATAACCCATAAACTGCCACCCCCACAATGCAAATACCTAAATTAAACTATTAACCCCTAACTTTAACAAAATAAAAACACACCTAAATTAAAGTTAAAATATACTAACTACCCTAAAATAAATAAACACTTACCCTTGAAACAATATTAAAACCTAAGCTTAAACTAAAATACTAATAATAAGTAATACAAAAAATAAAAAAGTTACATTATCAAAAAAAAAAAAATAACATTACTAAAAATCATAAAAAGTAACATTACTTTAAAAAAAAAAAACTAATACCCAGGCGACGTCGGTCCTCCTCTTCCGAGCACGGACACAGAGCTCCTCTTCATTCGGTCTTCAGCCGCACACTGAAGATTGAATTCAAGGTACCCCTTTTATATGGGGGTACCCTTGCATTCCTATTGGCTGACAAATTCAAATCAGCCAATAGGTTTAGGGTTTAATAGTTTAATTTAGGTAGTTGCGATGTGGGGGGATGGCTGTTTAAGAGTTAACAGCTTTATTTATTAGTTGCGATGTGAGGGACAGCGGGTTAGGGGTTAATAGCTTTGTTTATTAGTTGTGATGTCGGGGATGGCGGTTTCAGAGTTAAGATCTTTATTTATTTGTTGCGATGTGGGGGGACAGCGGTTTAGGAGTTAATAGCTTTATTTAGTGTTGGCGATGTAGGGGACGGCGGTTTAGGGGTTATTAGGTTAGGGGCTTATGTTAGGGTGTTAGGTTTTTTGATAACATTCTTTTCTCCATAGACTTCAATGGGGAATGCGAAAATGCGATGGTGATTTCGCAATAGCAGGTTTTTTCCAACATTTTTTCTCCATTGATCTCTATGGGGGAATATGTGCACGAGCACACCAAGTAGGAACTTGGTTTGTGTGCGGTATGCGGGTTACTGCAGCATATTGCATGCAAAAATAAAGTTTGTTTGAAACTATTAATGGGGCGCAATGGAGATTGTGTAACAGCCACATTGCGCGTGGTGTGTTCGCAACGGATTTACAGCGCAACTTGTAATCCAGGCCACTGTTCATAACACACTCACCAACACTATATTAAAAAAATGTATATGGGGAAAAAAAACCTGTGTCCATGCATGTGTGTGTTTGTGTATTCATGTAGTGTTGCATGTGTGATGTTTGTTTATATGTGTAGTGTGTTTAAAAGCAAAATTTATGCTTGCCTGAATAAATTTCTTTCTTTCTGGATATGGAGAGTCCACAACGTCATTCAATTACTAGTGGGAATATCACTCTTGGCCAGCAGGAAGAGGCAAAGAGCACCACAGCAAAGCTGTTAAGTGTCACGCCCCTACCCATAATCCACAGTTATTCGACCAAAGGGAAATGGAAAAGGAATAACACAAAAGTGTAGAGGTGCCTGAGGTTTAGTCAAAAAGAACTGTCTTAATAAAGGGTGGGCTCGTGGACTCTCCATATCCAGAAAGAAAGAAATTTATCAGGTAAGCATACATTTTGTTTTCTTTCCTAAGATATGAAGAGTCCACAACGTCATTCAATGAAGAGAGGACAAAGTTGCAGCCTTGCAAATCTGTTCCACAGAAGCTTCATTTTTGAAAGCGCAAGAAGAGGAGACAGCCCTAGTGGAATGTGCTGTAATTCTCTCAGTAGGCTGCTGTCCAGCAGTCTCATAAACAAAATAAACAATAAACAAATCATACTTCTCAACCAGAGGGAAAGAGAAGTAGAAGTAGCCTTCTGACCCTTACGCTTTCCTGAGAAACAAACAAACAAACAGGGCAGAAAACTGGCGAAAATCTTTAGTCGTCTGTAGGTAGAATTTTAGAGCACGCATAACATCCAAGTTGTGCAACAGACATTCTTTATGAGAAGGATTGGGACAGAGAGAAGGAACAACAATTTCCTGATTAATACTTCTATCCAAAACCACTTTGGGAAGAAACCCCAATTTAGTATGAAGAACCGCCTTATCCGCATGAAAGAAAAGGTAAGGCGAATCACACTGCAGAGCCGAGAGTTCCCGAAGCTCTCTGAGCAGAAGAGATAGCAATAAGAAACAAAACCTTCCAAGATAGCAACTTAATATCTATGGAATGCATTGGCTCAAACAGAGCCTGCTGCAAAACTTTAAGAACAAGATTAAGGCTCCAAGGAGGAGCAACAGGTTTAAACACAGGACTGATTCTGACCAGGGCCTGACAAAAAGATTGAACATCTGGCACATCTGCCAGATGCTTGTGTAACAAAATAGATAATGCAGAAATCTGACCTTTCAGAGAACTGACTGACAACCCTTTCTCCAGACCTTCCTGGAGAAAAGACAAAATTCTAGGAATCCTGACCCTATTCCAAGTGTAGCCCTTAGATTCACACCAATAAAGGTATTTACGCCATACCTTATGGTACATTTTTCGAGTAACAGGCTTGCGAGCCTGGATCATGGTCTCAATGACCGACTCGGAAAATCCACGCTTAGACAGAACTAAGCATTCAATCTCCAAGCAGTCAGCTTCAGAGAAACAAGATTTGGATGGAGGAATGGACCCTGAGTTAGAAGGTCCTTCCTCAGAAGCAACCTCAAAGACAGCCGAGATGACATCGTCACTAGGTCTGTATACCAGATCCTGCGAGGCCATGCAGGAGCTATTTAAATTACCGATGCTCTCTCTTGTGGAAGGAGAACAGGTATGCTAGACCGCAATCCCAAGTAACCGCCAGAGCATCTATCAGAGTGGCCTGAGGATTTTTTGACCTTGAACCGTACCTTGGAAGCTTGGTGTTCTACCAAGACGCCATCAGATCCAACTCCGGAACCCCCCATTTGAGGGTTAACCTGGAGAACACTCCTTGGGATGAAATGTCTGTGGGCTCAGGAAATCCGCTTCCCAGTTGTCCACTCCAGAAATGTGGATGGCAGATAGACAACAATTGTGAGCTTCCGCCCACTGAATAATCTGTGCCACCTCCTTCATGGCTAAGGAACTCTTAACTGGTGGTTAATGTAAGCCACTGAGGTGATGTTGTCTGACTGAAACCTGATAAACCAGGCTAAAGACAATTGAGGCCAAGCCATCAGAGCATTGAAAATCACTCTCAACTCCAAGATGTTTATGGGGAGAGCAGACTCCAGCCGAGTCCATAGTCCCTGCACCTTTAACGAATCCCAGACTGCTCCCCAGCTTAGTAGGCTGGTATCCGTGGTCACAATCACCCAGGAAGGTCTCCAGAAGCATGTGCCCTGAGACAGATAGTCCTGAGAAAGCCACCACGGGAGAGAGTCTCTTGTCGACTGGTCTAGATCTATCCTCTGAGACAGATCTGAATGGTCTCCATTCCATTGTCTGAGCATGCATAATTGCAGAGCTCTCAAATGGAATTGAGCAAAGGGAATTATGTCTATGGAAGCGACCATCAGACCAATTACCTCCATACATTGAGCCACTGATGGCCGCACTGTAGACTGAAGAGAGAGGCATTGAGGAGAGAATTTTAGATTTTCTGACCTCCGTCAGAAAAAATTTCATAGATAGGAAATCTATTATGGTCCCTAAGAAAACTACCCTTGTAGATAGAACAAGGGAACTCTTTTCCAGATACACTTTCCAACCGTGGAAACGTAGAAAAGACAACAAGATCTCTGTATGAGAGTTTGCTTGTTAAAAAGATGGCGCCTGAACCAATTTGTCATCAGGTATGGCGCCACTGCAATTCCCCAAGACCTGATCACTGCCAAGAGAGCCCACAGAACCTTTGAGAAAATTCTGGGAGCTGTGGCAAGTCCAAACAGAAGAGCCACAAACTAAAAGTTTTTGTCTAGAAAGGCAACTCTCAGGAATTTGTGATGATCCCTGTGGATGGGAACATGAAGATATGCATCCTTTAGGTATATGGTCATCAAGGACGGTACCCTGAGAAACTTGTTGAGGCAATATAGGTCTAAAATGGGTTGAACAGTTCCCTCTTTTTTTGGGAACCACAAACAGATTTGAATAGAATCATAGACCCTGTTCCCTTATTGGAACTGGAACAATCACTTCCAGAGAGGAAAGGTTCTGAATGCTCCTGGGAGGGAAAGTTTTGAATTCTATTTTGTAACCCTGAGATACTATGTCCACAGCCCAAGGATTTGGGACATCTCATCTCCACACTTGACAAAACAGGGAAAGTCTGCCCTCCACTTGATCCGATCCCAGACCGGGGGCCGGCCCTTCATGCTGACTTAGACTCAGCTGAGGGTTTCTTTGATTGCTTCCCCTTATTCCAAGACTGATTGGGCTTCCAAAAAGACTTGGACTGCTCCTGCTTGGAAGAAGGAGAGGAAGACTTTTGATCTCTGAAGTTACAAAAGGAACGAAAATTACTTTGACGTCCTTTGAGTCTGTTCTTCTTGTCTTGCGGTAGAAAAGACCCTTTTCCACCCGTAATATCAGAAATTATTTCTGACAGACCAGGTCCGAACAAGGTCTTACCCTTGTAAGGAAGCACCAGAAGCTTGGACTTAGAGGTAACATCAGCTGACCACGATTTTAGCCACAATGCCCTACGGGCTGGGACAGAAAAGCCAAACATCTTGGCTCCCAGTCTAATAACTTGCATGTTAGCATCAAAAATAAAGGAATTGGCTAGTTTGAGAGCCTTAATCCTATCTTGTATCTCCTCCTACGGAGTCTCTACTAAAATTGATTCAGACAAGGCGTCGCACCAATAAGATGCCGCACTTGCTACTGTGGCAATACAAACTGCAGGTTGCCATTGAAGACCGTGATGAACATACATCTTCTTCAAGTAATCTTCCAGCTTTTTGTCCATGGGATCCTTAAAGGAGCAGCTATCCTCTATAGGGATCGTAGTTCTCTTAGCCAGAGTAGAAATAGTCCCTTCTACTTTAGGCACCATGCGCCAAGAATCTTTAATGGAGTCAGCAACAGGAAACAGCTTTTTAAATACAGGAGATGGGGAGAAAGGAATCCCTGGCTTCTCCCATTCCTGTGAAATAATTTCCGTCACACGGTCTGGGACAGGAAAAACTTCCACAGAGGAAGGAACATCATAGTATTTATTACGTTTACTAGACTTCTTAGAGTTGACAACGACAGAAGTATCGGAGTCGTCCAAAGTAGCCAATACCTCCTTTAAAAGTACACGAAGGTGTTCAAGCTTAAATCTGAAGTTTACTTCTTCAGTATCAGATGGAATAATACTGTCCAAATATTAGATTTCACCCTCAGAGGCTACCAACTTATCCTCCTCATCAGACTTATGAGGGAGGGCAACCTGCGTAGCAGTAGGTAGAACAGAAACCTTACTATCTGAATGTCTAATTTTCCTCTTGCATTTTCCCAGCATAGGAAAAGCATAATGCTGCAGATACCACAGAAAATACCTGTGCATCTGCAGGCAAATAAACTCCTCCAGGAGGCTGAGAGGAACTGCAGAGGCACTATATGTGATGTCACAGAGGCTTGGGACGTTTGAGGAGAAAGATGTGGCATTGCCTGAACAGCATCATCCTGAGAGACATTGGGCTCAGTGGGCAACAATTTATCTTTAACCCCTTAACGATCAAGGGCGTACCAGGTAAGTCCTGCAAAAACTGTCAGTTAGTGACAATGGATGTACCTGGTAAGTCCTTGGTCTAATTGAGTGCTGGAAGCAATTGCGATCGCTTCCAGCAGCTCTCATGGTATTCCAGTGATGCCTAAATATTGAGGCATCCTGCGCAATACCCTTTTTCAAGCAGCCAATGCAGAGAGAGCCACTTTGTGGCCCTCTCTGCACCGGTAGCGATGGTGCAGATCGTTGGATGGGTGGGAGCTTAGCAGGGAGGCGGGGGGCGGCCCATCACTACCTGGAATTCGGTTCCTGTAAGTGCAATGTGCCGAGTGCATATGGTGGGCCTGCAAAGGCGTGCACCCGTGTGTGTGTGCGCACTCGCTCGCAGAAACCACTGCCACCAATGATCAATGAATTGCAGCGTGAGAGGGAGGGGGGAAAAAAAAAAAAAAAAAAAATATCCAAGGATCTGGGAGGGGGGCAGCTACACTACAGAAAAAGCTATATTTTATTTTTAAAAAAAAACGTTTTGGGGGGCTAACTGGGTACTGGCAGACAGCTGCCAGTACCCAAGATGGCAGCAAATAGGTAACGGGAGGAGGGTTAGAGAGCTGTTTGGGGGGATCAGTGAGTTTGGGGGCTAAGGGGGGGTCCATCATAGCTGAATAAATAATTTAAAAAAAAACTTAAAAAAAAAAAAAACTTTTATTTTAGTACTGGCAGACTTCCTGCCAGTACTTAAGATGTTGGGGATAATTGTGGGGTGGGGGAGGAAAGAGAGCTGTTTGGGAGGGATCAGGGGGTGGGATGTGTCAGGTGGGAGGATGATCTCTACACTAAAGCTAAAATTAACCCTGCAAGCTCGCTACAAGCTACCTAATTAACCCCTTCACTGCTGGGCATAATACAAGTGTGGTGCGCAGCAACATTTAGCGGCCTTCTAATTGCCAAAAAGCAACGCCAAAGCCATATATGTCTGCTACTTCCGAACAAAGGGGATCCCAGAGAAGCATTTACAACCATTTGTGCCATAATTGCACAAGCTGTTTGTAAATAATTTCAACGAGAAACCTAAAATTGTGAAAAATGTAACTTATTTTTTTAATTTGATCGCATTTGGCGGTTAAATGGTGGCATGAAATATACCAAAATGGGCCTAGATCAATACTTGGCGTTGTCTACTACACTACACTAAAGCTAAAATTAACCCTACAAGCTCCCTAATTAACCCCTTCACTGCTGGGCATAATACACGTGTGGTACGCAGCTGCATTTAGCAGCCTTCTAATTATCAAAAAGCAACCCCAAAGCCATATAAGTCTGCTATTTCTGAACAAAGGGGATTCCAGAGAAGCATTTACAACCATTGTGCCATAATTGCACAAGCTGTTTTAAATAATTTTAGTGAGAAACCTAAAGTTTGTGACAAAATTTGTGAAAAAGTGAACGATTTTGTTTTATTTGATCGCATTTGGCAGTGAAATGGTGGCATGAAATATAACAAATAGGGCCTAGATCAATACTTTGGGTTGTCTTCTAAAAAAAATATATACATGTCACGGGATATTGAGGGATATCAGTGTTCCAATGTAACTATCGCTAATTTTGAAAAAAAGTGGTTTGGAAATAGCAAAGTGCTACTTGTATTTATTGCCCTATAACTTTCAAAGAACATGTAAACATTGGGTATTTCTAAACTCAGGACAAAATTTAGAAACTATTTAGCATGGGTGTTTTTTGTTGGTTGTAGATGTGTAACAGATTTTGGGGGTCAAAGTTAGAAAAGGTGTGGTTTTTTTTTCATTGTTTCCTCATATTTTATAAAAAGAATTATAGTAAATTATAAGATATGATGAAAATAATGGTATCTTCAGAATGTCAATTTAATGGTGAGAAAAACAGTGTATAATATGTGTTTGTACAGTAAAGGAGTAAGAGGAAAATTACAGCTAAACACAAACACTGCAGAAATGTAAAATTAGCCCTTGTCCTAAGAAAATTGAAAAATGGTCTGGTCATTAAGGGGTTAAATTGAAGTGTTCTAGCTAAGCATGCAGCACAGAATTGCATAGGCAAAACAATTTGCTTCTCAAGGCATAACAAGCATTTGTCAAAAGACACAGAGTCTTGGTCCATGTCCCTAATACTAAATAAAAAATTCCCCAAATTGTAGAAATATTTTAAATACACTGTCACTTTAAGAATTTTACATACCACAGCCACTTAACGTTATGCAAAAATTCTTTAACATAATAAACCAATCAGGCCCCCTACACCTCAGACAGGCTGAGGTGCCTTAGCGTAACACTTATACACAATTTGGCTGCCAGAAGTCTCTAAAACGATCATATAGTAGATCGACACTGAAGAGACTGAAATTCAATTATGCCGCTCCGCTCCGTGAATATCCGACAGCAGAGAGAAGTCACATGACTGGCAGAGAGAGGAAACTATGCAGCAACTAAAAGGAGCGTGTTTCTCTCTGCCTACAACATCGGAGCTTAATTTACACAAACGCTCAAGCAGTCTGTCAGTTAGCCTGTTCTAGCTAAACAAGCAAAGAAAACCTACTGCCAAATTTATACATAAATCCCTGTATAAAACATAAGCCACACACATACTAATAAAGTATTTCAACAAAATTAGCCCAAAGAGGAAAAACGTCCCAATAAAGGGAATATTACCCCTAGGGACATATTTATCAAGCTCTGCTGGTGCTCTGAGGCGGCGGACAGAAATCAACCTGATCGAATACAATCAGGTTGATTGACACCCCCTGCTAGTGGCCGTGAATCTGCAGGGGGCGGTATTGCACCAGCAGTTCACAAAAACTGCTGGTGCAATGATAAATGCCGACAGCGTATGCAGCGGACATGATCCAATATATCGGATCATGTCCGCTCGCACCATAGTAAATAGGCCCCCTAAGTCTCAACATACATAATGTGCCTGCCCACTGCCAAAGAAAATCCTGTATAAAGGATTTTAAAAATGTCCCCATTTACTGCATATGACATATTCTTCTGAAGTGCAAGTTTCCAAGACCTAGAAGACAAAAGCACTTACCCGCAGTCTAGCTGTCCAGCAGGAAGACAACTCACAAGGTGTGAAAGGACACATACTCCTTACAGAGACCTGTAGAAAAAGAAAGAACAGAGTAACCAACTCTGGCTTTCTGTACCATGGGCAGCAATGTGTTAGGAAACAAAGCAAGCACTACCTCACAACTTCCTACCTGCTTAAAAGCCACCACTACTCTACTCAAGAGATTGACGTGGACTCAGCTAAACCCAAATCCTTGCTTGCAGGGAAAAGTATCCGAAAAAGGAATTCATTTCTTCAGACACCAAACTTTACCTCCTCCATTGACAGAGGCAAAGAAAATGACTGGGGATTATGGGTAGGGGAGTGACACTTAACAGCTTTGCTGTGGTGCTCTTTACCTCCTCCTGCTAGCCAGGAGTGATATTCCCACTAGTAATTGAATAACGTTGTGGACTCCATATCTTAGGAAGGAAAGAAAGAAATATATGATAGAAATTCAAACACAATTTTGACATAATATAGTTTTCATTATCCTGATTATGGGTTTATATAGGGGAAAAACAATTTGAACATTTTGATGATGCATTGGCTGGTTAAAACTTCCCTTTACAAAGCTGAGCCAAAAAAAACTGAAAAAAGTAATAATGGCCAACATATCTATGCATTTGCCAAAACAAAAATTATGTTAATGACCCATAAATACTAAATTTACTTATACAAATTGCAACTATTTGCAAACATTGGAACAATATAGAATTCAAAGTCAAAAATCACCACAGCTGCATTTGATTTATTTTTCTCATATAATTTTCTAATGGATTTGATTAGGAACAACGATTACATATTAGAATTCCCTTACAATACCGCAGTCATAGAGTAATTATTGAAACATATAATACTTCTATTTCACAAAGTGTGTGTAAGAGACTGCAGTGCTTATGCCTATGTGAATTTAGACTGAAGTGAAATATACTGGTTTTGTTCTGCTAATAAGTGAACTGTTAAATAAACAAAAAGCTGGCCCATAAAAAAAAAAAAAGAATTCTACTAAAAGTGTTTAAGAAATCTCAGAGCCCTTTCATGTAGAAAATGATACTCTTCCGGTAAGTTAAAATGAACTTGAGTGTAAGTGTTTTTGTTTATTTTATTTGTCCTGAGCATGCCATTAAAGCAAGGCAAAACAAAATAACAGCCTTTGAAAGAAAACAAAGCTGGAGTCACTTAAAACGTTCAAGTTCCCTTTGTAAGATACATTTTTTTTTTTAAATAAAGGGCTAGGTTATAATTAAGCTACCCATAGCAACAACCCTAGAACTACAGTATACAGTTTGTGTGTGATCAATATGAAGCGGCAAAAAGATTAACAAAAAAGGTTGTTAGCTGTCCTTTACAAAAATACAGGGCACTTAGAAGATCCAGGGAAAATAGTAATTGGGCCCCTGCCAGCCACATGCCCACACGGAGCCCCTGTTATATGCCCATATCAGAACTCAGATGAAGCTGATTATACTGAAGCCCCTAAGAGCCAAATGACCACGTATGACCTCAGAACATTTGCAGTTTATTGTCAATTATATACTCATATTAGACTCCAGCTACGGCCCAATTTCCTAAGTGTCCCATTTTGTAAATGAATTATAATGTACATTTTAACTGCCTGTCAACTAAAATAAATTAAAAAATAAATAATTTAAATACTGTACACTTGGCAACCCTATTAGCCGCATCTGTTCAATAGCAACTGCTACCGCAAATATTAAATATTTTGTGCATCTGAATGCTATGCATTTTTATCAGTAAGATTCCATCCTTACTATCACTCACCACAATCAGGCCACACTGCTTTTAACCCAGCCCCCTCCAAGCTAGTAATACTACCTGCAATCTACTATCCACTGATATCTACCCTACATGACCTAGCCCCATAAAGCAATCCCTTCGACCCCCCAAAAACAACCCATTTTGTAATCCCCTCACTGCAATACTTCCCATTAGTACATAAATCATTTTTATTACATGATAACATGATCCCTTATTGCAGGGAGATTTAGCAAGAGGATAACTATGTTAAAGTTTTTAAATTTAAGGGGGTTTGCAATGGAGGGATTCCATGGAGTGGTGTCTTATGTGCTTGTGGGGGATTCTACAGGGGTTCTCTTGGGTGTCAGAGATTGAATTGAGGGATTGTATAGTGGGGCCAGGCCAGGTGAATATTAGTTGAAAGCAGGGTGGCAGTTAGAAATAATTGTGGTCTGTGAGACTGAGCCAGGTCAAATGCAGTAATGGAGCATGATTTATTTAGTGAAAGTTTCACTAAAATAGCGTTAAATGCAGGGAGACCAGATCAAGTTTAGGGGATCCTGGGCTGTAACACTATATAACAGTGACATAGCCGCTGGGGTCAGAAACGCCTTACCAATAATAACCTGCCATAAGGAGCCACTACTATTCCATTAGTAAATAACTGCTAGTTTATTGTGATACAGCCGATCAAGGGCTAGATTATGTGTGGCGCGCTATTTAGTGCTCCCGCTCGAGAGATAACATTGCTAGATGGAGGCTTTTTGCGAGCGTCTGGTTGTGCTTGTATTATAAGTTAAAAGTAAAAAATTACTGTGAGTGTGAAAACCTGACACGGGCAAAAAGTGGAACTTAGAATATTGTTACCCTATTAACGTATTCTGCCAAAGACTTCAATGGAGCATACATTAACTGATCTGTTTAATCAGTCACTATTAACAGGAGCTGTTCCAGATGATTGGAAAATAGCGAATGTAGTACCTCTTCATAAAAAGGGCAGTAGGGAATAATCTGGTAACTACAGGCCAGTTAATTTAACTTCACTAGAAGGGAAATTAATGGAAAGTTTCTTAAAAGAAAGAATTATGACTTACATAAAGACAGTTTAGAGCAGTGACTTCAAGGCCTGGTAAATTTTGATAGCACATGTCCAGGGCCTGGTAGTGTGTATATATATATATATATATATATATATATATATATATATATATATATATATATATATATATATATATATTATATTATATATATATATATTATATATATTATATATATATATATGTAAATAAATATATTTATACATATACATTGATCTGCCATTACATGTCCAGGGCACATGTGTAAGGGCACTCTGACAGGTCTGCTCAGTATTTTTTATGTGTTGGCATGTCAGAGTGCGCAGTGGGGGCATGTCGGGTCATGGCCCACCAGCAGGGCTGTCATGGCCCAGTACTGGGTCACGGCCCGGCTGTTGAGAAACCAGGGTTTAGAGGACCAAAATCAACATGGTTTTACTTCAGGGAGATTATGTTAGACTAATCTAATTGACTTCTTTGATTATGTAACAAAAGTATTAGACCAGGTTGGAGCAGTTGATGTAGCATAACTAGATTTTAGCCAAGCATTTGATACCATCCCACATAACAAACTAATTCACAAACTGTATCTCTTTGGTCTAGACTCAAACATTGTGAACTGGGTAGCATGCTGGCTTAAGGACAGAAAACAAAGTGTCTTGGTAAATGAAGTACATTCAGCAGAGGGGGCAGGTACTAGTGGTGTTCCTCAGGGGTCAGTTCTGGAGGCCTGTTTTGTTTAACATATT
This sequence comes from Bombina bombina, assembly GCF_027579735.1. Taxonomy (NCBI): domain Eukaryota; kingdom Metazoa; phylum Chordata; class Amphibia; order Anura; family Bombinatoridae; genus Bombina; species Bombina bombina. Next base: position 1,148,117,734 of record NC_069499.1, on the reverse strand, counting down.
TATCAGCAAAGGGCTACAGGGGAAAGTATGTCTGTTTGAAGATGATACAAACATTTTCAATAGAGTAGATGTTCCAGGGGAGGGGGGGGTAGACAAAATTAGAAGTGATATAAAACAATTGGAGGATTGGACAAATGACTGGGATCTAAAGTTTAACACTGCAAATTGTAAAATTATGCATTTACGGAAGAAAAATCAAAACGTTAATTACAGACTCAATTACACTTTACTGACTGTTACAAATGAGGAACGGGACTTGAGAATTATTATTTCAGATCATTTAAAATGTAGCAATCAATGTACTAATGCAGCGAGTAAGGCCAGCAGAATGCTTGGATGTATTGGTAGAGGTACTTGCAGCAGAAATAGTAAGGTTCTTTTGCTACTTTACAGATCATTAGTTAGGCCTCATCTTGAGTAGTGTGTGCAGTTCTGGAGGCCATAGCTTCAGAAGGATATAAACAAACTGGAATCTGTGCAAAGGAGGGCTACCAAAATGGTACATGGTCTAAAAAAATATAACATACCAGGAGAGGCTCAATGACCTAAATATGTATAGCTTAGAGGAGAGAAGGGACGAGGTGATATGATAGCAACTTTCAAGTATATTAAAGGGCTTAGTAAAGCTGAGGCTGTGAGTATTTTACATAAAAAGAAAAATTAAAGGACAAGGGTTCATGTTCTCAAGCTGAATGGTAGTATATTTAGGAGTAATTTGAGGAAGCACTTATTTACAGAAAGGGTGATTGAGTCATGGAATAAACTTCCACAAGAGGTAGTAATGATAAACACTGTGGGGGACTTTAATGGGCTTAAATACATAGGTGATGTCATGCTCCAGGGGCGAGATTATATATACAGCGTAGGCTTTAGCTGCTGAAACCCATGCCGCACGTAAATTCACCTCACACACCGGGTATATCACATATAGAATGCCTAGGACAAGCGTAAGGCTATCTTATAAACTAGATAAGTTTATACTTTTAGGAAATATCGGGCAGCCTTGCTGGGCCTATGGCTCTTATCTTGCCATCGATATCTATGTCTGTGTGTTTGTATAAACTGCACAAAAAAACCCATAATAGCACGCTAACCCGACATTGTTTATTCAAGAGCGGTAAACCCAGCATGAATATTAATTTTTCATATGTTCCTTTTTAAAGCGGCAATATGGTCACCCTAATATTAACACATAAATATATATGTATATCAGCATAAACATATATATTTATTTTTGCTGTCATCGCTGCACGACTTACCCTCTTCCCTGGTGCTGACGTTCTGATGCCGTCTCTGCTGCATCAGAACAAGGCTCCCATAGGAGCCTATGAAATCACGCTCTTGTGAGCGCAATGCCTTCCAGAGATGTAAACACGAGGTTGTGTTTGCATTGCTGCAAACTTGTAATGCCAGCACACAGTGTACACTGATATTACAAAGTGGAGCACTAATATTGCTTTCATAAAAGCGATATTTAGTGCTCCACTTGTAATCTGGCCCTATGTGTTTAAACAATCAAAATGGGCTTAAATACATAGGTGATGTCATGCTCCAGGGGCGAGATTACATATACGGTGTAGGCTTTAGCGCAACTGCTGAAACCCACGCCGCCCATAAGTTCACCTCACACATCGGGTGAATCACATATACAGCGACAGCAGATCATATACTACAGTCAATTGGATAAACTGGTGATGTTCAGAAATGTGCGGAAATAGACATTTCTGGAGTCGCCAGTGACCTACGGCAGTATTTGATCTGCTGGCGCCTAATTAAAAAACAAAAAAGTTTAAATCGCCTGTAAAAGTCTAACCCGCCTCCCAACAATAAACTTGACACATCAAGACCCCTAATCTACCATCCCCCCATCAGAACTAATAATAAAAGTGATTAACCCTAAACCGCCACCTTCCCACAACACAATATACCTAATAAAGTGATAACCCCTAATCCGCCATCCCCCCACATCGCAAAGTACCTAATTACCCTATTAACCCCTAATCCGCCAATCCCCCACTACGCAAACTACCTATTAAAACTATTAACCCCTAATCCACCAACCCCCACAACGCACTCTACCTAATTAGCCTATTAACCCCTAAACCACCATCCCTCACTACGCAATCTACCCAAAGTATTAATCTAATTACTAAGCCCCCTAACCTAACACCCCCTAAATTAACCCCAATTACATAAAACAAAAAAAAACTATTTTACTAATAATTTTAATAAAAATAAAAATCCTAATTTAACATTAAAAATAAAAATCCTGACATTACATTACCAAAAAAAAACTAAGATTAAATTAAAGAAAAAAATCTAATATTACAGAAAATAAAAAAATCTAAAATTACTGAAAAGAAATAAACAAACTTATCCAAAATAAAAAAGATTCAACCTAATCTTAAACCCCTATAAAAAATAAAAAGGCACTCCAAAATAAAAAAAAACTAATCTAAGACTAAACTACCAATAGGCCTTAAAAGGGCCTTTTGTAGGGCATTGCTCTAAAGTAATCAGCTATTTTCCCTAAACAATTATAAATTACCCCCTAACATTACAACCACCCACCCACCTAATCCCCAAAATAAAAATAAATCTAATCTACCCATTGACCCTAAAGGCAATCAGCTCTTTTGCAGCCCATTAAAAAAATAAAAAAGCCCTAATTTAAAAAACAAAAAAACACCCAAATAAAAAACAAAAAAAACTAACACTAACCCCAAAAAATGTATGCACCATTCCAGAAGTCCGGACATCCATCTTCTTCCAAGCACTGAAAAGTCTTCATCCAGGCGGCTCCATCTTCATCCATCACGGGACCATCTTCTTTCTTCTTGCCGGAGGTGCGTAGCGTTCTTCTGAGGTGCGGATCCGGAGCACTGGTCCTCCTCATCGGCGGCCGTCTTCAGCGATGTGGAAGTCCTCCTCTTCATGCAATCGCCCAACGCACACTAAAGATTGAATGCAAGGTACCCCTTTTATATTTCGGGTACCTTGCATTCCTATTGGCTGCAATTTTCAAATCAGCCATAGGACGAGAGCTACTGAAATCCTATTGGCTGTTCAAATTGGGTGGGTGGGGAGTTTCACTATTAGGGATTAATTTGTATTTTTTTTAGGTAAAAGAGCTGATTGTTTCAGGGTGTATGTAACCTCACCCCATCGCTGCAAGCTTTACAGCTCCCAAACAGGACACAGTCAGGGCATTGGGGGGGAGGGGTCATTCGGCTGTCACTGCTGGTTGGCTGACCTGACCAGCTTGTTCTGCTCAGAAGCTGCAAGGTGTTTAACCAGTTTGGTGAGTTAAACACATAGGGGTTGATCAGAGTCTATCATTTCATAATTACCTGCATGTTAATGGCTGCAGATGTGCCCCATTTTATGATGACACAATTGTAATCAGCCATTTTCATTGTTTACACAAAAAGAGAAAATCAGGAATGAACAATGCTGTAATAATTTGTATTTTCGCAAGTTACCACTTTTCATATTATTACTGGGTATCCCAAAATGTTTTTGAGTGTAACATTGGTGTTGTGCATAGCAAAAACAACTGTTTACTCCCACCATATTAGAAGATGTTATTAAGCCACTTAACCAAACTGATACAAACGCTACCTGCTCAATCAATGAAACTTAAAAATAATAATCAGCACTTTTACACTAATAAAAATTAGCAAAACCAATAACCCAACATATGCCCACTGTACTGGTAACCCCCTGCTTAAATACCTTCCAGAGACATAATCACATATCTCTATGGTTTTGAAGCACAAGAGGTTATTTACATACATACCACCTTAGCATCACTAAACACTATTAAAAGGGATCAAACATATGGGGCGCGATCCGATAAAGATCATAGTTTGCGGCGCAAGCGAGGGAACCCCCGCCGCCCGCAGTTTCAGCTCGCAACTCGAGCTATCCTATATACGGCGCCGTCAGAGGCTAAAGTGCCGTAATTCGGATAAACCAGCGATGTCCAGAAATCTGCGTAAGCACAAATTTCTGGAGTCGCCAGTGACTTACGGCACTTTAGAAACTGCCGGCGCCTACAAAACCTGACTAAAGTTATTAAATCCCCCGTACTGTCTAACACGCCTCCTAAACATAGCCCGACACGTCTAACCCTCTATCCGCTATCCCCCCTCACTATCCTAACAATAAAAAATGTATTAACCCCTAAACCGCCGCTCCCGGACCCCGCCGCCACCTAATAAAGTTATTAACCCCTAAACCGCCGCTCCCGGACCCGCCGCCAGCTATATTAAATCTATAAGCCCCTAATGTGATCCCCCTACACCGTCGCAAGCTACCTTACCTACCCCCTAAAGTGAGCCCCTTACACTGCCGCCATCTACCTTACCTACCCCCTAAAGTGAGCCCCTACCCCGCCGCCATCTATCTTACCTACCCCCTAAAGTGAGCACCTACCCCGCCGCCATCTACCTTACCTACCCCCTAAAGTGAGCACCTACCCCGCCGCCATCTACCTTACCTACCCCCTAAACTGAGCCCCTTACACCGCCGCCATCTATTTTAAAAATATTAACCCCTAATTTAATCCCCCTACACCGCCGCCAGCTATATTAACTATATCAACCCTAATTATATTAGGGTTAATATAGTTAATATCGTAATTATAATATATATATATTAAGTATAATAACCCTATCTAACTCTAACATCCCTAACTAAATTCTTATTAAACTAGATCTAATTAATATTAATATTATTAATTCAAATATTCCTATTTGAATCTAAATACTTACCTATAAAATAAACCCTAAGATAGCTACAATGTAATTAATAATTACATTATAGCTATGTTAGGGTTTATATTTATTTTACAGGTAACTTGGTATTTATTTTAACTAGGTACAATAGCTATTAAATAGTTAATAACTATTTAATAGCTACCTAGTTAAAATAATTACCAATTTACCTGTAAAATAAATCCTAACCTAAGTTACAAATACATCTACACTATCAATAAATTAAATAAACTACAAATATCTAAACTAAAATACAATAAAATAATCTAAACTAAATTACAAAAAAAAAAAAAACTAAATTACAAAAAATAAAAAAAATATTACATGATTTTTAAGCTAATTACACCTATTCTAAGCCCCCTAATAAAATAATAAAGCCCCCCAAAATAAAAAAATTTCCCTGCCCTATTCTAAATTTAAAAAGTTCAAAGCTCTTTTACCTTACCAGCCCTTAAAAGGGCCTTTTGCGGGGCATGCCCCAAAGAAAACAGCTCTTTTGCCTGTAAAGAAAAAAACACAATACCACCCCCCAACATTACAACCCACCACCCACATACCCCTATTCTAAACCCACCCAAACCCCCCTTAAAAAACCTAACAATACCTCCCTGAAGATCTCCCTACATTGTCTTCACCCAGCCGGGCCAAACTCTTCATCCGATCCGGGCGATGTCCAATCAAGCGGCAGTGAAGTCTTCTTCCATCCGGGCGATGTCTTCAATCAAGCGGCAGTGAAGTCTTCTTCCATCCGGCTATGTCTTCAATTAAGCGGCAGTGAAGTCTTCTTCCATCCGGCGATGTCTTCTTCCATCCGGCGATGTCTTCAAGCAAAGCGGCATCTTCAATCTTCTTTCTTCGCTCCTCCGCCGCAGAGCATCCATCCGGCACGAAGACTAAATGGGGAATGAGGTACCTTTAAATGAGGTCATCCAAGATGGCATCCGTCGAATTCCGATTGGCTGATAGGATTCTATCCGCCCGGATCGGATGAAGAGTTTGGCCCGGCTGGGTGAAGACAAGGTAGGGACGGCGGAGGAGCGAAAAAAGAAGATTGAAGATGCTACTTTGCTTGAAGACATCGCCGGATGGAAGAAGACTTCACTGCCGCTTGATTGAAGACATCGCCGGATGGAAGAAGACTTCACTGCCGCTTGATTGAAGACATCGCCCGGATGGAAGAAGACTTCACTGCCGCTTGATTGGACATCGCCCGGATCGGATGAAGAGTTTGGCCCGGCTGGGTGAAGACAAGGTAGGAAGATCTTCAGGGGGGTAGTGTTAGGTTTTTTTAAGGGGGGTTTGGGTGGGTTTAGAATAGGGGTATGTGGGTGGTGGGTTGTAATGTTGGGGTGGTATTGTGTTTTTTCTTTACAGGCAAAAGAGCTGTTTTCTTTGGGGCATGCCCCGCAAAAGGCCCTTTTAAGGGCTGGTAAAAGAGCTTTGAACTTTTTTAATTTAGAATAGGGCAGGGAAATTTTTTTATTTTGGGGGGCTTTATTATTTTATTAGGGGGCTTAGAATAGGTGTAATTAGCTTAAAAATCTTGTAATATTTTTTTATTTTTTGTAATTTAGTGTTTGGGTTTTTTTGTAATTTAGTTTAGATTATTTTATTATATTTTAGTTTAGATATTTGTAGCTTATTTAATTTATTGATAGTGTAGGTGTATTTGTAACTTAGGTTTGGATTTATTTTACAGGTAAATTGGTAATTATTTTAACTAGGTAGCTATTAAATAGTTATTAACTATTTAATAGCTATTGTACCTAGTTAAAATAAATACCATGTTACCTGTAAAATAAATATAAACCCTAAAATAGCTATCTTAGGGTTTATTTTATAGGTAAGTATTTAGATTTAAATAGGAATATTTTAATTAATAATATTAATATTAATTAGATCTATTTTAATAAGAATTTTGTTAGGGATGTTAGAGTTAGATAGGGTTATTATACTTAATATATATATATTATAATAACGATATTAACTATATTAACCCTAATATAATTTGGGTTGATATAGTTAATATATATAATATAACTATATTAACTATATTAACCCTAATATAATTAGGGTTAATATAGCTGGCGGCGGTGTAGGGGGATTAAATTAGGGGTTAATATTTTTAAAATAGATGGCGGCGGTGTAAGGGGCTCAGTTTAGAGGGTAGGTAAGGTAGATGGTGGCGGGGTAGGTGCTCACTTTAGGGGGTAGGTAAGATAGATGGCGGCGGGGTAGGGGCTCAGTTTAGGGGGTAGGTAAGGTAGATGGCGGCGGGGTAGGGGCTCACTTTAGGGGGTAGGTAAGGTAGATGGTGGCGGTGTAAGGGACTCACATTAGGGGGTATGTAATGTAGCTTGCGACGGTGTAGGGGGATCACATTAGGGGGTTATACTTTAAATGTAGGTGGCGGCGGGGTCCATGTGCGGCGGTTTAGGGGCTAAATACTTTATTAGGGATTGCGGCAGGGGATCGCGGTTGACAGGTAGATAGACATTGCGCATGCGTTAGGTGTTAGGTTTTATTTTGCAGGTAGTTTAGGGAGTTACGGGGCTCCAATAGACAGCGTAAGGCTTACTACGCCTGCATTTTGTGGCGAGGTGAAAATGGAGTAAGATTTCTCCATTTTCGCCCCGTAAGTCCTTACGCTGTATATTGGATACCAAACTGCGCTGGTTTGGTATTCCTGCCTATGGCCCAAAAAACTACGGGTGAAGGCAGAAATATACGGGCGTAACTTCTATGTTACGCCGTATATAGGATACCAAACTAGCGCAAAATTCAGCGTTGCCGGCTTTTGCGGGCGACGCTGCATATCGGATCGGGCCCCACGGATATTTATACTGGGATGTAACTGCTAAACCCCCCCAAATTGCCATTTTGTTCATCCTTAATCTTGTGCATAATGGGGGGAGGGGGTGTTATTACAAAATTATTAGAAAATAAAGGAAGATAACAATAATGTGTGGTTTTCCAGAGCTTCAGGCTTTCCAAATCTGTTCTCCTGTGAATTGCTCCCAAGTTCAGCCCTAAATTTCACAAATTCAATTTCCTTCTTAAAAAACAAAACTTTTTATTAATGCAATTTTAAAAATGATTTACTATGCCCCTTTAAAGTGTCTGTTACTTGTAAATATATATACACACACAGTATATATATATATATATATATATATATATATATATATATATATATATATATATATATATATATATATATATATATATTATTTTTTTTAAAGAATGATAACAACTGTATTAGCCATTTCTTGTTCCATTTCTTAGCAAATCACTCAGTATATTAAAGGCATAAAAAAGCTGTGTGCTTTTTTCTTCCTTTTATCACATTAACCAATAAATGCAGGCACAGCAAAACCACCCCTTTTCTGAGCTTCAGCTGGGAGAATTTTAAAGCCAGGAAACCGGGGCCCAATGGTAAGGTCTGCCGGTGGATGTTGTGTTAGTTGCCTTGGGCAGGTCAAGCAGATGCTGAGCTGAAAGCTTCCTGTTTCCAGCTGTGGGAGTTATGAATGCTGGATAAGCTTTTATCACTGCATGATACATCCCCACTATTCTATTATGCAGGGAAGATGGAGTTTTCTCCATATTAATAACACACCCCTGTCCCCAAAATCTGAGGTTAAATGTTAACTTTTGTGATCCTAAACATCAAAATATTAGTATCAAACTAACAACACAGATTTTTATAAAAGTTATACAATATTGTACAGTCCTACCTGATTTAAACAGTTTATTGCTGAAACATTTCTCACTCCATTAAAGTGATGGTAAACTTTAAATAATCAATTGCCATAAATGTAATCTTTGCCATTAAAAAAGTATATGTGTACCTTTTTGTTTTTATTCCATCTGTGAAAGGGTTAAATTAGTGCCTATAGTATTGCTTCTATTACAATGTTATGCCGGCCCACATGGATGAACTCTTTTTTTTTCTTTTCATGACAATTCCAGTGAACATCCAATCAACATGTGTGTCATTTGACAATATTGAAGTCCAGCCCCTTTTAATACCCATAGAAAGCCTATGTAGAGAGTGGATGTGACTGCTCTATACATAACAGCCCAGCCAAAATAGGAAATGAAGAGGGCAGAGGAACAGACAATACCAATTAGGATTATAAACCTTTTATTATAAAATATATATACACTTTAGAAAAAGTAATTATGTGGTTTTACTTGCAAATATATGTTTTATTGCAACATTCTTATAGTCTGAAAGTTACCATCATTTTAACATTCCTGCTTTTTCAAATAAAGATACCAAGAGAACGAAGAAAAATTGATAATAGGAGTAAATTAGAAAGATGCTTAACATTGCATGCTCTATCTAAATTGCGAAATAAACATTTTAGGTGTACTATCCCTTTAAGGATGAATTTGAAAATTCTGCACACTGAAAGATTATTCATTTTACTTGCCATGCTAATCAAAATAATTATTTGTGTTATTGAAAAGAACATCATTTAGGAACTAAAGCTATTAAATGGACATTAAACTAAAAATACAATTCTGTGCACTGGAAAAAAACAATAATCCACTTTCTTTATTTACGGCTAGATTACGAGTTGTGCGTTAGGGTAAAAAAGCAGCGTTAAGAGGTCCTAATGCTGCTTTTTTACGCCTGCTGGTATTACGAGTCTTGAAGGTTTAGGGGCACCGCACACTTCTTTGGCCTTACCGCAAAACGACTTACGTAAACTTCGGAAAGTCTTTTTTCTATGGGATTTCCATAGCGCTGATATTACGAGTCTGTCCTGGGAGGCCAAAACGTGAGCGGCACACCCTACCCTGTCAAGATCCCTAACGCATATAAAAGTCAGTAATTAAGAGTTTTATGGTACAACGCCGTAACATAAAACTCATAACTAAAGTGCTAAAGAGTACACTAACACCCATAAACTACCTATTAACCCCTAAACCGAGGCCCTCCCGCATCGCACACTATAATAAAAATTTTAACCCCTAATCTGCTGCTCAGGACACCGCCGCCACCTACATTATATTTATGAACCCCTAATCTGCTGCCCCCAACATCGCCGACACCTACATTATATTTATTAACCCCTAATCTGCCGCCCCCAATGTCGCTGCAACCTTCCTACACTTTTTAACCCCTAATCTGCTGCCCCCAACGTCGCCGCCACTATAATAAACATATTAACCCCTAAACCGCTGCACTCCCGCCTCGAAAACATTAGTTAAATATTATTAACACCTAATCTGCCGTCCCTAACATCGACGCCACCTACCTACATTTATTAACCCCTAATCTGCCGCCCCAACGTCGCTGCCACTATATTAAAGTTATTAACCCCTAAACCTAAGTCTAACCCTAAACCTAACACCCACTAACTTAAATATAATTTAAATAAATCTAAATAAATATTCCTATCATTAACTAAATTATTCCTATTTAAAACTAAATACTTACCTATAAAATAAACCCTAAGATAGCTACAATATAACTAATAGTTACATTGTAGCTAGCTTAGGGTTTATTTTTATTTTACAGACAAGTTTGTATTTATTTTAACTAGGCAGAATAGTTATTAAATAGTTATTAACTATTTAATAACTACCTAGTGAAAATAAAGACAAATTTACCTGTAAAATAAAACCTAACCTAAATTACAATAACACCTAACACTACAATATAATATAATTAAATAAATTAACTAAATTAAATACAATTACCTAAATTAAATTAGCTAAAGTACAAAAAAAAAACCCACTAAATTACAGAAAATAATAAACAAATTACAGATATTTAAACTAATTACACCTAATCTAATAGCCCTATTAAAATAAAAAAGCCCCCCCAAAATAAAAAAAACCCTAGCCTAAACTAAACTACCAATAGCCATTAAAAGGGCCTTTTGTGGGGCATTGCCCCAAAGTAATCAGCTCTTTTACCTGTAAAAAAAATGCAAACTACTCCCCAACAGTAAAACCCACCGCCCACAAAACCAACCCCCCAAATAAAAAAATATCTAAAAAACCTAAGCTCCCCATTGCCCTGAAAAAGGCATTTGGATGGGCATTGCCCTTAAAAGGGCAGTTAGCTCTTTTGCCGCCCAAACCCTAACCTTAAAATAAAACCCACCCAAAACACCCTTAAAAAAACCTAACACTAACCTCCTGAAGATCGACTTACCGGGAGACGTCTTCATCCAAGCCGGGCCGAAGTCCTCAACAAAGCCGGGAGAAGTCATCATCCAAGCCGGGCGAAGTGGTCCTCCAGACGGGCAGAAGTCTTCATCCAGACGGCATCTTCTATCTTCATCCATCCGGCACGGAGCGGCTCCATCTTCAAGACATCCGACGCGGAGCATCCTCTTCATCCGGAGTCTTCTTACTGAATGAAGGTACCTTGAAGTGACGTCATCCAAGATGGCGTCCCTTAGATTCCGATTGACTAATAGAATTCTATCAGCCAATCGGAATTAAGGTAGAAAAATCCTATTGGCTGATGCAATCAGCCAATAGGATTGAACTTCAATCCTATTGGCTGATCCAATCAGCCAATAGGATTGAGCTTGCATTCTATTGGCTGTTTCAATCAGCCAATAGAATGCAAGCTCAATCCTATTGGCTGATTGCATCAGCCAATAGGATTTTTTCTACCTTAATTCCGATTGGCTGATAGAATTCTATCAGCCAATCGGAATCTAAGGGACGCTATCTTGGATGACATCACTTAAAGGTACCTTCATTCAGTAAGAAGACTCCGGATGAAGAGGATGCTCCGCGTCGGATGTCTTGAAGATGGACCCGCTCCACACCGGATGGATGAAGATAGAAGATGCCGTCTGAATGAAGACTTCTGCCTGTCTGAGGACCCCTTTGCCCGGCTTGGATGAAGACTTCTCCCGGCTTCGTTGAAAACTTCGGCCCGGCTTGGATGAAGACGTCTCCCGGTAAGTCGATCTTCAGGTGGTTAGTCTTAGTTTTTTTTAATGGTGTTTTGGGTGGGTTTTATTTTAAGGTTAGGGTTTGGGTGGCAAAAGAGCTAACTGCCCTTTTAAGGGCAATGTCCATCCAAATGCCCTTTTCAGGGCAATGGGAAGCTTAGGTTTTTTTAGATAGTATTTTATTTGGGGGGTTGGTTGTATGGTGGTGGGTTTTACTGTTGGGTAGGTTGTTTGTATTTTTTTTTACAGGTAAAAGAGCTGATTACTTTGGGGAAATGCCCCGCAAAAGGCCCTTTTAAGGGCTATTGGTAGTTTAGTTTAGGCTAGGGTTTTTTTTTATTTTGGGGGGGCTTTTTTATTTTAATAGGGCTATTAGATTAGGTGTAATTAGTTTAAATATCTGTAATTTGTTTATTATTTTCTGTAATTTAGTGTTTGTTTGTTTTTGTACTTTATCTAATTTAATTTAATTTAGGTAATTGCATTTAATTTAGTTAATTTATTTAATTATAGTGTAGTGTTAGGTGTTATTGTAACTTAGGTTAGGTTTTATTTTACAGGTAAATGTGTCTTTATTTTAACTAGGTAGTTATTCAATAGTTAATAACTATTTAATAACTATTCTACCTAGTTAAAATAAATACAAACTTGCCTGTAAAATAAAAATAAACCCTAATCTAGCTACAGGGTTTATTTTATAGGTAGGTATTTAGTTTTAAATAGGTACTAATTTGGTTAATGATAGGAATATTTATTTAGATTTATTTAAATTATATTTAAGTTAGTGGGTGTTAGGTTTAGGGTTAGACTTAAGTTTAGGGGTTAATAACTTTAATATAGTGGCGGCGACGTTGGGGCGGCAGATTAGGGGTTAAAAAGTGTAGGTAGGTTGCGGCGACATTGGGGGCAGCAGATTAGGGGTTAATAAATATAATGTAGGTGTCGGCGATGTTGGGGGCAGCAGATTAGGGGTTCATAACTATAATATAGGTGGCGGCGGTGTCCGGAGTGGCAGATTAGGGGTTAATAAAATAATGTAGGTGTCGGCGATGTCGTGGGCGGCAGATTAGGGGTTAATAAGTGTAAGATTAGGGGTGTTTAGACTCGGGGTTCATGTTAGGGTGTTAGGTGTAGACATAACTTTTATTTCCCCATAGGAATCAATGGGGCTGCGTTAAGGCATTTTACGCTGCTTTTTTGCAGGTGTTAGACTTTTTCTCAGCCTGCTCTCCCCGCTGATTCCTATGGGGAAATCGTGCACGAGCACGTTACACCAGCCCACCGCTGACTTAAGCAGCGCTGGTATTGGAGTGCGGTATGGAGCAAAATTTTGCTCAACGCTTGCTTCTTGTCTTTTAACGACGGGTTTCTGAAAATTCGTAATACCAGCGCTGCAGGTAAGTGAGCGGTGAGAGAAAACTGCTCGTTAGCACCACATAGCCTCTAATGCAAAACTCGTAATCTAGGTGTCTGTTTGCCCACTTTTCATGTAAAATTGAAATCTGAAAATTTTAGTTTCTTCACTGCTCCTAGAAAGGCTGGAGTATATTCTGAGGAACTTGACCCTGCTACATGCGTTATAGTAATTGCTTGATACGTGCAGGTGCTCATTCATATCTATCTCTAATTAATTAGATCAAAAAGAGATAGGATAAACAGCATGCAATCTCCTTTACAAGACTGTGTCCCTTTACAAACAAAAGTATTTTAAAATATTTATTTTGCAATGAAGTTATTCATTTCTGATGCATGCAAAATTACTTTAAAGACACATGAAACCCTCTTTTTCTGGTAGATCATGCACTGTTAAACAACTTTCCAATTAACTTCAAATATCTAATTTGTTTTGATCTCCTGGTATCCTTTGTTGAGAAGCATACCTAGGTAGGCTAAGGAGCTGCTGTTTGGTGGCTGAACATATATGCCTCATGATATTGGCTCATCCTTGTGAATTTATGTTTCTTCAGCAAAGGATACCAAGAGAATGAAGCAAATTAGATAATAAACGTTAGCGCTGCGTAATCTGTTGGAGCTCTACAAATAACCGATAATAATAATAATAATAATAATAATAAAGTGGAAAGTTGTTTATAACTGTATTCTCTATCTGAAAATGGTTTTGCCCACATAAAATTAGATAATACAGAGACTGGGCCAATCATTGTAGGTGGCCATAATGGTTCCTCATTATTTTCTTGAGTTACAGGGACACTGAACCCAATTTTTTTCTTTCATGATTCAGATAGAGCATGACATTTTAAGCAACTTTCTAATTTACTCCTATTATCACATTTTCTTCATTCTCTTGATATCTTTATTTGAAATGCAAGAATGTAAGTTTAGATGCCGGCCCATTTTTGGTGAACAACCTGGGTTGTTCTTGCTGATAGGTGGATAAATTCATCCACCAATAAAAATGAGCTGTCCAGCTTAGTTGCCTTCTTTTTCAAATAAAGATAGCAAGAGAATAAAGAAAAATTGATAATAGGAGTAAATTAGAAGTTGCTTAAAATTGCATGCTCTATCTGAATCACAAAAGAAAACATTTGGGTTCAGTGTCCCTTTAAGCTGGGTTCCTTGTCTAATGATCCCCTATTTGGAAGTTCTATGTTGCAGGGTCAAGTCTGTGATGTCTAGTACAAGAGAGAGCATGTTTTCTTTTGTTCAATTCTTCCTTTTTTTCATATTACAAGAAAAAACAAAGCTCTTTTGCTTTGATTTATTCTATGGATTCTCATTTTTTACCTCACAGTAATCCTTCATTGCAACTAATATTTTGATTGATTAATTAGTTATAAAATCAAGATTAAAGGGGCATCCTGATAATAGAACAGATTCATAGCTTTTCAAATTTATTCAGTAAAGGGGTCAATTTCTGTATTCATCTGGTTGTAAAATGGATTTCACTCTCAATACCCAGCATAGGGCTTGCTTCCATTGAGCTGTACAAAACACAGCCGTAAGCAACCAAAGTAGCCGACAGCTAAAAATAGTTTACCAATCCATTTTAGTACCAGGTTTCCACTTAAATGGCAGGTGAAAGAGGCATATATTTAGTAAACTGGGTGAGCTGCCTAGAGTAAGAGATGATTTATTTTATGTGTGGGGGGTTTTAATGATCCTTTGATTTGTTTATTGCTATTTAGATTTCTTTGTATTACTGGTGTTTCTTCTAATCGATTAGCAGAGCCATAACATTTTATTTACAGGGGTTTTCACTGAACATTCAAATTCTAGAGCACTCCAGTCCATGTAAAATGGTCTAGAAAACCTTTTGAAAAGTAATGAGAAAATGGATTGTGATTGGTGAGTAAATTTTGGCACCATGTTAAAAATAAGGATTTTTCAGGGATCCCTTTTCCAACAGAAAACCAGCTGAAAAGAAAACTGTCCAATAGATTAAAATAGACCTAAAACTAACATACTAGGCAAGTTTGAAAAGGTTTGAAATTCATTATCCCTTTGTCAGCTACATTTATTTTTCAATAACAATAACAATAACAATTGTTTTATATGGAAGAGCCAATTCGGTCTTATTAATGGAGTAGCCAGGGCTGGTAACGATCATTATATTAGCAAATTCTTCATTGTTTTGCAATTCTTGTATTATCATCTCTGCTTAAGCAATTCAGCATATATATGTGGTAGTAGTCTTGACGTGCTCTTGCAGTTGACAGAAATTAAACACTTACTTTCCATTCTTAAAGGGACATGATACTTTTGCTCAATCACGTTCCAATAGTTTTAAATAACTAGTTATAAAATCAAGATTAAAGGGGTGTCCTGAATGATAGAACAGATTCATAGTTT
The DNA here is from genome assembly GCF_027579735.1 of Bombina bombina. Taxonomy (NCBI): domain Eukaryota; kingdom Metazoa; phylum Chordata; class Amphibia; order Anura; family Bombinatoridae; genus Bombina; species Bombina bombina. Next base: position 1,148,102,214 of record NC_069499.1, on the reverse strand, counting down.
TTCTAATTTATTCAGTAAAGGGCTCAATTTCTGTATTCATCTGGTTGTAAAATGGATTTCACTCTCAATACCCAGCATAGGGCTTGCTTCCATTGAGCTGTACAAAACAAAGCCGTTAGCTACCAAAGTAGCCGACAGCTAAAAATAGTTTACCACTCCATTTTAGTACCAGGTTTCCACTTAAATACACTCACCGACCACTTTATTAGGTACACCTGTTCAATTGCTTGGTAACACAAATTGCATGGAAATTTCGCATGGAAACCATTCAACAGTCTCTCATTGTATAGTATTTTTAATACTATGATTTTGAATGATTTTCAAAATATAAAGATCTTGCATTTCTTGGAATTCTATTTTGGCCACTCATTGTGGGGGGCTTTTAATCTCGTGCATGCACATTTCACATAGACAAATAGGATCATATTTCCAAAATGCTAAATTAATTAGCAAATCACACTTTTAAACCCTGAAATATGTACAGAAGACATTTCTGTTCATTTACAAGTATTGTAAAATGTTAATTACAAGAACATAAAATAATCACACACACAAGGCTGTCCTCAGCAATAATTAATCAGTTCATGGCTGAAATGCTCCTTTCCCATTGGCTGATATGTTTTTGCTTCCTTGTTGGCCTGCAAAATGCCTGTAACATAAAGGTTTTTGTTAGATTAATTAATCCAAATGTATCAAGAAGAAAGAATTACTGTAGACATAACGTGCACATCCTAACAAATTCAAACAAAAATTATTATAATGTATAAAGTAATAGTGGTAATTAACTAAAATATAGCCAATAGATACTGACTATTTCACAAAGATTGTAATTTACGCCTGCCTATGTGCCTGTATTCATGTCAGTCTTTTAATATAATGTAATACTCAAGAAATAGTTAGATCAAGGAATGACAAATCATATAGTGTTATTCTTTGCACTCACCTTGACCGTGCAAAGTAGATATTTAGTATATTATTGAAAATTATTTTGCCTAATCAGTCTGGGTTCACACCAGATAGGTCCTCTGTAAACTTTGTAAATCATCTGAAGTCTAATTAAAAATGGTAAACGTTCTATCAACCACCGGATCCCAACTATTTCCATAACAGTGTCTTGCCTGACTTCACAGTACAGAAGCCAGTTTATAAATAAAAATAAACAATTATTTAAAATTGTGGGGATTAAGTAAACCCAGACATTTTCATGTTTTGTCCTTTGAAGGCTGTAAAACTGGGCAGGTAGTTTAGCATGCAACCAGCCAGTATCAGACTGAATAATCTGAATCAAATCTAAGACTGTCAGGGCCCCCAAATCATTACCCCCTAAGTGAATAACTACAATATGTGGCCACCTATGAGCCTCCTACCCCAGCAACTCCTGTCAACATGTGTCCCTATGCTCATCCACCTGACACTTGAGAGGTAGAGAACCCCACATTCTTAACTTTGTCCATTCAATACAGGATGAACATATAACATATCTATTAGACCACAAATGACACGTGTCAAATCCTCTCACCAGATGAGCATTAGTAGCAGGACTTATTCTAAAAGAATGACACGCAACCTTAGAATTATCCAAATCAGCTTCCATAACTACAGCGCTAAAACCTAAAGGAAAAAGTTGTATCATCCTCATGCATTAAAACCTGACCCCTTGTTGCCAGCTGACAATGCAAAAATTCACAGATCAAAGAAACCATAACCCTTGTTAAAGGGACATAAAACAAGTTGGAATAGAGACAAAATATATTACTTTAAAAAAAGTACTTTATATGTACTTTAATTACTTTACCTGCAAATTTATACTGCAGTGCCTCGCCATTAACGCTTTCTTTTTAGTTTCTGAATTGTAAAGCTCTAACTCCCCCCACACAATTCCTTTTATGGCTCTATGTTTTGTAAAATGCAAAAGTGAATAGGGATTATCTGCTGGAGCATGCCTAGAAGTTGTGAACTCAGTTGAAATACAATGCCTGTGTCTAAACACTGATAAGAGGGGTGGAGTTAGCTGCTCCAGGCAGTTTAGCTATGTAATTAATTTAGCTTATTTTTGAAAATTATTTTAAAATACTTGACAGCAATTTTTTATACAAATTATTTTAAATTAAATAGCCCTTTTAGGATATGCACAGATCTCAACCTGTTTTTTTACACTTTAATTGACAAAGTCAAGCAAACCCCTTTGCCTTCTGATCAGTCTCCAGCGGTGGAATAAAAAGCAAGATAGATTGCTGATATACCGGAACATGAGGTAGTTTCACACCCCCTATCCCCTTGCTTCTTAAAAAGGGGACACCAGCTAACCAGTTTGCAAGGCACCATCATAATTGGAGGCACAAACATTCGGGAGACCAGAATCCAGGTGCTCAAATCGGTATAAAATGTATTGACCCTAACCCTTCACTGCCTGTGAAGGATCTGAGTCCAGCACACCAATCCCTATATAAGAAAGACAAAGTAGCTGTTCTGGTATGTATAGCACCCTGGCCCAATCGCATAGCCTGCAAATACACCAGCCACTCACAGAACGTCGCCCGAGGGCCTTCTGTCGCATCCACCTCTTGAACGCTGCAAAACTAGTCACACAGGTGGAAGGGGTGAGGAAAGACCCTACTAAGAGTAACAAGGGTAACCAGGATTCTCCAGCTGCCAAAGAAAACTGGGACAAGTTAAACCTTCAGCCGTGACATTTGGAGCCAGTTTCCTAAAAGTCCACCAATCAAAGCAACAAATTGCATCAGTCAAAACGTTATTTACGCCCAGGAGATGCCTGGCTTGGAAGTAAATGTTAAGTTTGTGACACTGCAACACCATATGCTACAAAAGCCGAACAATGACCGCAGAAGTAGCAGAGTCTATTGATCATGTGCACTACACTCAGCTTGTGTGTCCAAAACACAACTGATTGATTGCAAATTTACAACCCCACAGTTCAACTGCAGCCTGCGAAGAATCTCTAAAGTATCTATTGTAATGCCTAGGAAATAGGAATGGAGGAATGTTTTGCAACATTCAAAAAATAAAATAAATTTTAACACATTCTAATTGAAGTAGGCAATATTCGAATTAGAAAAAATTTAATCAATATGTTTGTAATAGTATGCTCTCCTTAAATGTAATATTCAAATTATGCAATATTCAAATTAGAAAAATTTGAATTGATATATTTGTATCTATTATGTATCAATTTATTAAATTCCCTACCACATGAACTATTAAACTTCTAAATAGTATTTGTTAAACCGAGTGTCACATTTGAAATTTTGAATGTGGATATTCAATCTAATTATGAACATCTGAAAATTTAAGTAACATTCAAAAACCATAAATAACATTAGTTTACTGAATTTTAATGGATTTTCATTCTTATCAACATTCGATTGCCCAGAACAAATGTCTACAGGACTATTTGTTCTACTAAGTGAATTGCACTTTCAACATATTCGCCCCTCCCTACGAGGAAAGTGATCTTGGTAGTAAGTCCCTGGGTCTTGTCCTAAGCTAGAGGTAACCAAAAGTGAGCCATCAGCTGTCTCATCTCTGCCATCAACTGCAAACAGTGTTCAGAATCTCCAGCCCCCAGAAGCAGAAAATCGTCCATGTAGCGCCCACTGGTATCAAAGCCAGCCGCTTTAGCTACTGCCCAATGCACAAGATACTAAAACATTCAAATAAAGAATAAGAAATGGCACAGCCCATCGGCAAGCAGTGATCCACATAAAAACTCCATTCAAACTTGAAGCCCATAAGAGAAAAAGAATCCAGCAACTGAAATGCAGATTCCATGTCCAGTTTTGCCAATAAAGCAACTCTCCCAGCCGCTCGCACAAGACAAAGTGCCTTGTCAAAGGCTCACCATTCTACCTAAACTCAACTCCTTAGCAAGTTTCTTCCTAACCGCCCCTGGATACTGGTACACTGACTGTAAGTTACAATGACAAAAATACAAATAACGGAGAGTAAAAAAGTAAATATTATATATTATATCTAATAAGAAACAAAAAGATAGGCAGATCCTTAAAATATAATTTTATCTTAACCACTAAAGGAAGATTCTTGAGAGTACAATCAACCCTCACAACACAAGATAGGGATTTCAATATAAAGCAGTAGTTTATTAGTTTTAGCAAAATGCCAAAATAATTTAAGTCTGTAAATTATTGCACTTGATAGATTCATTGGCCAAAGCCAATTGTATCATAGTTTTGTCAGAATACAAAATAATAACTTAAAAGTGCAATGAAGAAATGGTTATTTATACATACACTAATATTACATTAAACCTTGCAACAACCCTACTAGAAGGTGGCTTTACATTTCTGCAGATATATGCCACCTTAGTAAACCCCTTGAGGATCTATGCATGTTTTTACATAGTGCTAGTGCAAACAAAAAGTATAAACACAAGCAGATTTTGTGTCTGAACATCACCTATACCAGAGGGTAAAAACATTACTTAGTGGAAATTAAACATAGTATCGCATAACCAATGGTTTTCCATTTAGATCACCTGGAGTTAAAGTTTTAAGTCTGTAAATCTATGCCTCTTTCTTTCTTAACACTCGGCTAGATTACGAGTTGTGCGTTAAGGTAAAAAAGCAGTGTTAAGAGGTCCTAACGGCAACGCTGCTTTTTTATGCCCGCTGATATTACAAGTCTTGCAGGTATAGGTGTACCGCACACTTCTTTGGCCTTACCGCAAAACGACTTACGTAAACTTCGTAAAGTCTTTTTTCTATGGGATTTCCATAGCGCCGGTATTATGAGTCTGTCCTGGGAAGCCAAAAACTGAGCGGTATACCCTACCCCGTCAAGAGTCCTAACGCATTTAAAAGTAAGTAGTTAAGAGTTTTATGGTACAACGCTGTAAAATAAAACTCATAACTAAAGTGCTAAAAAGTACACTAACACCGATAAACTACCTATTAACCCCTAAACCGAGGCCCTCCCGCATCGCAAACACTAAAATTAAATTTTTAACCCCTAATCTGCCGTTCCGGACACCGCCACCACCTACATTATATTTCTGAACCCCTAACCTGCTGCCCCCAACATCACTGACACCTACATTACACTTATTAACCCCTAATATGCCGCCCCCAACGTCGCCGCCACTATAATAAACATATTAACCCCTAAACCGCCGCACTCCCGCCTCGCAAACTTTATTTAAATATTATTAACCCCTAATCTGCCGTCCTTACATCGCCGTCACCTACCTACATTTATTAACCGCTAATCTGCCGCCCCCAACATCGCCGCCACTATACTAAATGTATTAACCCCTAAACCTAAGTCTAACCCTAACCCTAACACCCCCTAACTTAAATATAATTTAAATAAATCTAAATAAAAATTCCTATCATTACCTAAATAATTTCTATTTAAAACTAAATACTTACCTATACAATAAACCCTAAGCTAGCTACAATATAAATAATAGTTACATTGTATCTAGCTTAGGGTTTATTTTTATTTTACAGGCAAGTTTGTATTTATTTTAACTAGGTAGAATAGTTATTAAATAGTTATTAACTATTTAATAACTACCTAGCTAAAATAAAGACAAAAGTACCTGTAAAATAAAACCTAACCTAAGTTACAATAACACCTAACACTACACTATAATTAAATAAATTAACTAAATTAAATACAATTACCTAAATTCAATTAGCTAAAGTACAAAAAAAACCCCACTAAATTACAGAAAATAATAAACAAATTACAAGATATTTAAACTAATTACACCTAATCTAATAGCCCTATCAAAAAAAACAAAAAAAAAAATAAAAAAAAAAAAACCCTAGCCTAAACTAAACTACCAATAGCCCTTAAAGGGGCCTTTTGCGGGGCATTGCCCCAAAGTAATCAGCTCATTTACCAGTCAAAAAAAATACAAACAACCCCCCAACAGTAAAACCCACCACCCACACAACCAACCCCCCTAAAAAAATGCTATCTAAAAAAAACTAAGCTCCCCATTGCCCTGAAAAAGGTATTTGGATGAGCATTGCCCTTAAAAGGGCAGTTAGCTCTTTTGCGGCCCAAAGTCCCTAACCTAAAAATAAAACTCACCCAATACACCCTTAAAAAAAAACTAACACTAACCCCCTGAAGATCGACTTACTGTTCTGAATATCCAACATCCATTCTCAAGGAAGCGGCAGAAGTCTTTATCCAAACGGGCTGAAGTTCTCAACGAAGCCGGGAGAAGTCTTCATCCAAGCCGGGCGAAGTGGTCCTCCAGACGGGCAGAAGTCTTCATCCAGACGGCATCTTCTATCTTCATCCATTCGATGTGGAGCGGGTCCATCTTCAAGACATCCTACGCGGAGCATCCTCTTCATCCGATGGACTAATGACCAATGAAGGTACCTTTAAGTGACGTCATCCAAGATGGCGTCCCTTAGATTCCGATTGGCTGATAGAATTCTATCAGCCAATCGGAATTAAGGTAGAAAAAATCCTATTGGCTGATGCAATTAGCCAATAGGATTGAAGTTTAATCCTATTGGCTGATCCAATCAGCCAAATGGCTTGAGCTCACATTCTATTGGCTAATTGGAACAGCCAATAGAATGCAAGCTCAATCCTATTGGCTGATTGCATCAGCCAATAGGATTTTTTCTACCTTAATTCCGATTGGCTGATAGAATTCTATCAGCCAATTGGAATCTAAGGGATGCCTTCTTGGATGATGTCACTTAAAGGTACCTTCATTCGTCGTTAGTCCATCGGATGAAGAGGATGCTCCGTGTCCGATGTCTTGAAGATGGACCTGCTCCGCGTCGAATGGATGAAGATAGAAGATGCCATCTGGATGAATACTTCTGCCCGTCTGGAGGAACACTTCGCCCGGCTTGGATGAAGACTTCCCCCGGCTTCGTTGAGGACTTCAGCCCGGTTGGATGAAGACTTCTGCCGCTTCCTTGAGGATGGATTTCGGATCTTTAGAACAGTAAGTCGATCTTCAGGGGGTTAGTGTTAGGTTTTTCTAAGGGTGTATTGGGTGGGATTTATTTGTAGGTTAGGGACTTTGGGCTGCAAAAGAGCTAACTGCTCTTTTAAGGGCAATGCCCATCCAAATGCCCTTTTCAAGGCAATAAGGAGCTTAGGTTTTTTTAGATAGTATTTTATTTGGGGGGTTGGTTGTGTGGGTGGTGGGTTTTACTGTTGGGGGGGTTGTTTGTATTTTTTTTATGCAAAAGGCCCTTTTAAGGGCTATTGGTAGTATAGTTTAAGCTAGGGGTCTTTTGTGGGGGGCTTTTTTATTTTGATAGGGCTATTAGAGTAGGTGTAATTAGTTTAAATATCTTGTAATTTGTTTATTATTTTCTGTAATTTAGTGGGGGGGTTTGTACTTTAGCTAATTTAATTTAGGTAATTTTATTTAATTTAGTTAATTTATTTAATTATAGTGTAGTGTTAGGTGTTAGTGTAACTTATGTTAGGTTTTATTTTATAGGTACTTTTGTATTTATTGTAGCTAGGTAGTTATTAAATAGTTAATAACTATTTAATAACTATTCTACCTAGTTAAAATAAATACAAACTTGCCTGTAAAATAAAAATAAACCCTAAGATAGCTACAATGTAACTATTAGTTATATTGTAGCTAGCTTAGGGTTTATTTTATAGTTAAGTATTTAGTTTTAAATAGGAATAATTTAGCTAATTATAGTAATTTGTATTTAGATTTATTTAAATTATATTTAAGTTAGGGGGTGTTAGGGTTAGACTTAGGTTTAGGGGTTAATACATTTAGTATAGTGGCGACGACGTTTGGGGGCGGCAGATTAGGGGTTAATAAATGTAGGTAGGTGGCGGCAATGTTAGGGATGGCAGATTAGGGGTTAATAATATTTAACTAATGTTTGCGAGGCGGGAGTGCGGCGGTTTAGGAGTTAATATGTTTATTAGAGTTGCGGCAACATTGGGGCGGCAGATTAGGGGTTAATAAGTGTAGGTAGGTTGCGGCGACATTGTGGGCAGGAGATTAGGGTTTAATAAATATAATGTAGGTGTCGGCAATGTTGGGGGCAGCAGATTAGGGGTTAATAAGTATAATGTAGGTGGCGGCGATGAACGGAGCGGCAGATTAGGGGTTAATAAATATAATGTAGGTGTCGGCGATGTCGGGGGCGGCATATTAGGGGATAATAAGTGTAAGATTAAGGGTGTGTAGACTCGGGGTTCATGTTAGGGTGTTAGGTGTAGAAATACATTTTATTTCCCCATAGGAATCAAGGGGCTGCATTACTGAGTTTTACACTGCTTTTTGGCAGGTGTTAGACTTTTTCTCAGCCAGCTCTCCCCGTTGATTCCTATGAAGAAATCGTGCACGAGCACGTACGACCAGCTCACCGCTGACTTAAGCAGCGCTGGTATTAGAGTGCGGTAAGGAGCATAATTTTGCTCAACTCTCACTTCTTACCTTTTAACGACGGGTTTGTAAAAACCCGTAATACCAGCGCTGCATGTAAGTGAGCAATGAGTGAAAACTGCTTGTTAGCACTGCACAGCTCAAAACGAAAAACTCTTAATCTAGCCGACTATAAAGCTGTTGGTTATGAGATAATATGTTTAATTTCCACTAGTAGTGATTTAACATTGTTTAATAGTTAAAAATGCCTGTGACCTTTTACCAATCTGAAAAGTGGACATGCTATAAAAAAAAGAATGGAAGGAACATTCACCCTGACAAAGTCCCAACAACGATTGGTCACATGGGGGAGTAAAATGCGCATTGGTGTGTGACGTCAATCAGGAGCAGTCAGCTTCTTTGCATGTAAGCAGACCTTATTGACAAGAGGATAAGTATTATGTGCTGGCATCTACATGATGCTATTCAGGGCACTCTCAGACATCTGTAATTATAAGGAACATGCAAACCACACATCGCATGGATATGTATGAACTCTAGATTGTGAGTTCATCGGAACTCTATACCGTGGGTTCACCAGAAAAGTATAATTGTTCCCATTAAGGGCCAGATTAGGAGTGGAGTGCTATTTAGCGGTTTCGCTCATGCGGTAACTACTTTTTGTGTGCGTCAGGTAGCACTCTTATTACAAGTTGAAAATAAAAAGTTATCATTTGCCCCCTAACTCAATGCGCACAAAAAGCCGAAGTCAGAATAACACCATACTGGCACGCTAACCAAAAAAGATATTCTCAAGTGCACTAACTCAACATAAAAATATAAATATTTCACATTCCAATGTTCCTCTCATAGAAGAATATGTTCTATTTATTCATAAATACATATTTCTACATATAGGTATAGATATATACAGTTATATATAGGAATATCGATTTGGAAATACTATTACAGGATCCTGCAATGGTTACTCACCTGTGAGCTGTGAGCTGTGAGCTGTTTGGTAAAGGTGAACCAAGCCCTCCATGCGGTGTCTGTGTACTAAGTGAGTTGAATCAATACTCAAAACGGACGCTGGAGACATGGGCAAAACTACAGGGAGGTGCATAGGTCACAATTGCGACTGGGCCCCCAAGGGTGGGGGCCCAGCTTAAAAAAAAAATAAATTAAAAAAAAATAAATTAAAAAATGTTTTAATAAAAAAGTTGACCTACCACTGCCTGCACTGATATCATGTGAGTGTGACATGATGCTTTACTAGTGTCTCTGACTACAGGGGTTCTTTTTTACCCATTGGTGTTTGTGTGTGTGTGTGTGTGTGTATGTGACTGTGTGTATTTATGCATGTATGTGTGTGTGTTTTTGGAACCAGCAAATTACAGACCTTGTTACTACAGCATGGGGGATGGGGTAAACAGTGTCACTATATACAGTAATAGGTGGTCAGACCATTGCGCAGACTGTGGGCACAGGGTACCTCCTTTTGCAGACATGTAATCTGATTAAAAAAAAATTCTGTGTCAAATGTTAAAAAAAGATATGTATCAAATTCACTTTTTTTGGGGTGGGGTGGGGGTGTGGGGGCCCTTCTTAGATTCTTGCACCTGGGCCCTGTGGTTTCTAGTTACGCCTCTGGCTGGAGATGAGCCAAAACCACTGCAGAAAAGGATTACATTTGTAAAAGGAAAGACACAGTACAAGTGGTAAATACTGAGTCTGGATAAGAGGGTCCCGAGTCAGACCTCAAGTAAAGGAGGAGGCTACGGGGTCATTTTGCGCACTTACCAAGGAAACTGGTAATATTAAGCTTTATCTGTGACATACAGGAACTGTCTGTTTAATCTTCCACTTTGGATTGGAGCGTGCAGTTGCACTAAGTGCTCCCAACACCTACTAACTTTCATTCATTATTTTTTCAAACATTTTGGAACAATTATAAGGAGTGTGCTTAGGCACTCATGTGCTCCTAACATATAACATCATATCACACACTGTTTGTTTAGTGTACTATGCATATATATTATGTTTGTCCTATTTTTTAGGCAAGTACATCATAGCTTAAGTTATGTTTAAGGTGAAAAAATATAACAGAAGTCTGTTTAGGAAAACCTTTGCTTTACCAAGTGTATCCTTTGTCTATGTATCAGCTACACAGTTGCACTCTGTAAAATGTGAAATTCCACTGAGTCTTTAATAAGCTGTAAATAAAGTATGTGTTTTTGGTGCAGTCTGTGTCACACTTTGAGGCCTACTTATCAAGCCGTCAACTTACTTGCATTCGACAGCACAAATACGCTCGCCTGACATCGCCTAACATCACGGCCGCGGACCTGAATACGCTCTCCATATTTATAATACAAAGCTGTCAAAAAGCCGCGCACCAAGTACGGGGCAATGAGCAGCGGACTGTTGTTAACTAACAGTCATCGATCTCGCTGCTATTCAGCTTTTTCCCAGCTTTATTTATATCCTGTCACTAAACACCGCCACTATACTAAACTGTTTAACCCCTATACTTCCACTCCCCGACCCCGCCGCAACTAAATAAAGTTATTAACCCCTATCCCGCCGCACCCGGAGCCCACCGCAATTCTAATAAACTTATTAACCCCTATTCCGCCACTCCCGGACCCCGCCGGAATTAACAAAATGTATTAACCCCTAAACCTCTGGCCTCTCACATCACTACCACTTACTAAACCTATTAACCCCTAAACCCGCCAGCCCCCAACATCGCCATAAACTAAATTAACCTATTAACCCCTAAACCTAACAACCTGCTAACATTATATTAAATATTAACTCATCCCTATCTTATAATAAATTAAAACTTACCTTTAGATTTAAATAAAACTATATTAATCTATTAATTAATCTACCCTATTATACTAAAATTACATTAAACTATATTAAACTAATAATTAACCTACCCTAACTATTATACTAAAATGACATTAAACTATATTAAACTAATAATTAACCTACCCTAACTATTATACTAAAATTAAACTATATTAAACTAATAATTAACCTACCCTAATTGTTATACTAAAATTACATTAAACTACAAATTAAATTAACTTAATTATATATTTAAAAACTTATCCCTACTCAAATAATTTAAATATACAATTAAAAATTACAAAGTTACAAAAAACTAACAGCTAAGTTACAAAAAATAACAAACACTAACGGCTAGATTTAGAGTTCTGCGTTAGCCGTCAAAAGCAGCGTTAAGGGGTACTAACGCTGGTTTTGGCCGGCCGCTGGTATTTAGAGTCAGGCAGGAAAGGGTCTAACGCTCACTTTCAAGCCGCGACTTTTCCATACCGCAGATCCCCTTACGTCAATTGCGTATCCTATCTTTTCAATGGGATCTGCCTAACGCTGGTATTTAGAGTCTTGGCTGATGTGAGCGGTAGAGCCTCTACCGACAAGACTCCAGCCGCAGAAAAAAGTCAGTAGTTAAGAGCTTTCTGGGCTAACGCCAGTTTATAAAGCTCTTAACTACTGTGCTATAAAGTACACTAACACGCATAAACTACCTATGTACCCCTAAACCGAGGCCCCCCCACATCGCCGCCACTATAGTAAATATTTTTAACCCCTAATCTGCCGACCGCTCACTGCCGCCACCTACATTATCCCTATGAACCCATAATCTGCTGCCCCTAACATCGCCAACCCCTATATTATATTTATTAACCCCTAATCTGCCCCCCCCCAACGTCGCCGCTACCTTACCTACACTTATTAACCCCAAATCTGCTGACCGGACCTCGCCGCTACTCTAATAAAGTTATTAACCCCTAAACCGCCGCACTCCCGCCTTGCAAACCCTATAATAAATAGTATTAACCCCTAATCTGCCCTCCCTAACATCGCTGCCACCTAACTTAAAGTATTAAACCCTAATCTGCCAATCCGGACCTCGCCGCTACTATAATAAATGTATTAAACCCTAAAGCTAAGTCTAACCCTAACCCTAACACCCCCTAAATTAAATATAATTTTAATCTTACAAAATAAATTAAATATTATTAACTAAAGTATTCCTATTTAAATCTAAATACTTACCTGTAAAATAAGCCCTAATATAGCTACAATATAACGAATAATTATATTGTAGCTATTTTAGGATTTATATTTATTTTACAGGCAACTTTGTATTTATTTAAACTAGGTACAATAGCTATTAAATGGTTATTTACTATTTAATAGCTACCTAGTTAAAATAATTACAACATTACCTGTAAAATAAATCCTAACCTAAGTTACAATTAAACCTAACACTACACTATCAATAAATAAATAAATTAAATCAATTAACTACAAGTACCTACAATTACCTACAATTAAATAAACTAAACTAAATTACAAAAAAAACCCCACTAAATTACAAAAAATAAAAAAAGATTACAAGAATTTTAAGCTAATTACACCTACTCTAAGCCCCCTAATAAAATAACAAAGCCCCCCAAAATAAAAATTTCCCTATCCTAATCTAAATTAAAAAAGTTAACAGCTCTATTACCAGCCCTTAAAAGGGCTTTTTGCGGGGCATGCCCCAAAGAAATCAGCTCTTTTGCCTGTAAAAAAAAACACAATACCACCCCCAACATTACAACCCACCACCCACATACCCCTACTCTAACCCAAACCCCCCTTAAATAAACCTAACACTACCCCCCTGAAGATCTCCCTACCTTGAGTCGTGTTCCCCCAGCCGGGCACCGATGGACCAAAAGAGGACATCCGGAGCGGCAGAAGTCTTCATCCTATCCGGGCAGAAGAGGACATCCGGACCGGTAGACATCTTCATCAAAGCGGCATCTTCTATCTTCATCCATCCAGAGCGGAGCGGAGCCATCTTCTTCCAGCTCACGTGGATCCATCCTTCTTCCACGACACCTACTCGCCGAATGAAGGTTCCTTTAAATGACGTCATCCAAGATGGCGTCCCTCGAATTCCGATTGGCTGATAGGATTCTATCAGCCAATCGGAATTAAGGTAGGAAAAATCTGATTGGCTGATTGAATCAGCCAATCAGATTCAAGTTCAATCGGATTGGCTGATCCAATCAGCCAATCAGTTTGAGCTTGCATTCTATTGGCTGATCGGAACAACCAATAGAATGCAAGCTCAATCTGATTGGCTGATTGGATCAGCCAATCTGATTGAACTTGAATCTGATTGGCTGATTCAATCAGCCAATCAGATTTTTCCTACCTTAATTCCGATTGGCTGATAGAATCCTATCAGCCAATCGGAATTCGAGGGATGCCATCTTGGATGATGTCATTTAAAGGAACCTTCATTCGGCGAGTAGGCATCGTGGAAGAAGGATGGATCCGCGTTGACTGGAAGAAGATGGCTCCGCTCCGGATGGATGAAGATAGAAGATGCCGCTTGGATGAAGATGTCTACCGGGCCGGATGTCCTCTTCTGCCCGGATAGGATGAAGACTTCTGCCACTCCGGATGTCCTCTTTTGGTCCATCGGTGCCCGGCTGGGTGAACACGACTCAAGGTAGGGAGATCTTCAGGGGGGTAGTGTTAGGTTTATTTAAGGGGGGGTTTGGGTTAGAGTAGGGGTATGTGAGTGGTGGGTTGTAATGTTGGGGAGTGGCATTGTGGGTTTTTTTTACAGGCAAAAGAGCTGATTTCTTTGGGGCATGCCCCACAAAAAGCCCTTTTAACGGCTGGTAATAGAGCTGTTAACTTTTTTAATTTAGATTAGGGTAGGGAAATTTTTTATTTTGGAGGGCTTTGTTATTTTATTAGAGGGCTTAGAGTAGGTGTAATTAGCTTAAAATTCTTGTAATTTTTTTTATTTTTTGTAATTTAGTTTAGTTTATTTAATTGTAGGTACTTGTAGTTAATTGATTTAATTTATTTATTGATAGTGTAGTGTTAGGTTTAATTGTAACTTAGGTTAGGATTTATTTTACAGGTAATTCTGTAATTATTTTAACTAGGTAGCTATTAAAGAGTAAATAACTATTTAATAGCTATTGTACCTAGTTTAAATAAATACAAAGTTGCCTGTAAAATAAATATAAACCCTAAAATAGCTACAATATAATTATTCGTTATATTATAGCTATATTAGGGTTTATTTTACAGGTAAGTATTTAGATTTAAATAGGAATACTTTAGTTAATAATATTTAATTTATTTCGTTAGATTAAAATTATATTTAATTTAGGGGGGGTGTTAGGGTTAGGGTTAGATTTAGCTTTAGGGGTTAATACATTTATTATAGTAGCGGCGAGGTCCGGTCGGCAGATTAGGGGTTAATACTTGAAGTTAGGTGGCGGCGATGTTAGGGAAGGCAGATTAGGGGTTAATACTATTTATTATAGGGTTTGCGAGGCAGGAGTGTGGCGGTTTAGGGGTTAATAACTTTATTAGAGTAGCGGCGAGGTCCGGTCGGCAGATTTGGGGTTAATAAGTGTAGGTAAGGTAGCGGCGACGTTGGGGGGGGCAGATTAGGGGCTAATAAATATAATATAGGGGTCGGGATGTTAGGGGCAGCAGATTAGGGGTACATAGGTATAATGTAGGTTGCGGCGGTGTACGGAGCGGCAGATTAGGGGTTAATAATATAATGCTGGTGTCAGCGATAGCAGGGGCGGCAGATTAGGGGTTAATAAGTGTAAGGTTAGGGGTGTTTAGACTCGGGGTTCATGTTAGGGTGTTAGGTGCAGACTTAGAAAGTGTTTCTCCATAGGAAACAATGAGGCTGCGTTGGGAGCTGAACACTGCTTTTTTACAGGTGTTAGGTTTTTTTCAGCCCAAACTGCCCCATTGTTTCCTATGGGGATATCGTGCACGAGCACGTTTTAGCTGCTTACCGCTACCGTAAGCAACGCTGGTATTGAGGGTTGAAGTGGCGGTACATTAGGCTCAACGCACCCTTTTTGGAGCCTAACGCAGCCCCTCAGACAACTCTAAATACCAGCGTTGTCTTAAGGGTGATTTGGGAAAAAATGCGGCGTTAGCTACGCGGGTCTTTACTGACAAAACTCTATCTAGGCGTGTTACAAAAAAAAACCCCACTAAGTTACACAAAATAAAAAATAAATGATCAAATATTTAAACTAATTACACCTAATCTAAGAGCCCTATGAAAATAAAAAAGCCCCCCCAAAATAAAAAAAACCCTAGCCTACAATAAACTACCAATGGCCCTTAAAAGGGCCTTTTGCGGGGCATTGTCCCAAAGAAATCAGCTCTTTTACCTGTAAATAAAAAATACAAATACCCCCCCAACAGTAAAACCCACCATCCACACAACCAACCCCCCAAATAAAAACCTAATCAAAAAAACCTAAGCTCCCCATTGTCCTGAAAAGGGCATTTGTATGGGCATTGCCCTTAAAAGGGCATTTAGCTCTTTTTCCAAAGTCCAAACCCTAATCTAAAATTAAAACCCACCCAATAAACCCTTAAAAAAGCCTAACACTAGCCCTCGAAGATCCACTTACATTTTCTGAAGAGCCGACATCCATCCTCAACGAAGCAGCAGAAGTCTTCATCGAAGCTGGCAGAAGTCTTCATCCAAGCGGGCCGACGTCTTCATCCAACCGGGCAGAAGTCTTCAGCCAGGCGGCATCTTCTATCTTCATCTATCTGGTACGGAGCGGCTCCTTCTTCAAGACATCCGACGCGGAGCATCCTCTTCTTTCGACATCTTCTTTACCATGAGGTTTGCCTTTAAATGACGTCATCCAAGATGGCGTCCCTTAGATTCCGTTTGGTTGATAGAATTCTATCAGCCAATCGGAATTAAGGTTGAAAAAAATCCTATTGGCTGTTGCAATCAGCCAATAGGATTGAGCTTTCATCCTATTGGCTGATCCAATCAGCCAATAGGATTGAGCTCGCATTTCTATTGGCTATTCCAATTTACAGGTAAAAGAGCTGATTTATTTGGGGCAATGCCCCGCAAAATGCCCTTTTAAGGGCCATTGGTAGTTTAGTGTAGGTTAGGGGTTCTTTTTTATTTTGGGGGGGGCTTTTTTATTTTCATAGGGCTTTTAGATTAGGTGTACTTAGTTTAAATATTTGATTATTTATTTTTTAAAATTTTTTTTTTTTTTTTATTGATAAATAATATTCTCAATTACAGAGATAACATAATGAATGTTTTTGGAGCACGCAGGCTCCTACAGGATATATGAACAGAAAATTGGAACAATTTCAACGTTTCAGGTTGGGATATGTTCATAAAATGGAAAATGAGCGTGATATAGCTCTTATCAGTAGAGGTAGGTTAGTTGGGATGGGGAAGGGGCTGCAGAGAAGAGGGAGGGTGAAAGTGGTGTTAGAGGTAGAGAGATAGTTCTTGTGCAGAGGATATACAGCAAAGGTCATCTAATGTGTGTCTACACTAGTATTCGGGGACCAAGCAGTGGTGTGGCAAGATTGCCAATCTGCCGACACTAGTTCAAACAGGTCCGAATTATTTAGGGAGTAAAAGATAGGTTTCTCCATATTGTAGATATATGCCATATAATTTAAGATGAATGGCCATTTTGGGGGGCGTCTCGGTTTTCCATGTCTTGGCTATAGTCGCTTTAGTAGCTGTTAACAAGTAGATTGCCAGGTATGCTTGGTGCTTAGGTAGTTTAGGAATGCCTATCTGTAGAAGGGCATTGGAAGGAGTTGTGGGGAGTGTTATACCTAGTCCCGCTAGTGTACGGAAACAAGTATTCCATAAGGGTCTCAGCTTGGGGCATTCCCACCATATGTGTAAAGAATCTCCTTTTTTACCGCAATTACGCCAGCATAGAGGAGATGCAGAGTCAAACATTTTGTTTAGTCTAGCAGGGGTGAGGTACCAATGCGTTAAGAGTTTGTAATAAGTTTCAAAGAGTGTAACAGAGTGTAGTGCTTTTTTGGTGAGGGAGATTACATGTTGCCATGTCTGTGGGGGTACGGTCACATTCAGAACCGATTCCCATTTAAGTAAGTGAGAGAGCTTATTCTCAGAGTCTGAGTCTCCTATTAAGGTGTAGTGTATTGATAGGGGCCTATGTAGTTTATTGCCTTGTTGCCAGGTAATTTCCCAGAGTGTTCGGGGTCGGTGTAATTCAGGTTGGAACCCCCAACTGAGAAGAAAGCTCTTTAGCCTTGTATATTCGAATGTCATATGTCTGGGTAGGTTGAAGCCAACCTTTATTTCTGAGAGTGTCATAAAGCGCGGGGTTGGTGATGTGACCCAAATGTCAGCTACTGTCTGTATTCCGACTCGTGTCCAGCCGTGAGGGTGAGAGTCAGGTAAGCCTCGTAGGCGACCCGTCAAGGAAGTGATAGGTGAGGGGTGTGGGGCGATATGTGGGTAGTGTCTCAGCTTATCCCACATGGCGAGGCATTCTCGTATTATGGTGTTACTAATGTCTGTGGTTCGTCGTATGTGGGCAGGAATCCAGATCAAGTCAGGTAGAAATATGTGATTTGGGAGTGAGGCTTGTTCTATGGTTTTCCATTTACTCGGGGAGTCCTTCGCACCCCATTGCGAGATGTGAGTGAGCATGGCTCCTTCATAATATCTTGTTATCGAAGGGGATGCTATGCCTCCTCTACTAAGGGGGCTTTGGAGAATTTTATGTGCTACTCTAGGGGGTTTATGCTGCCATATATATTTTGTAAATTCACTTTGAAATTGATGGAGGAGATACCCCGGAATACGGAAAGGAAGGCACCTAAATAGATAAGTAATTTTGGGTAGGAAGGACATCTTGAGGGCCGTTAGTCTGCCTATCCATGATATGTAAGTGTAATCCCATTTGTCTTTCAGATTGCGCAGTTCGGCTAAAAGGGGCAAATAATTGTCTTTGATCATCTGAGGGATATTGTTCGATATCTTGACTCCTAAGTGGGAGATGAAGTTGTTGGCGCAGTGTACTCTATATTGGGCCGTGAGGGTGTCAGCTGTGTCTTGGGGTAAGCCCCAGGTGAAAATTTCTGTTTTATCTAAATTTAATTTGTAAAGGGACATGTATCCAAAGGAGTCTAAGATTTCCATCAGTCTCGGGAATGAAGCTAGGGGGTCTGAAGAGAATATCGTGATGTCGTCGGCGAAGAGCGCTATTTTATGAATAGTGCCATGCAGACGAACACCATCAATTTTCTTATCTTGTCTGATTTGCTCTGCTAATGGTTCGATTGCAAGGGCAAAAAGAAGGGGTGAAAGTGGACACCCTTGTCTGGTGCCATTGGAAATTGAAAAGGGAGGCGAGACAAAACCTAGTCCTCTAACCACTGCTGAGGGGGTAGAGTAAAGAGCCTGTATCGCTTTAATAATTTGGTCTGGGAAACCAAAGGTTTTGAGGACTTCCCATAGGTAAGACCACCGAACTCGGTCAAAAGCCTTCTCTGCATCTAACGAGATTACAGAGAATGGCCTATTAAGTCTGGTGGATTCAGTGCAGATGTTTAGTAAACGCCTAGTATTGTCAGGGCCTTCGCGATGGGGAATGAATCCTACTTGGTCTAAATTTATAAGTTGCGGGAGTAGTTTAGAAATGCGAGTAGCAAATAATTTGGCATAAATTTTAACATCTAAGTTAATCAGGGAAATTGGCCTGTAATTGGAACATAGAGATGGATCCTTTTGTGGTTTAGGAATAGTTATCACCGTGGCTTCCAAGAATTCCTTACTGAAACTTCCATGTTATCTAGCGTGATTAAAGAATCTTAGGAGTAGTGGGGTTAGCTCATTTGCATATGTTTTGTAGAAAGTTGCTGAGTAGCCATCCGGGCCTGGGGCTTTGAAAGGTTTTAAGTGTTTGATTACGTGTTTAATTTCCCTAGGGGTAAAGGGGGATGAAAGTGTTTCTTGGTCGTCAGGCAACAATGAGGGGAGATTTAGGCTGCTAAGGAAGGAGCAAATATTGTCGGCGGGGGTTAGTTTGTAACTTGCTTTTTTTTCAAGATTGTATAGATTTGAGTAGAATTTCTCAAAACATGCACCAATGTCTGAGGGTTTACGGTAGGTCTGGTTCCCAGATTGGATCTGGTGAATTCTTGAGGTACTCGCTCTGTTTTTAAGCTTATTAGCTAGTAGTGTGTCTGCTTTGTTACTCTTGTGGTAAGTAATCTGTTTCAGTTTGAATAAATTAGCTTGGGTACGTTTTAGTTCTAGCTGGTTGATATGATTTTTGATCTTTATAATTTGAGCTATGGCACTGTCTGAGGGTGTGTGTCTATTGAGGAGTTCTAGTCGGCGTAGTTCAATATGAGATTTAGAGAGGGGTAGGCCAGATAACTTTTTAAGGTGTGCTTGTCTCTTGATTATGAGACCTCTAAAGGTGGCCTTTTCCGCACCCCAGAGTGTGTCATCTCTAACCTGATTATTATCATTGGTTTGGCAGTAAAATGTGATATCTTTTCTAAGAGTTTCTTTGAATGCAGCATCCTGTAAGATATCGTGTGGGAGGCGCCATGAAGACCTCACATTGTGTCGTTCCGTTGAGCGGAGAGTTACTGAGACTAGGTCGTGGTCAGACCATGGGCACAGGGAGATGTTAGAGTGTTTAACTTGGTCAAGGGTTTCTGCTGAACAAAAGACATAATCAAGTCTGGAGTACGTTTTATGAGGGAATGAGAAGTGAGTGTAGTCTCTGTCTCTAGTGTGGAGTGATCGCCATATATCATAGTAGCAGAAATGGGTAATAATTTGTCTGAACTTTTGAGAGAGCTGAGCAGAAGGGGTAGCGTGTTTTTTGCGGGTGATTCTTTTCCTGTCTAACACCGGGTCCCAAGTCATGTTGAAGTCCCCCGCTAGCAGGACTCTGCCTATTTTTATCCGGTCAACTGTATGTAGGATTCGTTTAAGGTATCTGGGTTGGTGTGATTTAGGGAGATAGATAGAGCCTAGAGTGTGGTCAGTATGGTCCAGCTTACATGTTAGAATGAGAAATCTAGATTGTGGGTCTTTTAGAACTTGGATTGGTTCATAGGCTATTCTTTTGTGAATTAAGATTGCTGTGCCTCTGGCTTTCTTTGAGAAGGAAGTGTATTCAAGAACAGTATAGTCTTTAGATATTGTGTAAGGAGGATTGTCTGACGACCAATGCATCTCCTGGAGGAAGGCTACATCGGGGTTATGGAATTTGAGCGATCTAGCTAAAAGGCTACGTTTGTGTGGAGAGTTTAGGCCTCTTACATTATGGGTTAGAATTTTAAGGGGGGGCATAGAGAAATATAGGGGGTAGATCAGTTCTTTTAATAAGAGTTAGTTTAGGTGGGGTGGATGGGGGAGGGGAATAAACAACAGGTAAAGGGAGAGAGAATTAGCGAAATTAGTTCGCTGTGATGGAGCCCTAGCGTGGGCTACCTGTGGGGGGGAGAGAAGCAAACAGAAACAGGGGTCAGTAGGGTGAACCCTGCTCCGCAGTAATCACTATAATCTAAATTACTATTACAGGTATGCAATTATTAAATTGGTAAAACAATATTGAAATAGTGATCAAACACATAACCTAATTATACAGGTTAATAGTAAACTTTTAAACTTTAACTTAACCTCAGTCATGATCTGTTTGAGACAGGTCAAACTGCCAGGTTTAGTGGAGTCCAGGCAAGGTCCAATAGAGGCCACCAGACACGTTTTTACGGTGGATTAGTTTTAGGTTTCTTAGCTCTTTGTTCTTTAATAGACCATTCGGGAGCCGATGCTCTCAGCTTTGGGTAGGTCGGCTGTAATGGCGGAGGTTGTTCCGGGTGTAGGCCCCATGTGGTCAAGAGGGCCATACCTTGAGGTATGGAGGTGATTGTGTGGCTCTGGTTATTTCTGGTGACCACTAGGTTTGTAGGATGTCCCCACCTGTACTTAATATTAGCTTTCCTGAGTGCTAGAGTAATCTGTTGGAAGGTTTTACGGTACTGCAGTGTATGAGTCGAAAGGTCAGGTAGAAGCTGGATGGATGTCCTTAAATTTTTCTGGCATGGGCGGTCTTTTGAAGGCTGCTTGTATAAGTTTGTCTTTATATATGTAACTGTGGAAGCAGACGATTACATCTCTTGGCTTGTCGGCGGGAGCAGATCGCGATCTTAAAGCTCTGTGGGCTCTTTCCATTGTATCAGTGAACCCTTCTGGGGTACCCACGAGTACTGCAAACAGCTCCTTTAGAAAGGATTGAAGATGAGTATTCTCTACGGTTTCTGGGATGCCCCGAAACCGGATATTATTCCTGCGAGATCTGTCTTCGATGTCTGCCATTTTAAATTCAAGTTGAATCATCTGGTCTGCTAGGGTTTCAGAATAGGTGAGCAGGTTTGTCTGATCCACCGCTAGATCATCCTGTTTCCGCTCAAGTGCTTCAACCCTTTCACCAATCTCTGAAATTTCCTTTTTCAATTCCGCAGAGGAACGTTGAATTTCCTGAGTGATGGAGCGTGTCTGGTTGGTCAGCATGTGCTGTAGGGTAGCCTTAGTAATATAGTGATGCGATGGCGCTTCTGAGCGCACACTAGAATGAGATTCAGCATCCAGCGACTCAGGATCACTCAATTCCTCGTTGGTGACAAGATTGAGTAAAATGGTCATAAACAGTCTTCTGGGTGTTGGTGGGGGTTTTCCCCTGTCGCCTGGACCCATGAGGCATTGTGATAAGACTGTTAGGTATACCTGTAAATCAAAGATTAGTACCAACTTACAATTGTAAAGCACTCCTAGGTTAATCTTAAAAGTATGAAGTACCGTACAGCAAAGTTTACTAGTTCTGATATGTACTACTAGACTGCGGAGCAGGGACCAACAATACCCTCTATATTTATTACATTTTGTTACAACATCACATAATAGATAGAAATTGAACCTCTCGGTCCCAACATACAAGTTCAAGTAACTAAATCTCTGGCACCTCGGGGAGTAGTGGGATACGACTGTGTAGAAGGGGAAAAGGAGAGGGGAAGTGACCAGCCCAGACTAACTGGACCGGAAAGGGAGAGGTGCCAGGGAAAGTTAGCAATCAGTGCAGGTCAATAGAATACTGAATGGAGGTTAATACAATACCTTCCTATTAAATCATTAAACAGTTGGGTCAGGAGTATAAGTGAAGATGGTGTTTGTGGTATGTGTGGTAGTTGTGCTTACTGTATCGTGTCAGTGTGTGTAAGGCTAGAGGAGCGTGTCAATATGTATATGTATATGTATGGACCGTGGAAGGTGAATGTTAGTTTCACTGTTTACTGTTGTGTTGTGCCACTGCAATTATGGGGAGATGGTATCAGTCACTGTGTGAAGATGAGTATAGGGCCTATGAGTATACCGTATTACAGGAATATGTGTTTGAATGCTCCAAGTGAGCTTATCTGCAGCGTCTTAAGGTGTCCTAATGTTTTGGGGGAGACAGGGGTAGGTACCATAAATAAGATTATGTGAACAGCACCTACAAATCTAAGCATAGAACATAGAGGCAGTTATAATACAGGGTCACAACACTCCACTCTGTGTCTGTGCAGCAGAGAACATATGCTGATGCAGCAGCTAAATATGATGCACAATAAGTCCCAGTCTCGGTTTGCCTACACACTGGTAAAAGGTGTGTGCTGCAGTAGATATCATGTGGGACTAAAACAAGGTATGTCCCTCTTAGGTACTGTGACAGGAAAATGAGTTCAGCTTCTGAGATGTGTGAGGCTCTCTGGATTATTAGTATTTAGAAAATCTCAAAATGGTGGGGTTCTTTTTATGGCCCAAATAGACTGGGTCCTCTGTCTCCACGTGATTAATGGAGCTTCAGGGCCTCAACTGTGCAAGTACTTTTGAAGGGAAAGTCTGGATGGTAATGCAGTGATTTTACTTATCCCCCAGTAATTTTTATGGGATCTGGAGGGCCCCTACTGCATTGCAGCTTGTTCCGGAGGGCAGGTAGGGCCTAGCAAGGTAGTCTCTGATGACCAGTAATCTAGTCTGCCTCTTATCCTGCGGCTTTCTCCTACTCTTTGTTTTGTTAGAGCTGAAAACCCTTATCTTCAGGGTGTAATGGTAATCCGGAGCCCCCTGCCCTCTTATCTGGCCCCCCCCGGCTATTACTAGTGTGGCGTGGGTTGCGGGTATAGTGAGTTCCCCAGGGAGAGAAGTGTTTAGACTTGTGCGGGTATCTCTCACCTCTGCGCGTCTTCCGCCGTCTGATCTTTCTGTTTGGTGAAGTCTCCTCTCCCGATGGGTAAGATGAACGCCTGTGTGGTCTCCGGCCGCGCCAGATTACGGCATGCAAAGGAGGGAGACACCAGGCAAGATGGCGGGGTTGCGCGCCAAATGCGCGGGCAGAAGAAGCTCCCGGGTCTCAGCCTGCAGGGATCCCAGACTGCACTCTCTCAGGCGGTGATGGCGGGCGGATCTGTAGTCCACAGGCAGGTAGGCTAAAGCAGTCTTGGTCGCTGTACTTCAGCGAGTAGGTATAGTGGCAAGATGGAGTCCCGCGGTCCCAGTGTCTGATAGCTCCGGTGAGAAGCTTGGCAGGCTCAGTGTCCTATAGAGCTAGTAGTTAGGTAGATGTGACACACTACTCTGGAGCGGATCCCAAGCCCTCCGGAGCAGCCACACACCTGCCCCCTCAGTGCTGGGCCTGAGTCCGTCTCAGCCGTCTCCAGTGACCAGAAGTCTCGACAGGGTCAGCCAATTTTAGGTATGCCGTGACCCAGTCTTTCTCCAGGAAGGCTGCCAAGTAGTTTTGTATATGAGAAAGTTATGTTATAGAGGTACAGAAGTACTTTAAAAGCTCACGAAGTCAGGAGCTCATCTACAGCACGTCTGTCTCCGTTAGCGGCTAGCTCCGCCCCTGATTATTTATTTTTTATTTTGTGTAACTTAGTGTTTTTTGTTTTTTTGTAACTTAGTGTTTGTTATTTGTTGGAACTTAGTTGTTAGTTTTTTGTAACTTTGTAATTTTTAATTGTAGATTTATATTATTTGAGTAGGGTTAGGTTTTCAAATATATAATATAGTTAATTTAATTTGTAGTTTAATGTAATTTTAGTATAACAGTTAGGGTAGGTTAAATATTAGATTTAATATAGTTTAATTTAATTTTAGTATAATAGTTAGGGTAGGTAAATGAATAGTTTAATATAGTTTAATGTAATTTTAGTATAATAGTCAGGGTAGATTCATTAATAGTTTAATATAGTTTAATTTAAACCTAAAGGTAAGTTTTAATTTATTATAAGATAGGGATGAGTTAATATTTAATATAAAGTTAGCGGGTTGTTAGGTTTAGGGGTTAATAGGTTTAGTAAGTGGTAGTGATGTGGGAGGCCAGGCCAGAGGTTTAGGGGTAGGGGTTAATAACATTATTTAGGTGGTGGCGGGGTCCGGGAGCGGCAGAATAGGGGTTAATAACTTTATGTAGGTGGCGTGGTGTTGGAGCAGCAGATTAGGGGTTAATAAGTATAATATAGGTGGCGGCGTGTAGGGGGCGGCAGATTAGGGGTTAATAAGTATAATGTAAGTGGCGGCAGTGTAGGGGTGGCAGATTAGGGGTGTTAAGAATCAGGGTACCTGTTAGGGTGTTAGGTGTAAACATAACTTTTATTCTCCCATAGGAATCAATGGGATATCGGGCGAACATAAGCTTTCGCTGCTTTCAGACTCCAATTGATTCATATGGCATCCGCCGTCTCCAGGGCGGCGGATTGAAAAGCAGGTACGCTGGGCCAGAATAGTGACGAGCATACCTGTTAGATATTTGTTAACTAGCAAAAGTTGTCAGATAGTGCCGAATTTGCATTCGAAACATCTGTAATGACGTAAGCATCAATCTGTGTCGGACTGAAGCCGGCGGACCGTATGTTACGTCACAAATGTCAACTTTTGCCGGTCTGTAGGCTTTGATAAATAAGGGGAATCAGGCTCTCCACAATTACGCTGCAGAATTCCAGCGTATTTGCGGTTGATGGCTTGATAAATAGGCCTATTTGGCTTTTGTTAAATATTTTCATTAGCCCTTACTTCATATGGTGTATTGTTATAATATTTTGTGACTACTTGCACAATTACCTTCGGCATAATTCACCACAAGTCTATTTAAATGAGTGCCACCAACCCCAATAATTAGCTAATATACAGTATATATATATATATATATATATATATATGTATATATATATATATATATATATATATATATATATATATATATATATATATATATATATAGACCTTGGAAGCCCTAATAGATTTAGATCTGGAAAGTGGACATAATTATCCCTTTCATATAGACTCATCCGACTCTAACGAGATGGAAGAAAATACAAATAGTATGACAGTAGAAGAATTAGGTATAACTAATAGCGGTTTAAGACCTAAATCCATATTCTATCCAGTGCAATCCCAAGGGTAATACATTACTCAATTTAAAGATAATGTTATTCAGGAATGTATGAACTTATGTCAAAATTATAAAATCAAAAGTCATAATCTAAGTATCAAAGAGAAAGGGGTGTTAAAAGTACTCATGGAAAATGAACAATTGATAATCAGGGAAGGGTGGTGGTATAGTCATTATTGACAAAAAGGACTATATAGAAGAAGCTACCCATCAATTGTCAGACACTAACACATATGTAGTTCTGAGAGGGGATCCAACTACCCCATTTCTGAGGTCCTATATGGAACATATAAACTGTGGTTATCAGAATAAGGTAATTAACAACAGAGAGTAGAAGTACCTAGCAAATGAGGAGCCTAAGATTTCAATATTCTATTATTTGCCTAAAATACATAAAAGCTTGAATAAACCACCAGGTAGGCCAATCATCTCGGGTATAGACTCCTTAACAGCAAGACTCTCTGAATACATAGATCTATTTCTTAAACCTATGGTACTTAATTTACATTCATATTTAAGGGACACTCCACACCTACTACAAATAAAAGAAAGACTAGAATGGAAATACATGTACAAATGGGCCACTCTAGATGTAGCTGCACTGTATACATCAATTCCTCACGAGAGGGGGATAAGTGCCATCCGAAAAGCATTAGATACAACCAACCATGTACCAGAAATACAAAAAAACTTCATATTGGAGTCCATTAGGTTTATATTGCGAAATAATTATTTCCAATTTGAAGGGAAGTATTACATACAGAGCACTGGCACAGCCATGGGCACAAAATTTTCGCCCAACTTTGCCAACCTTTATATGGGGGCCTTTGAGGAAGACATGGGGGCCTAGTTATCAAGCCGTCAACCTCAAATACGCTGGAATTTCACAGCGTATTTGTGGAGAGGCTGATTCGCCTTAGTTATCAAAGGCTAGAGACAGGCAAAAGTAGAATTTTGTAACGTAAACTTCGATCCGCCGGACTCAGTCCGACACAGATCGATTCTTACGTCACTCCAGATGTTCCACACACAAGTTCGGCACAATCTGACTACTTTTGCTAGTTATCAAAAAACTAGCAGGTACGCTCGGCACTTTTCCGGCCCAGCGTACCTGGTTTTCAAACCGCCACCCTGGAGGCGGCAGATCCCATAGGAATCAATGGGAGTCTGACCATAGCGAAAGTACAAGTTCGCTGCTGCCAGATATCCCATTGATTCCTATGGGAGCTGTCTACACCTAACACCCTAACATGTACCCCGAGTCTAAACACCCCTAATTTGTCCCCCCTACACCGCCGCAACTAAATAAAGTTATTACCCCCTAAACCGCTGCTCCCGGAGCCCACCGCAAGCTACTCTATACATATTAACCCCTAAACCGCCGCTCCCTGACCCCACCGCAACTATAATAAATGTATTAACCCCTAAACCACCGCTCCCGGAGCCCACCGCCACCTACATTATACCTAGTAACCCCTATCCTGCCCCCCTATACCGCCGCCCTCTATAATAAAGTTATTAACCCCTATCCTGCCGATCCCGCACCTTGCCGCAACTAAATAAATAGTTTAACCCCTAAACCGCCGCTCCCGGACCCTGCCACAACCTATATTAAATTTATTAACCCCTAATCTGCCCCCCTACACCGTCGCCACCTATAATACATTTATTAACCCCTATCCTGCCCCCCACTACACCGCCGCCACTGTAATAAATTTATTAACCCCTAAACCTAAGTCTAACACTAACCCTAACACCCCCCTAACTTAAATATTAATTAAATAAATCTAAATAATATTTCTATTATGAACTAAATTAATCCTATTTAAAACTAAATACTTACCTTTAAAATAAACCCTAATATAGCTACAATATAAATAATAATTATATTGTAGCTATTTTAGGATTTATTTTTATTTTACAGGCAAATTTCAATTTATTTTAACTAGGTACAATAGCTATTAAATAGTTATTAATTATTTAATAGCTTACCTAGCTAAAATAAAGAGAAATTTACCTGTAAAATAAAAACTAACCTAAGTTACAATTACACCTAACACTACACTATACTTTAATAAATTATTCCTATTTAAAACTAAATACTTACCTGTAAAATAAACCCTAAGATAGCTACAATGTAATTAATAATTACATTGTAGCTATTTTAGGAATTATATTTATTTTACAGGTAACTTTGTATTTATTTTAGCTAGTTAGAATAGTTATTAAATAGTTATTAACTATTTAATAACTACCTAGCTAAAAGAAATACAAAATTGCCTGTAAAATAAATCCTAACCTAAGTTACAATTAAACCTAACACTACACTATCATTAAATAAATTAAATACATTAACTACAAATAACTACAATTAAATACAATTACATAAACTAACTAAAATAAAAAAAATAAAAAAAAGCTAAGTTACAAAAAATAAAAAAAATAGGTTACAAACATTTAAAAAATATTACAAAAATTTTAAGCTAATTACACCTAATCTAAGCCCCCTAATAAAATAACAACCCCCCCCCCAAAATAAAGAAATGCCCTACCCTATTCTAAATTAAAAAAGTTCAAAGCTCTTTTACCTTACCAGCCCTTAAAAGGGCCTTTTGTGGGGCATGCCCAAAGAATTCAGCTCTTTTGCCTGTAAAAGAAAAATACAACCCCCCAACATTAAAACCCACCACCCACATACCCCTAATCTAACCCAAACCCCCCTTAAAATAACCTAACACTAATCCCATGAAGATCATCCTACCTTGAGTTGTCTTCACTCAGCCGAGCAGCGATGGAACCGAAGAGGAGATCCGGAGTGGCAGAAGTCATCATCCAAGGGGCGCTGAAGAAATCTTCCATCCGATGAAGTGATCCTCCAGTTGGCGCTGAAGAAGTCTTCCATCCGGGAGATGTCATCTTCCAAGAGGCGCTGAAGAAGTCTTCTATCCGGGCGATGTCATCTTCCAAGCGGGGTCTTCAATCTTCAATCTTCATCCCGCCGATGCGGAACATCCTTCTTTCCCGACGGACTACCGACGAATGAAGGCTCCTTTAAGGGACGTCCAAGATGGCGTCCCTTCAATTCCGATTGGCTGATAGGATTCTATCAGCCAATTGGAATTAAGGTAGGAAAAATCTGATTGGCTGATTGAATCAGCCAATCAGATTCAAGTTCAATCCGATTGGCTGATTCCATCAGCCAATCAGAATATTCCTACCTTAATTCCGATTGGCTGATAGAATCCTATCAGCCAATCGGAATTCGAGGGACGCCATCTTGGATGACGTCATTTAAAGGAACCGTCATTCGTCGTTCAGTCGTCGGCCAGGATGGATGTTCCGCGTCGGAGGTCTTCAGGATGCTGCCGCTCTGCTCCGGATGGATGACGATAGAAGATCCCGCTTGGATGAAGACTTCAATCGGATGGAAGACCTCTTCTGCCCCGCTTGGATGAAGACTTCTACCGGATGGAGGACCTCTTCTTGCTCCGCTTGGATGAAGAATTTGGCTAGGCTGGGTGAAGACGACTCAAGGTAGGGAGATCTTCAGGGGCTTAGTGTTAGGTTTATTTAAGGGGGGTTTGGGTTAGATTAGGGGTATGTGGGTGGTGGGTTGTAATGTGGGGGGGGGTATTGTATGTTTTTTTTTACAGACAAAAGAACTGAACTTTTTGGGGCATGCCCCGCAAAGGGCCCTGTTCAGGGCTGGTAAGGTAAAAGAGCTTTGAACTTTAGTAATTTAGAATAGGGTAGGGCATTTTTTTATTTTGTGGGGCTTTGTTATTTTATTAGGGGGCTTAGAGTAGGTGTAATTAGTTTAAAATTGTTGTAATATTTTTCTTATGTTTGTAAATATTTTTTTATTTTTTGTAACTTAGTTCTTTTTTATTTTTTGTACTTTAGTTAGTTTATTTCATTGTAGTTATTTGTAGGTATTGTATTTAATTAATTTATTGATAGTGTAGTGTTAGGTTTAATTGTAGGTAATTGTAGGTATGTTATTTAATTTATTTATTGATAGTGTAGTGTTAGGTTTAATTGTAACTTAGGTTAGGATTTATTTTACAGGTAATTTTGTAATTATTTTAACTAGGTAGCTATTAAATAGTTCTTAACTATTTAATAGCTATTGTACCTGGTTAAAATAAATACAAAGTTACCTGTAAAATAAATATTAATCCTAAAATAGCTATAATATAATTATAATTTATATTGTAGCTATATTAGGATTTATTTTACAGGTAAGTATTTAGCTTTAAATAGGAATAATGTATTTAATAAGAGTTAATTAATTTCATTAGATTTAAATTATATTTAAGTTAGGGGGGTGTTAGTGTTAGGGTTAGACTTAGCTTTAGGGGTTAATACATTTATTAGAATAGCGGTGAGCTCCGGTCGGCAGATTAGGGTTTAATGTTTGAAGTTAGGTGTCGGCGATGTTAGGGAGGGCAGATTAGGGGTTAATACTATTTATTATAGGGTTAGTGAGGCGGATTAGGGGTTAATAACTTTATTATAATAGTGGTGCGTTCCGGCCGGCAGATTAGGGGTTAATAAGTGTAGGCAGGTGGAGGCGACGTTGAGGGCGGCAGATTAGGGGTTAATAAATATAATATAGGGGTCGGCGGTGTTAGGGGCAGCAGATTAGGGGTACATAGCTATAATGTAGGTGGCGGCGCTTTGCGGTCGGCAGATTAGGGGTTAATTATTGTAGGTAGCTGGCGGCGACGTTGTGGGGGGCAGGTTAGGGGTTAATAAATATAATACAGGGGTCGGCGGTGTTAGGGGCAGCAGATTAGGGGTACATAAGTATAACGTAGGTGGCGGTCAGCAGATTAGGGGTTAAAAAAATTTAATCGAGTGGCGGCGATGTGGGGGGACCTCGGTTTAGGGGTACATAGGTAGTTTATGGGTGTTAGTGTACTTTAGAGCACAGTAGTTAAGAGCTTTATGAACCGGCGTTAGCCCAGAAAGCTCTTAACTACTGACTTTTTTCTGCGGCTGGAGTTTTGTCGTTAGATTTCTAACGCTCACTTCAGACACGACTCTAAATACCGGAGTTAGGAAGATCCCATTGAAAAGATAGGATACGCAAATGACGTAAGGGGATCTGCGGTATGGAAAAGTCGCGGCTGAAAAGTGAGCGTTAGACCCTTTTTTGAGTGACTCCAAATACCGGCGGTAGCCTAAAACCAGCGTTAGGAGCCTCTAACGCTGGTTTTCATGGCTACCGCCAAACTCCAAATCTAGGCCTAAGTTACACAAAATAAAAAACACTGAGTTACACAAAATAAAAAATAAATTATCAAATATTTAAACTAATTACACCTTATCTAGTAGCCCTATCAAAATAAAAAGCCCCCTCAAAATAAAAAAACCCTAGCCTACAATAAACTACCAATGGCCCTTAAAAGGGCCTTTTGCGGGGCATTGCCCCAAAGAAATTAGCTCCTTTAACTGTAAAATAAAATACAAACACCCCCCAACAGTAAAACCCACCACCCACACAACCAA
Source organism: Bombina bombina (assembly GCF_027579735.1). Classification (NCBI taxonomy): domain Eukaryota; kingdom Metazoa; phylum Chordata; class Amphibia; order Anura; family Bombinatoridae; genus Bombina; species Bombina bombina. The sequence goes on along the minus strand of NC_069499.1, from coordinate 1,148,070,972 downwards.
ACCACCCAAATAAAAACCTATCTAAAAAACCTAAGCTCCCCATTGCCCTGAAAAGGGCATTTGGATGGGCATTGCGCTTAAAAGGGCATTTAGCTCTTTTTCAGCCCAAAATCCCTAACCAAAAATTAAAACCCACCCAATAAACCCATAAAAAAACCTAACACTAACCCCCGAAGATCCACTTACAGTTTTCGAAGACCGGACATCCATCCTCATCCAAGCGGCAGAAGTCCTCAGCAAAGCCGGCAGCAGTCTTCATCCAAGTGGGTTGAAGTCTTCTTTCAACTGGGCAGAAGTCTTCATCCAGACGGCATCTTCTATCTTCAACCATCCAGCGCGGAGCAGCTCCATCTTCAAGACATCCGGCGTGGAGCAACCTCTTACGACGTCTCTTGAAGAATGAAGTTTCCTTTAAATGACGTCATCCAAGATGGCGTCTCTTAATTCTATCAGCCAATAGGAATTAAGGTGGAAAAAATCCTTTTGGCTGTTGCAATCAGCCAATAGGATTGAGCTTTCATCCTATTGGCTGATCCAATCAGCCAATAGGATTGAGCTTGCATTCTATTGGCTATTCCAATCAGCCAATAGAATGCGAGCTCAATCCTATTGGCTGATTGGACCAGCCAATAGGATGAAAGCTCAATCCTATTGGCTGATTGCAACAGCCAATAGGATTTTTTCCACCTTAATTCCTATTGGCTGATAGAATTCTATCAGCCAATCGGAATGTAAGGGATGCCATCTTGGATGACGTCATTTAAAGGAAACTTCATTCTGCAACAGACGTCGTAAGAAGAGGATGCTCCACGCCGGATGTCTTGAAGATGGAGCCTCTCAGCGCCGGATAGATGAAGATAGAAGATGCCGTCTGGATGAAGACTTCTGCCCGGTTGGATGAAGACTTTGGCCTGCTTGGATGAAGATTTCTGCCAGCTTCGCTGAGGACTTCTGCCGCTTGGATGAGCATGGATGTCTGGTCTTCGAAAACTGTAAGTGGATCTTCGGGGGTTAGTGTTAGGTTTTTTTAAGGGTTTATTGGGTGGGTTTTAGTTTTAGGTTAGGGACTTTGGGCAGAAAAAGAGCTAAATGCAATTTTAAGGGCAATGCCCATCCAAATGCCCTTTCCAGTGCAATGGGGAGCTTAGGTTTTCTGGGTGTCGGTGGTGGGTTTTATTGTTGGGGGATGTTTATATTTTATTTTACAGGTAAAAGAGCTGATTTCTTGGGGCAATGCCCCGCAAAAGGCCCTTTTAAAGGCCATTGGTAGTTTATTGTAGGCTAGAGGTTTTTTTTATTTTGAGGGGGCTTTTTTATTTTGATAGGGCTATTAGATTAGGTGTAATTAGTTTAAATATTTGATAATTTATTTTTTATTTTGTGTAACAGTGTTTTTTTTATTTTGTGTAATTTAGTGTTTTTTATTTTGTGTAAGTTAGTGTTTTTTTATTTTGTGTAACTAAGTTGTTATTTTTTTGTAACTTATTAATTCTTTATTGTAGATTTAAATAACTTGAGTAGGGTTAGGTTTTTAGAAATGTAATATAGTTAATGTAATTTGTAGTTTAATGTAGTTAAATGTTAATTAATAGTTTAATATATTTTAATGTATTTTTAGTATAATAGTTAGGGTAGGTTAATTAATAGTTTAATATAGTTTATTTTAATTCTAAAGGTAAGTTTCAATTTATTATAGGATAGGGATGAGTTAATATTTAATGCAAAGTTAGCGGGTTGTTAGGTTTAGGGGTGAATAGCTTAATTTAGTTTATAGCGATGTGGGGGGCTGGCAGGTTTGGGGGTTAATAGGTTTAGTAAGTGGTAGTATATTTGCGGTTGACGGCTTGATAAATATCCCTCCTAGAGTATGTGAGTACAATAACCCTTTATTACATACCTTAGTGTGTTGCAGGACTTTACTATTTGCCACCTTTTTCTTTTCTTGGAATTACCATTTGGATCTGCAAGCCATATATTTGGGACTCTTTCTCAAAGTATATCGGTTTTGTGCACCATCATATTGTTTTTGTTAAGATATATATATATATATATATATATATATATATATATATATATATATATATATATATATATATATATATAAAAAAAAATATATATATAAAAATATATACAGTATATATACTTGATTATATATAGGTGTAGATATTTAAAAATACATAGAACATATTCCCCTTTGTGCAGAACATTGGAATGTGAGATATATATAGTAAATACACAGTTAAACACTTATGAATATCGCATAAATATGTTTTTCATGTTTTCATCTACTTAACTGCAAAGGGCTCCAATGCGCTTATATATATATCTATATGTGTATGCATATGTATTTAAGTGTTTATATGTCTGTAAATACATATATACACATATAAATACATATTTACACACACACACACATATATATATATATACTATATATACATACATACATTTACATATTTAGACATGTGTATGTATGTATCTCTATGTTAAAGTTCTTTGCAGTCTTTATTTTCATATAACATCTGAGACCTCATATCTTTGAGACCTTATAACTTTTTAATGCAATATTTTTATTAAATATTTTTTTTTATCAGATAGTATTATTATGAGTGTAGCTCTACTTTTAAATGTTGATGTGTTTTATGACTTCAGCAAAGAATATCAAGGGAATTAAACACATGGGGAGCTTAGGTTTTTTTAGATAGTATTTTATTTAGGGGGTTGGTTGTGTGGGTGGTGGGTTTTACTGTTGGGGAGGTTGTTTGTATTTTTTTACATTTAAAAGAGCTGATTAATTTGGGGCAATGCCCCGCAAAAGGCCCTTTTAAGGGCTATTGATAGTTTAGTTTAGGCTAGGGTTTTTTTTTATTTTGGGGGGGGCTTTTTTATTTTGATAGAGCTATTAGATTAGGTGTAATTAGTTTAAATATCTTGTAATTTGTTTATTATTTTCTGTAATTTAGTGTTTGGTTTTTTGTACTTTAGATAATTTAATTTAATTTATTTAATTGTTGTTAATTTAGTTAATTTATTTAATTATAGTGTAGTGTTAGGTGTTATTGTAACTTAGGTTAGGTTTTATTTTACAGGTCAATTTGTATTTATTTTAGCTAGGTAGTTATTAAATAGTTAATAACTATTTAATAACTATTCTACCTAGTTAAAATAAATACAAACTTGCCTGTAAAATAAAAATAAACCCTTAGGCCTAGATTTAGAGTTTGGCGGTAGCCGTCAAAACCAGCGTTAGAGGCTCCTAACGCTGGTTTTAGGCTACCGCCGGTATTTGGAGTCAGTCAGGAAAGGGTCTAACGCTCACTTTGCAGCCGCGACTTTTCCATACCGCAGATCCCCTTACATCAATTGCGTATCCTATCTTTTCAATGGGATCTTTCTAACTCCGGTATTTAGAGTCGTGGCTGAAGTGAGCGTTAGAAATCTAACGACAAAAATCCAGCCGCAGAAAAAAGTCAGTAGTTAGGAGCTTTCTGGGCTAACGCCGGTTTATAAAGCTCTTAACTACTGTGCTCTAAAGTACACTAACACCCATAAACTACCTATGTACCCCTAAACCGAGGTCCCCCCACATCGCCGCCACTCGATTAATTTTTTTTAACCCCTAATCTGCCGACCGCCACCTACGTTATACTTATGTACCCCTAATCTGCTGCCCCTAACACCGCCGACCCCTATATTATATTTATTAACCCCTAACCTGCCCCCCACAACGTCGCTGCCAGCTATCTACAATAATTAACCCCTAATCTGCCGACCGCAAAGCGCTGCCACCTACATTATAGCTATGTACCCTTAATCTGCTGCACCTAACACCGCCGACCCCTATATTATATTTATTAACCCCTAATCTGCCCCCCTCAACGTCGCCTCCACCTGCCTACACTTATTAACCCCTAATCTGCCGAGCGGATCTCACCGCTACTATAATAAAGTTATTAACCCCTAATCCGCCTCACTCCTGCCTCAATAACCCTGTAATAAATAGTATTAACCCCTAATCTGCCGACCTAATCTCGCCGCTACTGTAATAAATGGATTAACCCCTAAAGCTAAGTCTAACCCTAACACTAACACCCCCCTAAGTTAAATATAATTTAAATCTAACAAAATAAATTAACTCTTATTAAATAAATTATTCCTATTTAAAGCTAAATACTTACCTGTAAAATAAACCCTAATATAGCTACAATATAAATTATAATTATATTATAGCTATTTTAGGATTAATATTTATTTCAAGGCAACTTTGTAATTATTTTAACCAGGTACAATAGCTATTAAATAGTTAAGAACTATTTAATAGCTAAAATAGTTAAAATAATTACAAAATTACCTGTAAAATAAATCCTAACCTAAGTTACAATTAAACCTAACACTACACTATCAATAAATTAATTAAATACAATACCTACAATTATCTACAATTAAACCTAACACTACACTATCAATAAATTAATTAAATACAATTCCTACAAATAAATACAATGAAATAAACTAACTAAAGTACAAAAAATAAAAAAGAACTAAGTTACAAAAAATAAAAAAATATTTACAAACATAAGAAAAATATTACAAAAATTTTAAACTAATTACACCTACTCTAAGCCCCCTAATAAAATAACAAAGCCCCCCAAAATAAAAAAATGCCCTACCCTATTCTAAATTACAAAAGTTCAAAGCTCTTTTACCTTACCAGCCCTGAACAGGGCCCTTTGCGGGGCATGCCCCAAAGAATTCAGCTCTTTTGCCTGTAAAAAAAACACATACAATACCCCCCCCCCAAAATTACAACCCACCACCCACATACCCCTAATCTAACCCAAACCCCCCTTAAATAAACCTAACACTAAGCCCCTGAAGATCTTCCTACCTTATCTTCACCATACCAGGTTCACCGATCGATCCAGAAGAGCTCCTCCAATGTCTTGATCCAAGCCCAAGCGGGGGGCTGAAGATGTACATGATCCGGCTGAAGTCTTCATCCAAGCGGGAGCTGAAGAGGTCCATGATCCGGCTGAAGTCTTCTATCAACGGCATCTTCAATCTTCTTTCTTCCGGAGCCATCATCTTCCAGCCGACGCGGAACATCCTCTTCTCCCGACGCCTACTCGCCGAATGACGGTTCCTTTAAATGACGTCATCCAAGATGGCGTCCGTCGAATTCCGATTGGCTGATAGGATTCTATCAGCCAATCGGAATTAAGGTAGGATTCCATCAGCCAATCAGATTGAAGTTCAATCCGATTGGCTGATCCGATCAGCCAATCAGATTGAGCTCGCATTCTATTGGCTGTTCCGATCAGCCAATAGAATGCGAGCTCAATCTGATTGGCTGATTCCATCAGCCAATCAGAATTTTCCTACCTTAATTCCGATTGGCTGATAGAATCCTATCAGCCAATCGGAATTCGACGGACGCCATCTTGGATGATGTCATTTAAAGGAACCGTCATTCGGCGAGTGGGCGTCGGGAGAAGAGGATGTTCCGCGTCGGCTGGAAGATGATGGCTCCGGAAGAAAGAAGATTGAAGATGCCGTTGATAGAAGACTTCAGCCGGATCATGGACCTCTTCAGCTCCCGCTTGGATGAAGACTTCAGCCGGATCATGGACATCTTCAGCCCCCCGCTTGGGCTTGGATCAAGACATCGGAGGAGCTCTTCTGGATCGATCGGTGAACCTGGTATGGTGAAGATAAGGTAGGAAGATCTTCAGGGGCTTAGTGAGTGTTAGGTTTATTTAAGGGGGTTTGGGTTAGATTAGGGGTATGTGGGTGGTGGGTTGTAATGTTGGGGGGGGTATTGTATGGTTTTTTTTTACAGGCAAAAGAGCTGAATTCTTTGGGGCATGCCCCGCAAAGGGCCCTGTTCAGGGCTGGTAAGGTAAAAGAGCTTTGAACTTTTGTAATTTAGAATAGGGTAGGGCATTTTTTTATTTTGGGGGGCTTTGTTATTTTATTAGGGGGCTTAGAGTAGGTGTAATTAGTTTAAAATTGTTGTAATATTTTTCTGATGTTTGTAAATATTTTTTTATTTTTTGTAACTTAGTTCTTTTTTATTTTTTGTACTTTAGTTAGTTTATTTCATTGTATTTATTTGTAGATATTGTATTTAATTAATGTATTGATAGTGTAGTGTTAGGTTTAATTGTAGGTAATTGTAGGTATTTTATTTAATAAATTTATTGATAGTGTAGTGTTAGGTTTAATTGTAACTTAGGTTAGGATTTATTTTAACAGGTAATTTTGTAATTATTTTAACTATTTTAGCTATTAAATAGTTCTTAACTATTTAATAGCTATTGTACCTGGTTAAAATAAATACAAAGTTGCCTGTAAAATAAATATAAATCCTAAAATAGCTATAATATAATTATAATTTATATTGTAGCTATATTAGGATTTATTTTACAGGTAAGTATTTAGCTTTAAATAGGAATAATTTATTTAATAAGAGTTAATTAATTTTGTTAGATTTAAATTATATTTAACTTAGGGGGGTGTTAGTGTTAGGGTTAGACTTAGCTTTAGGGGTTAATACATTTATTAGAATAGCGGTGAGCTCCAGGCGGCAGATTAGGGGTTAATGTTTGAAGTTAGGTGTCGGCGATGTTAGGGAGGGCAGATTAGGGGTTAATACTATTTATTATAGGGTTTGTGAGGCGGATTAGGGGTTAATAACTTTATTATAATAGCGGTGCGGTCCGCTCGGCAGATTAGGGGTTAATAAGTGTAGGCAGGTGGAGGCGACGTTGTGGGGGGCAGATTAGGGGTTAATAAATATAATATAGGGGCCGGCGGTGTTAGGGGCAGCAGATTAGGGGTACATAGGGATAATGTAAGTAGCGGCGGTTTACGGAGCGGCAGATTAGGGGTTAAAAAAAATATGCAGGTGTCAGCGATAGCGGGGGCGGCAGAATAGGGGTTAATAAGTGTAAGGTTAGGGGTGTTTAGACTCGGGGTACATGTTAGAGTGTTAGGTGCAGACGTAGGAAGTGTTTCCCCATAGCAAACAATGGGGCTGCGTTAGGAGCTGAACGCAGCTTTTTTGCAGGTTTTAGGTTTTTTTTCAGCTCAAACAGCCCCATTGTTTTCTATGGGGGAATCGTGCACGAGCACGTTTTTGAAGCTGGCCGCGTCCGTAAGCACCGCTGGTATCGAGAGTTGAAGTTGCGTTAAATATGCTCTACTCTCCTTTTTTGGAGCCTAACGCAGCCATTCTGTGAACTCTCAATACCAGCGGTATTTAAAAGGTGCGGCCAGAAAAAAGCCAGCGTTAGCTACGCACCCCTTTGGCCGCAGAACTCTAAATCTAGGCGTAAGATAGCTACAATGTAACTATTAGTTATATTGTAGCTAGCTTAGGGTTTATTTTACAGGTAAGTATTTAGTTTTAAATAGGAATTATTTAGTTATTAATAGCAAGTTTTATTTAGATTTATTTAAATTATATTTAAGTTAGGGGGCGATAGGGTTAGGGTTAGACTTAGGTTTAGGGGTTACTACATTTAGTATGGGGGCGGCAGATTAGGGGTTAATAAATGTAGGTAGGTGGTGGCGATGTTAGGGACGGCAGATTAGGGTTAATAATATTTAACTAATATTTGCGAGACGGGAGTGCGGCGGTTTAGGGGTTAATATGTTTACTATAGTGGCAGCGACATTGGGGACGGCAGATTAGGGGTTAATAAGTGTAGGTAGGTTGTGGCGACATTGGGGGTGGCAGATTAGTGGTTAATAAATATAATGTAGGTGTCGGCGATGTTGGGGGCATCAGATTAGGGGTTCATAAGTATAATGTAGGTGGCGGTGTCCGGAGCGGCAGATTAGGGGTAAATAAATTTAATGCAGGTGTCGGCGATGTCGGGGGCGGCAGATTAGGGGTTAATAAGTGTAAGATTAGGGGTGTTTAGACTCGGGGTTCATGTTAGGGTGTTAGGAGTAAACATACATTTTATTTCCCCATAGGAATCAATGAGGCTGCGTTACTGAGTTTAACGCTGCTTTTTTGCAGGTGTTAGACTTTTTCTCAGCCGGCTCTCCCCGTTGATTCCTATGGGGAAATCGTGCATGAGCACGTATGACCAGCTCACCGCTGACTTAAGCAGCGCTGGAATTGGAATGCGGTAAGGAGCACAATTTTGCTCAACGCTCACTTCCTGTCTTTTAACGCCGGGTTTGTAAAAACCCGTAATACCAGCGCTGTAGGTAAGTGAGCGGTGAGAGAAAACTGCTCGTTAGCACCGCATAGCCTCTAACGCAAAACTCGTAATCTAGCCGAATATTTTTTATCAAGGCATAAGGAATTTACTAGAAATGTGCAAAAATTCATACTTAATTACTCAGTTTTTAAACAAATAATGTAGTTTTTCTCTTTCTTTGGCAATTACTTTGATCTGACACCAGATATTTGGTGTAGACTTGTGCACAATCAGAAAATTTGGTTTGCTTAGTTTCGTTTCGGGTCGTAAAAAAATTTGGTTCGAGACATTTGTAATAATTCGGTATGTGTCGTTAATTTGGTTTCAGAATTTATTCGTGTCGTTACGAATTTTGAAATTCGGATTCATTCGAAACCGTAACCAAATTATTATTAATGTCAGACTGAATCGTTATTACGAACCGAATCGTTATTTCTAACCCACGCCGCCACTAAATAAAGCTATTAACCCCTAAATCGTCCCCCCCCACATCACTAACACTACCTAAACCTATTAACCCCTAAAATGTTGCTCCCCCACATCGCCAACACTAAGTAAATCACAAAATAAAATTATTAACCCCTAAACCGCATTTCCCTGACATTGCGGACACAAACTAAACCTATTCACCCCTAAACCGCTGTTCCCAAACATCGCCAACACTAAATAAATCACTAAAGTAATAACTCCTAAACCGCAGTCCCCCGATATCGCTGACACTAACTAAACCTATTTACCCCTAAACCGCACCCTACCCCACATCGCCAACACTAACTAAACCTATTAATGAACCCCTTAACCTCCGCCCCCCCATCGCAACAACCTAAATTAAACTATATTAACCCCTAAACCTAACCCTAAACCTAACACCCCCTAACTTTAACATAATTTAAATAAACCTAAATAAAAGTTAAAATTATTAACTAATTATTTAAAACAAAATACATACCTGTGAAATAAAACCTAAGCTAGCTACAATATAACTAATAGTTATATTGTAGCTAGCTTAGGTTTTATTTTTATTTCACAGGTAATTTTGTATTTATTTTAACTAGGTAGACTAGTTAGTAAATAGTTATTAACTATTTACTAACTACCTAGTTAAAATAAATACACACTTACCTGTGAAACACCCCCTAACAATATACAAACCCCACCCCCCAAACCCACAAAATAAAAATAAAGTGAAACCTACTCTACCTATTGACCTGAAAATGGCATTTGTATGGGCTTTGCCCTTTAAAGGGCATTCAGCTCTTTTGCTGCCCATTAAAAATAAAAAAATGGCTATTCTAAAAAAAAACACACCCCAAAACGAAAAAAAAAATACATTACACAAAATAACAAACAAATTATCCAAAATAATAACAGTTATTCCTATTCTAATACCCATTTTAAAAAAACACCCCAAAATAAAAGAAACCTAATCTATAATAAACTACCAATAGCCCTTTAAAAGGGCATTGTCCTAAAGAAATCAGCTCTTTTTCTAAACAAAAATACAAAGACCCACTGACATTACAAACCCCCACCCCCCAAACCCACAAAAGGACATTTGTATGGGCATTGTCCTTAGAAGGGCATTCAGCTCTTTTAAGAGTGCCCATTAAAAAACCCACCCCAAAAAACCTTAAACAAACCTAACTCTAACCCCTCATTAGGTACTCACAGTTGCTGAAGTCCCACTTGAACGATCTTCATCCCGGCGGCTCCATCTTCATCCAGGTAGCTCCATCTTCATCCATCACGGGACCAGCATCTTCTTCATCTCTGCGGATGCGGAGCGGTCCATGCACGGAGGCGGAGGTCCATCTTCATCCAGGCAGCTCCATCCTCATCCATTGAGGGACCGGCATCTTCTTCATCCCTGTGGAGGCGGAGGTCCATCGATCCTATGTGGAGGTCCTCTTCATGCGATCGTCCACTGCACACTGAGGATTGAAATGCAAGGTACCCATTTTATACTGGGGGTACCATTGAATTCCTATTGGCTCAAAAATTGAATCAGCGAATAGGAATAAGAGCTGCTTAAATCCTATTGGCTTTTCAAATCAGCCAATAGGATTTAAGCAGCTCTCATTCCTATTAGCTGTTATAATAGTCATTTTTTATTTTTAATGGGCATCAAAAGAGCCGAATGCCCTGTTAAGGGCAATGCCCATACAAATGCCCTTTTCAGGGCAATGGGTAGATTAGGTTTTACTTTATTTTTATGTTGTGGGTTTGGAGGGTGGGGGTTTGTATACTGTTAGGGGGTGTTGTTTTTTCTTTTGTAGGAAAATAACTGATTTCTTTAGGGCAATGCCCTACAAAAGGCCCTTTTAAGGGCCCTTGGTAGTTTATTATAGATTAGTTTTTTTTTGTTTTGTTTTGTTTTTTTTTTTTTAAACGGGGTATTAGAATAGGAATAATTTATATTGTTTTGCATAATTTTGTTTGTTATTTTTTGTAATAATATTTTTTTTTATTTTTTGTAATTTTAGTGTTTTTATTTTTTATAATGGTAGGTTTTTTTATTTTGTAATGTTAGCTTTTAGCTTAGGTTCTACTTTTATTTCACAGGCACGTTTGTATTTATTTTAACTAGATAGTTAGTAAATAGTTAATAAATATTTATTAAATATTGTACCTCGTTAAAATAAATACAAACTTACCTGTGAAATAAAAATAGAACCTAAACTAGCTACAATTTAACTATTAGTTAAATTGTAGGTAGCTTATGTTTTATGTCAAAGGTAAGTTACTTTGTATTTAGTTTTAAATAGGTATACTATTTATATACGGTTAGATTACGAGTTTTGCGTTATACTGAAAAAGCAGCGTTATCAGGTTATAACGCTGCTTTTTCACTACCTCTGGTATTACGAGTCTTGCAGGTTTAGGGGCACCGCACACTTTTTTGGCCTTAACGCAAATCAACTTATGCAATTTGCGTATAGTCTTTTTTCAATGGGACTTCCATTGCGCCGGTATTTTTTTGGCCAAAAAGTGAGCGGTACACCCTATGCCGTCAAGATTGATAACGCATTCAGTAGTTATGAGTTTTACACTGCAAAGCTGTAGCATAAAACTAATAACTAAAGTGCTAAAAAGTACACTAACACCCATAAACTACCTATTAACCCCTAAACCGAGGCCCTCCCGCATCGCAAACACTAAAATAAAATTATTAACCTAATCTGCAGCTCTCGACATCGCCGCCACTAGAATAAACATATTAACCCCTAAACCGCCACACTCCCACCTCGCAAACATTAATTAAATATTATTAACCCCTAATCTGCCACCCCTAACATCGCCCCCACCTACCTACATTTATTAACCCCTAATCTGCCGTCCCCAACGTCATCGCCACTATACTAAATTTATTAATCCCTTAACCTAAGTCTAACCCTAACCCTAACACCCCCTAACTTAAAAATAATTTAAATACATCTAAATACAAATTACTAAACAATCATTAACTAAACAATTCCTATTTAAATCTAAATACTTACCTATAAAATAAACCCTAAGCTAGCTACAATATAACTAATAGTTACATTGTAGCTATTTTAGGGTTTATTTTTATTTTACAGGCAAGTTTGTATTTATTTTAACTAGGTAGAATAGTTACTAAATAGTTATTAACTATTTACTAACTACCTAGCTAAAATAAATACAAATTTACCTGTAAAATAAAACCTAACCTAAGTTACACTAACACCTAACACTACACTACAATTATATAAATTAAATACAATTAGCTAAATTACAAAAAAACAAACAGTAAATTACAGAAAATAAAAAACAAATTTAAACTAATTACACCTAATCTAATAGCCCTATCAAAATAAAAAGCCCCCCCAAAATAAAAAAAAACCCTAGCCTAAATTAAACTACCAATAGCCTTTAAAAGGGCCTTTTGCGGGGCTTTGCCCCAAAGAAATCACTTCTTTTACCTGAAAAAAATTACAAACAACCCCCCAACAGTAAAACCCACCACCCACACAACCAACCCCCCAAATAAAACCCTAGCAAAAAAAAACTAAGCTCGCCATTGCCCTGAAAAGGGCATTTGGATGGGCATTGCCCTTAAAAGGGCATTTAGCTCTATTACAGCCCAAAACCCTAACCTAAAAATAAAACCCACCCAATAAACCCTTTAAAAAACCTAACACTAAACCCCTGAAGATCCACTTACAGTTTTGAAGATCCGACATCCATCCTCAACGAAGCCGAGAGAAGTCCTCATTGAAGCGGCAAGAAGTGCTCAACGAAGTCGGGAGAAGTCTTCATCGAAGCCGGAAGAAGTGATCCTCCAGACAAGCAGAAGTCTTCATCCAGACAGCATCTTCTATCTTCATCCATCCGGCTCGGAGCGGCTCCATCTTCAAGACATCCGACGCCGAGCATCCTCTTCTTTCCGACAACTACCGAGGAAGGAAGGTTCCTTTAAATGACGTCATCCAAGATGGTGTCCCTTAGATTGGAACAGCCAGTAGAATGCATCAGCCAATAGGATTTTTTCAACCATAATTCCGATTGGCTGATAGAATTCTATCAGCCAATCGGAATCTAAGGGACGCCATCTTGGATGACGTCACTTAAAGGAACCTTCATTCGTCGGGTAGTCGTCGGCAGAAGAGGATGCTCCACGCCGGATGTCTTGAAGATGGACCTGCTCCGCGCCGGATGGATGAAGATAGAAGATGCCATCTGGATGAAGACTTCTGCCCGTCTGGAGGACCGATTTTCCCGGCTTGGATGAAGACTTCTCCCAGCTTCTTTGAGGACTTCTTGCCGCTTCGATGAGGACTTCTCCCGGCTTCGTTGAGAATGGATGTCAGATCTTCAAAACTGTAAGTGGATCTTCAGGGGGTTAGTGTTAGGTTTTTTTAAGGGTGTTTTGGGTGGGTTTTATTTTTAGGTTAGGGCTTTGGGCTGCAATCGAGCTAAATACCCTTTTAAGGGCAATGCCCACCAAATGCCCTTTTCAGGGCAATGGGGAGCTTAGGTTTTTTTAGTTAGGGTTTTATTTGGGGGAGTTGGTTGTGTGGGTGGTGGGTTTTACTGTTGGGGGGGAATGTTTGTAATTTTTTCAGGTAAAAGAGCTTATTTATTAGGGGGCAATGCCCCACAAAAGGTCCTTTTAAGGGCTATTGATAGTTTAGACTAGGGTTTTTTTATTTTGGGGGGGGCTTTTTTATTTTGATGGGGCTATTAGATTAGGTGTAATTAGTTTAAATATCTTGTAATTTGTGTTTTATTTTCTGTAATTTAGTGGGGGGTTTTTGTAATTTAGCTAATTGTATTTAATTTATTTAATTGTATTTAATTTAGGTAATTTATTTAATTGTAGTGTAGTGTTAGGTGTTAGGTTAGGTTTTATTTTACAGGTACATTTGTATTTATTTTAGCTAGGTAGTTAGTAAATACTTAATAACTATTTACTAACTAGTCTACCTAGTTAAAATAAATACAAACTTAGCTGTAAAATAAAAATAAAACCTAAGCTAGCTACAATGTAACTATTAGTTATATTGTAGCTAGCTTAGGGTTTATTTTATAGGTATTTAGTTTTAAATAGGAATTATTTAGTTATTAATTTCTTTACATTTATTTAAATTATATTTAAGTTAGGGGGTGTTAGAGTTAGACTTAGGTTTAGGGGTTAATAAATTTAGAATAGTGGCGGCAATGTTGGGGGCGGCAGATTAGGGGTTAATAAATGTAGGTAGGTTGCGGCAACATTGGGGGAGCATATGCTGTCGGCATTTATCATTGCACCAGCAGTTCTTGTGAACTGCTGGTGCAATGCCAGCCCCTGCAGATTCGTGGCCAATCGTCCGCTAGCAGGGGATGTCAATCAACCCTATCGTATTCGATCGGGTTGATTTCTGTCCGCGGCCTCAGAGCAGGTGGACAAGTTATGGAGCAGCGGTCTTTAGACCGCTGCTTAATAACTTCTGTTTCCGGCGAGCCTTCTCATAACCACACTTACAAAACGTGAAATGAATGCTTGAGCAGAACAGCAGCACCAACCATAGACAGCCTGTTTGGGGGGCGCATCCCTCCATTGTATTAATCTTTTCAAAAACAAATATACTTTTCTGTGCAAAATTGCAACACTTATAATTCAAAATCCATTTCAATATAATGGGCAGCCCTATAACTAAGGGTTATAGGGTTATCAGCATCAACCATAATGACTTGAGTGATGATGGTTGATGCCGTGTTATTTAAACCTCATGTATTTCACAGTTTGCTACACTACTGGTTTAAACTGGCATGAGCATAAGGGGTGCCATATTAAAAATGCATTTTGAATTAGTAATTCAATCTGTGTAATAATTTGTAAATTCTATCCATTGTATATGTATTCCTTGCTGAACTTATTAAATGGAGGGTTTATCTAACTCTATTAACAACAATACATTTATTTGGTACAATGGGAGTCCTTGCTCTAAAGGATTTCCATGGGTTTAAGTGCAGACCCTTTTCCAAGAAGCTTACAATCTAGTATTTCAGTGCTTTTCTCTAAGAGATTAGAATCTTGTATTTAAGGAGAACTTACCTCTGGGTACGTACAGTGTAGAGAAACAAAAAAAAATCCCTGATTTTATTACAAGACCAGAGACTCCTATTTTGCATATCTTTCTTTACTACTCATATGCAGCCTTTAAAAGTAAACAATAACATATACTGAAATACAATAAGAAGCTAACATGAGAGCTGCTTATAACAAACAAGAAAAAACAGCCAATCATAGAAGGGAGTTGACTATAAACAGACCACTATACTGTCAAACCTCCTCTTTCTTTTGCTGCTCAACAAGAGATAAGTATTCTACCAACAACTGTATTTTTATTGTTGAATAAAGAATTTTCATTTGCTTATTAGTTCATATTTATTTTTATTTCCACTCGTTTTTTATATTGCCTCTTTTATTATTATATATTCTTTTGTGCCTTTTCTGTCATTTACCTCTTTTTTTTTTTTTTTTTTTTATTTACCCCTCTTTGCTCGATATTTTCACTACTTTCCTTATCCTTTTTTTCTCATTTTTTATTACCCCCCTGGTTTTCGTTTTGTTTGCTAGTAGCGGTTTAAACTTCTACTTACTTTTGGTTTGTTTGCAAGTTGCGGTTTAAACCGCCGTTTTTTCTTGCTCCTAGCCTGAGTATCCATTTCAGGCTTTCTCCTCCTGCGCATGTTGGCGCCGCCATTTTGGGGGCTGTCCTGAGTCCCTCTTCCCGCCCTCTTTCCTGACGTGTGGGAGAGACGCCTCAGTTCAGCTCCAGTTGCCAAATAAGCAACATTGTCTCATTCCGGTTGTTGCTTTGGCCTATTTACTCAAAAATATTTGCCTTTTTCTTGCTTCCGTTGCCATCTTGTGGCAAGTATTGTAATTACACTGCAGTTTGCTTGTAAATTGAATTATACTGCACAAAAAGGTTTTTTTTGCAATTTATAATTTATAATTTTCTATATTAATTAATTTATCAGCTGGAGATTTAAATGTATTTAATTTATTCACATTTGTCAAAAAGTTTTTAAATATATTTTAAATATGTCTGAAGTCCCTGAAGGGAGTAACCCTTTAACTGCACATTCAGTGCAAGTTATGATAGACCCTTCTATGAGTAAGTTATTCAATAAAATGACCAATTTAATGGGTATCAAGGATTCTAAAAAGTCTCTAAAAAGAAAGAATCCTTCAATTGCTGTACAAGCAAGCAAGAAGTTAATTGTTAAATCATGTCAGTTACTTTCTGACACTTTTCCTCACAGCAAAGGAAGTAAAAGTGCTGTTAAATGAACCCTGCACCCAAGCGTACTCAAATGGGGGATTCTATTGTAATGTCAAAATCAAAATCTAAAGTAAAAAATATTGACAAAATCCCTTCCTCTAATTCAAAATCTTCAGATGAAGATGACTACACTGACATTAATTCTGATTCATTTGATAATTCAGACAACTGTAATTATTCTCCAGCTGCCAAAAAACACAAAAAGATGACAAAATTTGTAAAAAAAAATGTAATGAGGAAGAGGAAAATGAATTTTTGGATTGTCTGGGTAGCCCAAGATTTAACCCAGATGAGTTACACCATCCCCGTTCATCGGAATGGTGTCCTTCAATTGACGTTGCTAAGTTTATTGATTTTCAGCTTCGCAAACCCCTAAAGAAGCAAGCCAGAAATAAAATGAGGGCAGAATGCCCTCGCCCCCATCTCCCAAAAAATGCTGCCCTCACCCCCGAGGTTGACCCCAAAGTCCTAAAATTTATTGGTGCCCCAGGGTACAAATTAAAAAAGGGTATTGACCGATCCTGGAAAATCTGTCAGGATAAGCTTCTCGACACTGTAGGTCCCCTAACTAAACTGTTCGAGTTATCTGCAATGGGAGTTGCTGAAAATGCTCCATTGGATCCTTTTGTAGTTAGAGAATGGGTCCAAAGACTCCTTTGTTTTGTTGGTAATACCAACTCTGCCATGTCTCTCGAGAGACGCCGCAACATTCTCAGGAAGATCGACCCAAAGATATGTGACTTTTTCTAATCATATTTAAAGGAATTGAATCAATACGTCAACACCTTTTCCAACCTAAATAAAGTAAAATCTTCAGTTAAGAAAATCTTTTATCCATCTCAGAATTTCTCTGACAAGGCCGGGAGAGGCAGAGGCCGCTTTCCCGGCCGTCAACTGTTCATATCCAGGTCTCACTACTTCCAAGCACACCAATCCCACTATCCTCCACAATTCCAGTCTCATTACCAGAGGAACTACCAAGAACCCTCAACTTCCTCCTTTTTTCCTTCAAGAGGGCGCCCATGAAACCAAAGAAGTTTCAGGAGCAGGACAAGACCAAGACAAGCTCCAGGTATGTTCATTATTTCCTCCTCATGCTCTTTTTTCCCCCAGACAGAATTGGTGGCAGAATCGCATTGTTTGCCCAAAATTGGGTTTCAATTACCTCAGACCCTTGGATTCTTCAAGCGGTCTCAGGCATTCTCATAGAATTTGTTTCTCAATCTATTCAAATAAAACGTCCTAACCCTATCCAATTTTCAAAAATCAACGAACTTTTGGTTCAAGACGAAATCTCAACACTCTTTTCAAAAAGGGCAATTTTACCTGCTCTATACCCTCACAATGCTTATTTAAGCAACCTTTTTCTGGTCAAAAAGAAATACAATCAATTCAGACCAGTAATAAATCTAAAATCCTTGAACGCTTATGTTCATTACCATCATTTCAAGATGGAGGGCATTCATCTTTTAAGAGAATGTCTGAGAGAAAACAATTGGTTAGTTCTCCTAGATCTCACAGACGCGTATTTGACCGTTCCGGTTGCCCAAGAGCATTGGAAATATTTGACTTTCGGTTGGAAAGACCAATTTTGGAATTTTACCTGCCTTCCTTTTGGTCTTTCCTCAGCTCCTTGGATTTTCACCAAGCTATTGAAACCCGTGGTAGTTTGGCTGAGACTTCGGGGTGTTCGTCTAATAATTTATTTGAACGACATTCTTATTATGGATCAAGATTTCCTAGCTCTTCAGAATCACCTTTATTCAACAATTTCCTTGTTGGAATCTTTAGGTTTTATTGTGAACAAACAGAAGTTAATCCTTCTCCCTACCAGATCTTTGATTTTCCTAGGATTCCAAATAGACACTGTCTTATCTACCTCGAGTCTTCCTTCAGACAAAATGAAGAATATCAAGAAAGAAATTTTGAAAACTTTATCCAAGGATTCAGTCCCTATCAGGACTATAGCCAGGATAGTAGGGTTACTTTCATCCTCTATTCAGGCTATAGTCCCTGCTCCATTACACTATCGCGAACTCCAGAGATGAAAAATTCTTCATTTGAGAAAAGGTTTTTCCTATTCTCATTTGATTCCCCTTTCTTCAGAAGCCAAGGACGAACTTTTCTGGTTGCTTTCTCATTTGGAAGCTTGGAATGGAAGAGCCATTTTTGGCAAGACTCCAGATTTCATTATCGAATCCGACGCCAGTCTTTCAGGCTGGGGAGCTCGTAGCGGTCCCTCCATCACAGGTGGTAAATGGACTCTGGAAGAGAAACGATTTCATATCAATTGTTTAGAATTATTGGCTGGCTTGTTTGTAGTCAAAAGTTTTGCCAAATTTTCTTCTCCAGTTTCTATTCTCCTGCGTATGGACAATATCTCGGCGGTACGATATCTCAATCGTTTGGGAGGTACCAAATCCAGAGATTTATCCAATATAACCAAAGAGTTCATTCACCTTTGTTTGGACAGGAATATTTCAAAGCAGAATATATTCCAGGTCAATCAAATTCAGTTGCGGATTGGGGATCTCGTCATTTGACAGATTTCAGCGACTGGAAATTGGACAGGAACATTTTCCTCTCTCTCCAATCTCTCAGGGGTCCCTTTTGTTTGGATCTTTTCGCATCCAGGACCAATTTTCAGATTTGTCCGCATTTCAGTTGGCGTCCGAATCCGGAGGCAGCGGCCATAGATGCTTTTCTCCATCCCTGGCCCCTTCAGAGAGCTTACGCTTTCCCTCCTTTCTCAATGATTCCGAGGACAATATCAACTGTTTGCAGGGATCTTCTTCGTTTAATGATTGTGACCCCCTTTTGGCCGACACAACCGTGGTACCCATCTCTCCTCGAGATGTCCATCAATCAATCTCCCGATTCTGTTTCCTCCCCTGCCTCATCTTCTCATGAACCCGGAAGGCAGTTTTCACAGCCTAGTTCTCCAAGGTTCTCTTCTCCTAGTAGCGTGGACGATCTCAGGGGACCCTGGTCTCTCCGAGGCCTTTCGGAAGGAGCTAAATCTCTCATCCAGGATTCCAATTGTTTTTACTGCTCTTGAAAAAGATGATTCAGTCGTTGAAATGCGTAGAGCCAAAAGAAGAGCTTTTTTAATATGTTTTAATAAATATTTGTTTGATACAACAAGTATTTTCTGCTGCCTTTTTGGAAGTATTTCAAAGTTACCAACCACTTTTGAGGAGCCGGATTCCGAATTATTCGGAATACTAAAGCACAATATGGGAAAATCAGGATATAGATCCTTATGAAGAAGCTGAACTCTGAAATTTTCGGAGTAAGTATACTGCACATTATTTTGTTGTTAACTCCTGCGAATCACAAGCCAAGTTTCTTTCTTCAGTGTGCACTACAACACACAGAAGGATTCAAGACCAGCGCCTCTATATACATATTCCATTATCAATTACCTGTCTCACCTTTTTGACTCAGGTCTTGCTTACAGAACTATTAATGTTTATCATTCAGCTATTTCTGCACAACATAATTTAATTAATAACCTATCTGTGGGCAAGCATCCTATGATTTGTAGAGTTCTCAAAGCTATCAGACTAAAACATCCTCCGGTGCCTAAACATTAATTTTTCTGGGACGTTGATTTAATATTTTTCCTTTTTTAAATCCTGGCCCGATAATGTTTCCATCCTTATCCCTAAAACAACTTTCTGCCAAACTCGCTACTCTTCTCTGTCTAATTTCTTTTAGAGTTTCTGATGTTAAAGCTTTAGAATTCTAAACGTTTTTCCCCTGAAGGAGTTAACTTTTTCTGTCTCGTAGGACTAAAACTCTTTCTACTTCAATTTTTTATCCTTATCTCCCTTCTGAACCTTCTCTCTGTGTAGTTGAATGTCTGAAGTCTTATGAATCTAGAAGTCTGTCTTTCAGAAATCCTTCTGTCAATCAACTCTTGATTTCTTTTGCTCCTCCTTATACTCCTATAACTTCTACTTCCATTGCGAGATGGGTTAAATGGGTCATGAAAGAAGCCGATATTGATATCTTTTTTACAGCTCATTCTGTTAGAGGTTCGGCTGCTTCGAAGGCCTTTCTAAAATCTGCCCCTCTTCAACAAATTTTGAGTGCGGCGGATTGGTCTTCGGATTCTATTTTTAAACAATTTTATTTCAGACCCATTCAACACGCTTCTCTTAATCTTTTTTCCTAATTTTTCCTATTAAGCTTTAAACTTGCAAAATATGAGTCTCTGGTCTTGTAATAAAATTCTGACTATCCTAATTCTTTGAAGGTATAATCTAGATTCATTAAATACACAGAGACAAGTATTTTCCCACCTCAAATATGTTTTTATATCCCTCCCTTTTGTCAATTATATATTACTAATAAGTTTTTGTCTTTAACAGTTTCCATCTGAATGCAACCCATTCTTTTTATCTGGATTTAATCCTTCATTTCAAGATAACCATCCTTCTTCAAAGGGAATTTGGATGACTTTGATTTCTTCAATCAATCTCATCAGTTCTAAAGAATTCTTCAATCAATTTTTAATCTCATTGGCTTCTGTGATTCTAGGCTGTTTTGGACTTTTTGGAATGTTTATGTTTATTAATATCATGTTCTTTGTGAGCATCAATTAGAAAGAGGAGGTTTGCCAGTATAGTGGTCTGTTTATAGTCAACTCCCTTCTCTGATTGGCTGTTTTTTCTTGTTTGTTATAAGCAGCTCTCAAGTTAGCTTCTTATTGTATTTCATTATATGTTATTGTTTACTTTTAAAGGCTGCATATGAGTAGTAAAGAACGATATGAAAAATACTCGTCTCTGTGTCTTTAATAAAATCTAGATTATAACTTCAAAGAATTAGGATAATCGGAATTTAAGACTGCACTCAGCATGTGAAATAACACTAGTCCCTCTGAAATCTTTAATCTTCCTGCCACTGCCATAGATTATTCCAGTCTTCGTTATACTGCTTGCCAGATATGAATCAATCTATGCACATCTTGTAAGGATTTTTCATCCAATGCAAGAAAATAGGTGCATGACGCACTGTACCTTATAATGCAGTATTTTTTCAATTTCTAATCTGAGGTATAAAATACAGGACCATCCCATGATGTATCATATCTTGTGCTTCACTAGGACTCTCTGCTTAAAAAATCCAACAATAGTACTTGTCCCACGATGACTGTAGACATTCTAGTTTAGTTTCACAGACATATTAGTCCTTGTTCCAGGGTGCTGCAGTTCTCAGTTAAAATTGTAAACCAGCTGCAAGGTGCTTATAAACTAGTAGTATTATCGGTGTCCCTACATCAAGGCATTCTATTGAGGGTATAAGTGCAAACATATTAATCATATCATTGTATTATCTTCGCCAAGATCCTTAAAGGGACACTGAACCCAAATGTTTTCTTTTGTGATTCAGATAGAGCATGACATTTTAAGCAGCTTTCTAATTTACTCCTATTATCAAATTTTCATTATTCTCTTGGTAACTTTATTTGAAATGCAAGAATGTAAGTTTTTTTTTTTTTTTTTTTTTTTTTTTTTTTTAAAGCTTTATTAGTAATAAATCTAGCAATACAAATAAGTTCCCAAACACAGTGGGAAATGCCAAACAAGTTGCATATAGGTCATAAAACAACAGAAAGAAGAAGGAAAAAGAAAAAAAACTTTTTCCCCGTGTCAAATGGTACCGTAACCAATACGGATGAGCTACGAGTGAGGGATAATAGCTGGTACATTTTGAAAGGGAGAGGAAGAGAAAGAAGAAAAGCGAGAGAGAAAGAAAGAGAGAGAAAGAAAAAAAAAAAAAAAAGGAAGAAGAAAAGGAAGAGAATGGGGAAAAAGAGAAGGAATAAAAGGAAGAGAGGAAAATGGGAAAGAAGAAAAGAGAGGAGAGGGGCTCTTGTGAAGACATTCCACCAACGGGAGTGATCAGAGGGAGGCATCTACATATCAGCCCTGGGGAGCCAATGAGGCTTAAACATTGTAGCCCAGTTTTCCCAAGTCGACTCGAAGAGGTCTATTTTATTTATGGTATAGAACACATTTCTTTCCATAGAGTTAATATAGGCCATGATGTCTACAACAGAGGACCAACTCGGGGGGTTCTGGGATTTCCAAGCTCTAGTGATCGCCAATCTAGTGGCCGAGAAGAGGTACACACACATATAGCTCTGAAACTTGGGGAGGGAGTGAAGGCCTACATGTAATAGAGCAGTTTCTGGGGATTTTGGGACATGTATATTTAACCTGTCTAGAAGAGTGTAAACCCTATGCCACAGATGCTTAAGTTTGGGGCAGGCCCACCAGATGTGGAGGGAATCTCCTGGTTTCCCACAGAGCCTCCAACACTGGGAGGTAGGAATCAGTTGAAGTCTAAAGAGTCTCATTGGGGTAAAATACCAATGGGAAAGCAATTTATAATATGATTCATAAAGAGTCGTACAGTGTATGGCTTTCCTAGTGAGGTCAAAGGCCCTAGACCATAGGGACTGGGGGTAATGCACATGTAATATATCCTCCCATTTTTTGACATGTAGTGCCTTATCATCTGGAGTTGCCCCCTCCACAAGCCAGTAGAAGAGAGTCAAGGGCCTACAAATTTTTCCCCCCTTTTTCCATAGTGTCTCCCAAGCGGTCAAGGGACGGGATAGGGGCTGGGTGAATCCCCAGGATCTCAAGATACTTTTAATCCGAGTGTATTCAAAGCGTAGTTTGGGAGGGGTGACCGTCGTACCGGTTAATTGGGGCAAAGGCAGGTAGGTATCCGGAGGGTGGGGTGAGATTAGGTCGGAAACCAAAGAAAGGCCCAGGTTGGACCACGTGTTAGGATGCGAGTCAGGGAGGCCCAACAACAGACCAGTGAGCGAGTGGATAGGCGAGGGGTGAGGGGATATCTTAGGAAGATGTCTCAGTTTATCCCAGGAACTTAGGCATTCGTTAATGATAAAGTTCTCGATATTAAGCGTGCGTCGGCAATGTGGGGGAATCCAAATTAAGTCGTGCAAATGAACATTGCTGGGAAGGGATGCCTGCTCCAGAGCGCGCCATCTGCTTGCACACGATCTGTTTCCCCATTGTGAAATATGGGAAAGCATGGCTGCTTCGTAGTAGCGGGTAACAGATGGAGAAGCAACTCCTCCTAATGATTTCGAGCATTGAAGTAGCTTATGGGCAACTCTGGCTGGTTTACCCTGCCAGATGTACTTCGAGAAACCACTCTGGAACTGCAACAACAGACATCGCGTAAGCCTTATAGGCAGGCAACGAAAGAGGTAGGTCAATTTAGGGAGAAATGACATCTTTAAGGCCGTAATCCTGCCCAACCAAGAGATAGATTTATAATCCCATTTAGAGGGCAAGGATCTTAGTTTAGCTAGTAAAGGGAGGTAGTTGTCGCGTATCAACTGGGTTTTATCTGGTGAGATAAAGATTCCTAAGTGCTTGATATTAGTGGGCTTATGATTAAACCCATGTGTTTGTATTAATGCCTGAGTATAATCTGCGGGGAATCCCTTAGTGTATACCTCAGTCTTTGAGACATTAAGCTTATAAAACGACATGCCTCCAAAACGGTGGAGCAACGATAAAAGGGCTGGAATAGTTGTATGGGGGGAGGATGTAAATATAGTAATGTCGTCCGCGAAGAGAGCAATTTTATGGGTGGTACCGTGAAGGGTAATTCCGGAGATAGAGGGGTCTTGACGCGTAAGCTCAGCGAGGGGTTCAATAGCGAGGGCAAAAAGTAAGGGAGACAATGGACACCCCTGACGCGTTCCATTAGTCAAAGGGAAGGAGCTGGAGCAAAACCCCAAGCCTCTGACCTTAGCCGACGGGCACGAATACAGGGCTTTAATAAAGGATACAGACTCTTGGGGGAATTTGAGAGTGTATAATACCTCCCACAAGTATTCCCAGCGAACCCGATCGAACGCCTTCTCAGCGTCAAGGGAGATAACCGAGAAGGGTTTGCCCAATCTTGTGGCTTCCGACACAATATTAATTAGGCGTCTGGTGTTATCAGGACCTTCGCGATTGTGTATAAACCCTACCTGGTCCATATTAACTAAGCTGGGTAGCAGAGTAGCCATACGATTCGCAAGAATCTTAGAATAAATCTTGATATCGGTGTTGATGAGGGATATGGGTCGGTAACTGGGACACAGAGAGGGGTCCTTCCCTGCCTTAGGTATAGTGACAATTGTGGCTTCCAGGAACTCCTTTTTAAAAGAGCCCTGAGAGCCAGAGTATTGGAAGAAACGGTGCAAAATGGGAATGAGATCCCTTTTGTACGTTTTATAGAATAGTGCAGGGAACCCGTCCGGGCCCGGGGCTTTGAGTGGTTTGAGGGAGTCAATTACCCGCCTAACTTCGAGTATAGAAATAGGTGCTTTGAGGGTGTCCTGTTGTTCGTCTGTCAGGGTAGGGAGGTTAAGGTTTCGAAGGGTCTGCTGAATATCGAGTCGTGGGGTAACGGTGGGGGATTCTGAGTTCCGGATATTATAAAGTTCCTCATAGTAGGAAGCGAACATAGAACCTATTTGTTTAGGTAGTGTGGAGGACTGGCCCTTATGTTTCAGAATTTGTATTCGGGAGGCACTTTCTCTATGTCTGAGCTTATTTGCCAGCATGGTGTCTGCCTTGTTCCCTTTGTAATAAAACAGCTGCCTCAATTTCAGAAGCTGCTGCTGCGTCCGTTGTAGTTCTAGAGTACGTATGTGAGCTTTAAGTTCTGTAATGGCAGTGGACTGTGCTGGGGAGGGAGAGTGTCGATTGAGTTTCTCTAACTCGTTGAGCTTGCTAAAGGCTTGCGAAAGGGGCAACCCACGGGATCTACGAAGAATAGCCTGTTTTCTAATAAACAAGCCTCTAACTGAGGCCTTGATGGCCCCCCAAAGGGTATCGTCAGTAACAGTTTGAGTGTCATTTAAAGCAATCAACTCTCTAAGGTCTTTTTCTAATTCCAATCGAAAGGGAATGTCGGATAGGATAGTGTGTGGCATAGACCATGTAGGTCGACATGAAGAGGTAAGAGAGTTGTAGGCTGTAAGTGACACTTGATCGTGGTCAGACCATGCACAAGGGAGAATATGAGTATCCTTAACGTGGTCTAAGGTTTGGGATTGGCTAAAAATGTAGTCCAGTCTGGTGTAGGTTAGGTGAGGGGGAGAAAAATGAGTATAGTCCCTATCCAGGGTGTGAAAGGCGCGCCAGGTGTCATAGTAGCCAAATGTAAGCATTAGGGATCTAAATTTAAGTGACAGGGAATCTAATCTATAATCGTTAGGGTTCGGTTTATTAGATTTTTTATCAAGCAAGGGGTCCCATATAAGGTTGAAGTCTCCACCCAGGATAACTCTACCTTGCTTATATTTATCAACTGTCTTAAGAATTTTGTGTAAGCATTTACACTGGCCTGAATTAGGGAGGTAAATCGATACTAGGGTGTGCATGCATTGGTTTAGTCTGCAGCCAAGAATAATATATCTAGCCTGGGGGTCGATTTCTTGGAAGACAATTTCACAGGCCAGACGCTTGTGGATTAAGATGGCAACACCTCTAGCCTTTGCGGTAAAGGGGGCAAGGACTACAGTTGTATATTGTTTGGAGAAAAGTGTGGGAATGTTACCGACTTTCCAGTGTGTCTCCTGGAGGAAGACGACATCTGGGTTTGAGTGTTGGAGAGACCTAAGGAAGACACTGCGCTTACCAGGTGAATTCAACCCTCTAACATTATGTGTGAGAAATTTTAAGGTGTCCCTGTTAGCCATTTAAGTATTGTGGGAAGCAATATAAGAACAAGAGCTTGAAGAAGAAAGAAGGAAGAAAGGAGGAAAGGAAAAAGAAAGTACATAAGGAATATAGTCTTTATTAAACAACTGATAAATTGTTGTGGCGGAATTAGTCCACCAAGGTGAACCCAACATTGGGGTTAAATGGGGGGGAGATAACCAAGGTCCGGCAAAGGGACCGGGGCGGTTTGACCTGGAGGTGCAAATATAGCTATAAACATTTAAAAAGAACAATGAACAGAGCTTAACTGACATATAATTAAGCATAAAAGAAAAATAAGGTATATAATCATCTTGTAGTCTAAACCTGTGAATCACAAAGTCCGAAAGTATGGACCCTCAGGGGAACATAGCAATAAACATTTAAATAGAACAATAAACAGAACATAACTGACAAATAGATCAGCATAAGGAAAATGAGATATATACTCATCTTGTAGCTGAGAGTCCCAACCTGTGAAGCACAAAGTCCAAGCGCGTGGGCCTTCAGGGAATCCCCTCCTGAGGGGTGGATAGATGTTTCTGTCGTTTAGGCCTCTGCTCTTTGACCTGCCACTCAGGGGCCGAAGCCCTGAGCCTAGACTGGGTGATAGATGATTGGGGGGTATTCATAGGTGGGCTCAGGCCCCAAGATTCAAGTAGCGTGAAGCCCTGAGTGAGGTTAATCACAGTGTGTGAACGATTGTCTTTTGTGATGAGTATTTTGGTTGGGAAACCCCATCTGTACTTTATGTTTTCACGCCTCAGAACCCCTGTTATTGGGGAGAGCAATCTCCTTTGCTGGAGGGTATGTTGTGATAGATCTTGTAACAGCTGGACATTCTTAATCTTTTCAGGTAGGGTAGGCTTACGAAAGGCTGCCTGCAGAATCTGATCTTTCAGGCTATAGCTGTGGAAACATGCAACTACATCCCTGGGTTTGTCTGCCGAAAGCGCTCTCGGTCTCAACGCTCTGTGACATCGCTCCAAGGTATTAGGAGACATAGTAAATGTACCCAAGAGTTCTTTAAACAGCTCTGAGAGGTAACCATTTAACTCAGCAGGTAAAATATCTTCTGGGATGCCACGAAAGCGAATATTGCTGCGGCGTGACCTGTCCTCTAAATCAGCCAATTTATGCTCCAGTTGCGTGATTTGTTCTGCCAGAGATTCAGAGTATGCCAGCAGATTAGTGTGGTCAGTGACCAAGTCGTCTTGTTTGCGTTCCAAATCGTCAACCCGTTCCCCAATCTCAGAAATGTCCTTCCGTAGCTCCGCAGAGCTGCAATGGATCTCTTGGGTGATTGAATGGGTTTGGGCGGCCAACAGTTTCTGCATAGTTGTCTCTGTGATGTATTTGGAAGAAGATATGCAGGAATTGACACTGGATTGTGAGTCCCCATCTTGAGAGTCATGATCAGCATGGCTAGAGGCCGACTGAGATGGTACTCTGGGGGCTTGAAGGGAAAAATGATCCAAGACTGTCTTCTTGGCCTTGGACTGAGGCTTAGATTGCCTCCTGGCATTGTGCGGCATTATGGATGTAGGCAGACAGTAACGGTAGGGCAAGAGACTTTTAGTATAGACTTTCAAATTGAGCAGGTGGGGTTCCCCTGTAATCTGTGAAGTAATCAGTTAAGACATAAAAATGCAGGATAAAACATTTGTTAAAGTATTAGACAAAAGTTAAGCTAAATTCAATTAGGCTTATATTACTAAGCAAGGTCAACCGCCCCAGCCATGTAAGCTCTTCCACCTACCACATCAGAGAGGAAATATACTCCACGCAAAATGCCCAAAAGGGCAAAGTAGGAGGGACAACTGACGTGGTGGTGAAAGAGCCTCAGGGAGGGAAATTAGGGGTAGCAATCTGTCTAGAATAATGCACTCCCGAGGGTGAACAAGTGGTAGGTAGCGACTCTAGCTTATGGGGTAACCAGTTTAGTCAACTTTTAATGCGAGAAGACCCAATTAGAGAACCAACGGTTACCAAGTGAAAAGGTCACCAAGGGCCCCCACACACCTCAGGAAAGGGGGATACGACCAATTGGAAGGGGAAAAGGAGAGTGGCAGTGACCAGCCCAGACAAGCTGGGCCGGAAAGGAGGAGGTGCGAGGGGGACCGAAGCAACCAATCCCTTCCCGTGGGACTCACAAGCAACACCAATTGAGTGCAGTACAGAGGGGGGAAGGATTGGGGGAGACCAGCACACCCGGTAAGAAGCTTATAGCGTAACAGTTGGAGTAAGGGAGACCTGGGTACAGCAACAAGTATCTAAATGCGCCTGGACTCACGCAGGAGTCGATAAGACTTTGGGGGGATGAGAGGAGGCTACACTAATGGTTTGACCTCCCTCTTGAGATGCACAATAAAAGGGGCGAATAGAGGCAGAGGGTGCAGTAAAGTAGAGGGCCCCTGGCTAAATATAGGGGGGACAGTGTATATAACAAGGCACCTAAAAGCCTTAAAGGGACAGGTGGCACCTAGATAGGTAATGGTGGTTGCAAGCCTGAGGGGAGTGCGTTTCCCAAATGCAGGGAGGTTGTTACAGTAAGCGAGGAGGGCCCGGTGGGGCCAGAAATGCAAAGGGGGCTGGGAACCTGAAAAGAAAAAGTACACGTTAAAATAACCACACTACACCCTGATCCCAAGGTCAGGGACACCTGAGCTGACGCAGCAGCTATACTGAAATGTAAAGTGCTCCAGAGGCCCTAGTGGAGAGCTAGGAGAAAAACAACTGCAACAAAATAGTACACAGTACACAGAAATGCAGATATATATCCCACTATTGATGAGGAGCAGTTCCACTAGTAGCCCTCAAGGGCAAAGGAGAACATCAAAGTGTAGGGCCCTAGTCCAAGCCCCAATCAAAGGTGAGGAGAGTCCAGATGAAGTTAATGATTAGGTCTGTAGGGCTTCAGGGGTGGGCTAAATGGGCTTGACAGGTCTATAGAAGGGCCCTCCCAGGACTCAGTACAGTAGGCCTCACCAGGGGTCAGGGGCCAGCTGGATATTATTGCCCGGTTATATGAGGGCCTCAGGGGAGGCCAAAGAAGACCGGGCGATATGTTGTGGGAGACCTTAAGGGGCAAGCTCTGGCATATATAGGAGCCCCACGCAGCCCTCCACCTCTCCCAGTCCCACCTCACCTCAGACCGGGACCAGTCTCCCCTGCGTGAAGGCCAACCTTAATTTTCTGACGTCGGCAGCTGTGGTCTGAAGGCTGTTGGTTAGCAAGCCGGGGCAGAAAGAATGGAGGCCAGCCGGTCACTCCTCCCAGCTTGGTGGCAGCGCATCGAGTGACAAGGAGGGCCTCAGGAGATGGTGGATCTTCACGCCAATGCTGCAGTAGGTATGTTGGGCTCCGTCATGCAAGTGATCCACTCAGCTAGCGGCGCAATCTCAGCCGGCTCTACTCTGCAACCTGTTTCCTCTGTTGAAACACCAGGCCTCCCGCTCCAGCTCAGTCAGCTGCACAGGCGCGAGGACTGCAAGACACTGGGCCAAAAATGGCGGCCGTTCGCGCCAAGATGAGGGCAGGTTCCCACCGGGTCTCCTGGATCAGCTCTCCACCACCAGGTAGATATCCGGGGGTGGTTGCAGACTCAATAAGGATTCTTATTAGTACCCCTGTGGGTGGGTTCAGTTCGACCGCTGCTCCAAGCTAGCTTCTCAGGATCCCAGGAAGCCGCGGTTGTAATCGGGCAGCGTGGATGACGGGAGAGACTCCTTTGGCTCCCTAGATGTAAGAGAGAGGTATGCCTGTGTTAGCAATGACTCCGGAGCGGAGCTCCGGCCCTCCGGAGTCGAGTATACCTGGTGGGCTATACAGGAGTAAAGTCTCTGCCTTGTAGCAGTTAGCGGTCCAGTATATATTTAGTAATCCAGGTTAGCCGGTTTTCCCTGCCTGGGGATGTGAAGACATATGGTATCAACTTGATCCCTGTGTGAAGCTCTAATCCACTGTAAGCAAATTAGAGTAGTATTCATGGGTTTTTAACTCTTATTAGCAGGTTATTAATTTTTTCTTGATGGAGCTCTGAGGTTATGCTGCTGCTCAGCTCTGCGGTTAGCTCCGCCCCAAGAATGTAAGTTTAGATGCCGGCCCATTTTTGGTGAACAACCTAGGTTGTCCTTGCTGATTGGTGGAAAAAATTATCCACCAATCAAAAACTGCTGTCCAGAGTTCTGAGCCAAGAAAAAAGCTTAGATGCCTTCTTTATCAAATAAAGATAGCAAGAGAACGAAGAAACATTGATAATAAGAGTAAACTAGAAAGTTGCTTAAAATTGCTTGCTCTATCTGAATCACAAAAGAAAAAAATTGGGTTCAGTGTCCCTTTAACATTATTACATTATACAAATATGTACAGTGAGAGTGGATTTAAGCCATTCAATTTGATTTAATATCAGTTTATTAAAGTTATAGCAGTGTAAGTGTAATTATGCTTTATTGTTGGTTTTAGGATTCAAGTTCTAGTGTCACAGAGAAGATTTGTATATTTTATATCAATAAGCCTTGAAAAGTACAGAATGCTTTAAACATACAGAACCAAATTAAAGCTAAATATTTTTATGAAATGGAAAAGTAAAGGAAAAGTGCAACAGAAATATGAGAAATTATCTGACCTCACTGCACATGTCTGTAGGCTCTTGGAGCAGGATCTGTATTTACAATCTAGTGTGGTAATGAGATGTCTTACTCAAAAAACTTACAAACTTGCTAATCTCAGAAAATCTTACCTTAGATACTTACAGTTTAGTAATATAAAAATCCTTAAAGGACATCTGCCTTCAGCGCGTATACTGCTGGCCAGATGCACATCAGTCTGATCTGAATTTATTTCAGATCGCCAGTTGTCTTTTCTTTATCTAGGTCAAGCAGAACAAACAGCTGCATCAGCTGCTGCACCTTACAGTACAGTGTTTAATGAGGGTCCCAGCACCAGTGAGTTTGCAGCGTGAGGACATCTGCCATCAGCGTGTGTACTGCTGGCCAGATGCGCATCAGTCTGATCTGAATTTATTCCAGATTGCCAGTTACCTTTTGTTCATCCGGGTCAAGCAGAAGAAACAGCTGCATCAGCTACTGCACCTTACAGTCCAGTGTTTACTGAGGGTCCCAGCACCAGTAAGTTTGCAGCGTATAAATTGCAGACCCATGGGGGCGGAGCTAGCTGCCGAGGCGACTAAAAGCACATTACAGAAGCTCCCGGT
The DNA here is from genome assembly GCF_027579735.1 of Bombina bombina. NCBI lineage: Eukaryota > Metazoa > Chordata > Amphibia > Anura > Bombinatoridae > Bombina > Bombina bombina. The sequence goes on along the minus strand of NC_069499.1, from coordinate 1,148,039,996 downwards.
TATAATATTGTTTATTGGGGTTTTTGGCTTAAATATTTGGCATATTTCTGATTTTTCATATAGACCCCTAACTAAGGGTACATATTGCAGTCTTGGAAGGACCAAGAATAAACTTTACATTTTTATTTTACCCGGGGAGCTGCTTGAATTGCTCAAGAGGCAGAAGCAACTGACATAGAGGACGCTAACCTCATTGAAAAGACCTTTCTACGACACCCTCTCCTAACGATGGTGGGAACACTTGAAGACAGACTGTGTGACTTGTTGAGAGACCACTTGTCTGGGCTATGCACCTTACTCACACAGTGGTCCGAGAACATGAACATGTGACATACACTCCAAGAAGGCGCCGGATCACGGTTAAATACTATTACCCCACTGGAGCAGGATGGCGCTGACAATTGGGTTTTAGTGGAATATAACGAGATTGCAAAGATCACTACCATACTAAAAACGCATCTAACACAGGAACACAGGCAGCCCAGACATAACTACTGGCTAAAGTTCACCCAGCTAGACATCGCGGAATTTCCCCATATCTTACCCCAAAACGGCAAAGTGAAGTCGACTCAATGGGACGGAGACAACGAGACTGCGGATGAGGGAATTATTTTCTCCACATCCCGAACCGCTACAGCTGCAGTATATAAAAAAGGGGATCTTGCCCCTGAGACAGTGGTGGCAGGGAAACTTAATGGGACACCAGTCCAGAGGGTTCATTCCCAAGGCATTAGACGGCTATATTTCCAGCATTTGGACCTGTCCCATGATCCAACTAACAGCGAGAATGACTTTCACAATTTTTCTATCCCTCAATACTCTGGTAAACTAGTTTTGACCACAGAATGGGAGCTTATTGCTAGTAACAGGAGGGGTGTCTTGCCACAGCGGTACAAGACCAGCATTGGGTAAATACATATGATCTTGATGCGAGCGATCTTCAACACATGAGGGGTGCTGCTCACTTCAGCCTGTAACCTAGAGAGCTGTATTTCTGCTATGTTAAAAATTACCAATAATATTCAATATAGCCTATGTATAAACAAATTGAAGATAGTATGTTAGAGTCACTTAGTTCCCTTGTCTGCTGTTCAATTAGCATATGTCATTGGACAAACTCACTAGACTGACCAACCCTTAACAATGGGGTGAAGTTATAGATCCGGTACCAGTTGAAGTGCAAAATACCCTGATATGTTCTTAAGCAATATTTTGATGAAGAGGGACATTTGGACTTCTTTTTAACTCTGTTCTCTATCATTGGATTACATATATAGGATGTAGGCACTGTATTTTTGCATTTGTCCAATGGTGTTAATGCTGATGTTCTTTGACTGCTGCATTCTAATCTAAGCTTCTTAGAATTGCCTGCTGACCTTTATACAAGCTGATTTGCTAAATTCTATAGTTAACATGGCTGAATTTTAACCCTAAACTAATACAAGTTCTCATGTACTCTATTATGCATAGACCCTCTATACTACTTATCTAATGCCCAGCTAGTATTTCCTGTCACATATGCCATCAAATTGGTAAAACATCACACCTAATTCACTATTGTAGTATAATGTGCTCTATGGGTACCACAGAGAGCATTGTTTGGTTACTTGACCATATATAGTTACTTTCAATGTTTTTATGCAGGATTATAGGATAGATGATGTCCACCTTGCTTGATATTAAGGATAATTTAAAGTTGAGCCCTGTTTCCTGATTTTTGTCTATAATCAGACTACTCACATAGATATTTACCTGATACCTGGGTATAGGGCCCGTACCTGGGTGCTAAAGTTTATTTTTACGGAAATGGGGACGATATGTTATGTTATGGTACATCACACTTTTACACCTACATATACCTTCCATACAGTTCGGCACCAATTAGATGTGAGAATCCTTGCTTTATATTGGAATATCTTATGGTCCTAGTATAGCCCCTCCCCTGAATACCCATTATTATATTGGTGCTTAGTCCAGGTTTATATTATTGGTAGCTTGCCTATGAAATACAAGGTGTGAGGCACTGGCAAGATGCAGGAGATCTCATATGCTGCAGATCACAATAAGGAAGTACAATTAGTAGTATGACATTATGAGGGCTATTGAGATTGTTAATTACTCTGGTTGAGTGTTTCACTAACTTTTTTACTCAAGCATCTCAGCACCCCCCCCCCCCCCTTTACTCCATTGGGCTAATACCATAAGCGTAGGAAAATTAATCCTATAGAAATTCCACTCCTATATGCCTTCATTTGTTGTATATTCCCTAATCTATCCTCAAGCCACTATGTAATAATACCAGAGGTCCAAAAGTGACCACTAACTTTAATAGGAGGTATACTTTTTTCTAGTTATCTTTACATTCTACTTTAGGGGAAATTGATAACATCTACATCACACTGAAAACTGTGACCACAAATAAATAAAAAGAGACTTGATTGAGAATGCATGGGTTACTTACCCAATACTGATTCTGTTATACTATGCCTGTAAGATATAAGATACACAGTGATGACATTTTATGTCAGTTTGATGCTAATACTTGGATATATGTTTCTGTCACTGATTATATTGTAACCATGCTGATGTTGCTATATTATATAACCTTAATCTCAAATAAAAACATAAAATTGTAAAAAAAAATAAAAAAAATTGCAGACCCATGCCGTGGGGTTTATATTCTAGGCCTTTACTAGAAGTCCTTGCTTTAGAGCATTTGCAGACTAATGATGCAGTAATTCTTAACATCTGTAAAGCTGATTTAAAGCATTTACTGCCAGCTTCAAGTCTTATACAGATATGTAGAGGAAGCACAGAAAGGCATTGGTATCTCCTACAGTTATGGCTATAATAACTATTATACTATAATATGTTTAAAATAATTATTTTAAAAATTAAAATATTTATTCAATTTTATGTATTTTTAGATAAAGTTGTGAAGATAATATTAATCATTATTATATATGGTTTGTATGCTATGTTTTGTTTGATTACTGGTGCCCATAGGAAGCTACAAAGTTTAAGCTCTTACTTCTGTCATTTATCTGTATTATTTTACAATGTATATAAATGTGATTTTGTATTATTCAGTTACTGAGTTGGGGTGATCATGGTAACACTACCTGTAGTAATTGGTGTTCATATCTGCAGCTCCTATTGGATGCCATTTGCATTGTGTTGGAGGTAGTCACTGTTCTTCATACCAGCACATATACAGAGCTGTAGTTGTAAAGCACTAGCTGTACTATAATGTGCTAGCTGTGAAATAAAGATAGATAACTAATATTTACATGTCAGTGATTAATGAATATCAGCAGAATCAGTCTGGCAACTCTAGTAACGTGAGCGGCAGTTACGAGGGTGCTGGCTTTGTGTTGTCAGTTAGTTTTGTGACATAACTGCTGCATCATATAAGCCACTCCCCTAAGGCTGTCACCATGACAACCAAGCATCACATTATAACATGACTGTCAGTTTAACCTTTAGTTATGTTATTAGTGTAGCTTCAACATAATATATTTAATTATGCACCATAAAACAACTTTGTAATTTATTTATTTATTTATTTATAAAATATTTTACCAGGAAGGATACATTGAGATTTCTCTCGTTTTCAAGTATGTCCTGGGTCCACAAGACATTGCATTGATAACATAGGGTACAATAAAATACAAAAAAAAATAATACACAATATATGAAAAAAAAAAAAAAAAATTAACATAGAACAGGTATTTAATCAACCATGACAGATGCATTCTGTTTTGAGATATGTAGAGAGGGATCTCTTAAAGTATATTAGGCTTGGAGAAGGTTTGAAAGGTTGTTCCATAATTGTGGTGCTCTGTAGGAAAAGGAGGATCGAGCTGCTTTCTTTTTGTATTGAGGTAAGCTAAATAATGTGCTGGTATTGGATCGGAGGTTATAGGAGGTGGGAATAGCCTGGGAGAGCATTCTGCTCAGGTAGGGTGGGAGCTTCCCAGAAATGCTCTTAAACACAAGGCAAGAAAGATGGAGGGAGCGTCTGGATTCCAGCGACAGCCAGTTTAGTTCTTTTAGCATGTCACAATGGTGGGTCCTGTACTTACATTGTAGCACAAAGCGTCAGAACGAGTTATACAATGTATTTAGTTTATTAAGGTGAGTTTGCGGTGCAGGTGCATATACTACGTCCCCGTAATCCATGATAGGCATCAGCATTTGCTGTACAATCTTTTCCTTTACTGTAGGGCTGAGGCAAGATTTGTTTCTGTACAGGGCACCTAGTTTTGGATAAAGTTTAGATGCAAGTTTTTCTATGTGGAGGCCAAAAGATAGATTGGGGTCTAACAACATACCCAAGTATTTGAAAGAGTGGACTGCAGTCAGTGTGCAATTGGATTTTGTTTTGATGCGTAGATGGGAATTTTGTAATTTGTGTAATTTAGGCCCTGTTCCAAAGATCATTGTGACAGTTTTGTCAGTGTTTAGGAAGAGTTTGTTTTTTGATATCCACTTTTCTACCTCTGTGAATTGGTCTTGGAGCACTGCTTCAAGCTGCGGCAGATCGGAATTGTTTACATAGATTACCGTGTCGTCTGCGTACATGTGTACAGTTGAGGATTTGCAGACATTAGGCAGATCATTTATAAATAATGTGAATAGCAGGGGGCCGAGAATGGATCCTTGGGGAACACCACACGTGACCGGGAGAGGGAGGGAGTCACTGTCAGAAATGGAGACATATTGTGATCGATCCGATACATATGATCGAAACCAGGTTAGCGGACGATCACCAATACCTGAGTTTTTTAGTTTGAGCAGTAATATATCGTGGTCTACTGTGTCAAAGGCCTTTGCAAAGTCAAGGAAAATAGCTCCAGTTAGGTCTCCTTGTTCCATGCCAGTTTGGATGTTGTTGCAAACTTTTAGGAGGGCAGTTGTAGTGGAGTGATTCGGGCGAAAACCTGATTGATCAGGGGTCAGATAGTTAGATTGTTGGTAATACTCACAAAGTTGCGTATGGACGCTTTTTATTAAAATTTTTGACAACACTGGGAGCAAAGATATGGGACGATAATTAGAAACCAAGGTTAACTCCCCACTTTTATGGATAGGCACTACTCTTGCAGTTTTCCAAAGTTTGGGTATGTATCCAGACACCAAGGATTCATTAATTAGGGTTGTGACGGGTTTAGCAATTGCCGGCGCACTGATCTTCAACAGCATTGCTGGGATTTGATCAGGTCCAGACTGGTTTTTCATTTTTAGATTATTACGGTGTTTCTTAATTACATTGGTGGGTACAGGTCTAAAATTGAACTTCTGTATATTGGGTCTTTGCTGATTTAGTTGGGCCTGATCCACATTTGTAGTTTCAGGATGCGCGTCATTTATTAGTTTGTCAATCAGGGTGGTGGAGCATCTGACAAAATAACTATTAAAGGCATTTGCTACTTCTAAGGGGAGTTGCAGGGTTTGGTTGTCCACATTGACAGTGCGGGGTTGGGAGTGGATTGGTGGATTTTGTAAGTTGTTTATGAGTTTCCAAAACTTTCTAGGGTTTGATATGTTATTGTTCAGATTTTCACAGAAATATTGGGTCTTGGCCAATTTTGTTTGTTTAGTGCATATATTTCGCCACTGTCTATATACACAGTGATCGTTCATAGAGCCTGTATGCTTGAACTTTGACCACAATGAATCCCGAAACTGGTACATTTGAATGAGGTCAGCTGTGATCCAATTTAAGTGTGCTCCTTTTACTCTCACCTTACGCAGCGGGGCATGCATATTCCAAACTTGTAGGAGTTCAGACTGGAAGAATTCTACTGCGGAATCTAGATCTGGTATTAGGTTTAATCTGTGCCAGGGGAGGTTCTTAATGTCATTTAGAAATGATTGAAGATTAAATTTTTTGAAGGACCTGGTGATTTTAACCTTGGGAGAGGATTTAGTTGCCTTTATTTTGCGCACGCAGTACACTAGGCAGTGGTCACTGAAATTGTTAGGGAGAACACCTGCCTCCTGGATTCGGTTGGGAGAAGTGGAGAGAATCCAGTCAAGCAGGGTGTGATTATGGCTTTTGATGTTTATGCGAGTTGGGGAGGAGATTAATTGCGTTAGCTGCAAAGATTTAAACAGTGAGCGACAACTATTATTTTTTAGATTCAGCCAATCAATATTAAAATCTCCAAAAACCAAAATTTCACTTTTTGGGTTTTGAGCTATGGCTTCACTAAGGAGATGTGCTATGTCAGAAAGGGAATGTACAGGGGAGCTAGGTGGGCGGTAGATCCCTGAAATTATTGATTTACTGCATGGGATTTCAATTTTGCCAGAAAGGAAATCAAAGGTGGCAGGAGAGCTAGATTTTTGTAAGGGGGTGAACTTTGTGGAATTGTCAACATAAATTACAATGCCGCCTCCTCTCTTTGCTCTATCATTTCTATGGCATGAATATCCATGTATTGCAATGGCAGAGTCAGGTATTTTTGCGGTTAGCCACGATTCAGAGATCACAATGATTTTGGGTTTGTATTGTAAACACCAAGCTTGCAGTGCATCAATTTTCGGTAGTAAGCTGCGGATATTACAGTGCACAAAGGAGAGGCCTTTCTTAGCTGGAAGGCTAGGAATGGAATTTGTTAGGGGACCAGGGTTAGACTGTACGTCATTTGCAAGGGCAAGTAACATAAGGAATAAGAATTTGGAAATTATTTTTGATTGGCCGTATAGTGAATGTGATACTTTTAAATTTTGTGAGGTGGGGGTAGGAGGGTTATTTTTTATACTATCTTGCAGGAGCTACCTGTTTGCAAAGCAGGGGCACAGCTGAGATAAGTTCTGTATTTTCTTGCAAGGCTTGGGTAGATATGTTTAAAAATCAGGCTAAAGGACAGAGATAAATTAGCGTCAGATTGGGCTGCCAACATTTAGAGGAATGGGGAGGGAATATCTATGAACATTTGAGCTAAGCGTCATAAAAGCAAAAACACAGGGAAAGTTAAAATTACAGAGATAACACAGAGGTATTCATGTAGGGGAATAAAACCATTAAAGTACAAAAAAATCTACTCATTATGACTTTTCAGAGCTAACTCTGCATCAAATCTTTTCCTAATTGGCTTTAATAAACAACAACTGCAAAACAATTCACTATATACTAACTTAATGGCAATGATTAGCCTTGTTGTCTGCCTACTCAAACTTATTTGGCTCCTCCAAATAAGGTGAGTGTTGGGTGCAGTTTTTCTATTGAAAACCAATTGAAGTAAACAGGATTTTATTTTGTTAAACAAATGTTTACACTTGGCTGATATGTTATTCTGTAGGACAGTAACAGAAATGTCTTATAATAACAAGGTATTTACTGTCCCTTTAAGTTCTAACAAAACTTCCATTATAAATCCCGAGTTTCCAGTGCTTATATGTTTAGAATAGATTATTAAAATTACATGAACTGCTTTGGTCTGGTAATATCTACCTATGGGGTTACCAGCCATACTTATTAGCATATGTAATTGTGCAGTGTGGCTAGCAAACTAAAGGTGCTAGTTATGTCATTATTTAAAGGGATAGTCTAGTCAAAATTAAACTTTCATTATTCAGATAGGACATGTAATTTTAAACAACTTTCCAATTTACTTTTATCATCAAATGTGATTTGTTCTCTTGGTATTCTTAGTTGAAAGCTAAACCTTGAAGGCTGCCTCTTATCTGAATGCTTTTTTATTTGCTTTTCACACTAGGGGAGTACTAGTTCATGTGAGCCATATAAATAACAGTTTGCTCACGCTCTGGGAGTTATTTTAGAGTTAGCAGAACACAGCACTAAAATGTAAGTAAATAGATAATAAATAAAAAGTCATGTGATCAGGGGGCTGTCAGAAGAAGCTTAGATACAAGGTAATCACAGAGGTAAAAAGTATATTAATATAACTGTGTTGGTTAAGCAAAACTGGGGAATGGGTAATAAAGGGATTATCTATCTTTTTACACAATAACAATTCTGGAGTAGACAGTCCTTTTAATAGTAGATTCACCACATTTAGAAGCCTTTATGTCTGTATCAATGTTTTATTAATTATAGTTGATCTGAACCATACAAATAGGGTGTCTAGTATTTTAGCAGGCTGTCCAGTACAATCGGGACACTTACAGACCCCAGTCAGCTAAATGTAAAGGGCCTTCTAGGCCTTTATGCATTAGAAATATAGTTAAAAAAGAAGTTACACTGTGCATTTTCTCTTATATTTGTTACAGGCAACCATGGGGGTGTTCAATCATTGCTGGGTGTTTACTTCTGGCAGCCAAGGGGGTCACATTACTACTACACATGTGTTACTAGCAACCAAGGAGATAAAATGACTGCTTAGTTGTGGAAAACATATGTGGTAGGATCAAGGGTGGGGCCTAAGGTTGAGCTTTTGGAGGGACATTGTGTGAACCCATCTACGTCCCACGTCCAGTCACCTATAGGGCGTCCGGTATTTTTATGGAGCACAGCTGGCAACCCTAGCTGCGCACAACACTTTTATTATTCCCAGCAGTGAGGGGGTTAATTAGGTACTTGTAAAGTACATTTTAGCTGTGTAGAGATTAGCCTCTTATATGACACTTCCCACCCCCTGATCCCTCTCAAACAGCTATCTTCCCTCCCCCACCCACCCCATTGGTCACCCCCATCTTAAGTACTGGCAGACAGTCTGCCAGTATGCTGTTTTAGACCTTTTTTATTATTATTATTACCCATTTACCTTCCCACCTCCCTGATCCCTCCCAAGAAGCTCTCTAACCCTCCCCCCCTCTAACTCATTTCCACCATCTTAGGTAATGGCAGCTGTCTGCCAGTACTCAGTTTTCTGTAAAAAAAAAATAAATAAATTTAATAAGTAAAACAAAACCATTTTCTGTAGTGTAGATGCCCCCAACTCATTTACCTCCCCCATCTCTCCCCTTCCCCCCAGATTGATTTCCTACCCCCTAATCCCCCTTCCAATATAGTATCCCCCTCTCCCTCCTCCAACCTCCCTCCTTCCCCCCTTCCTGACGCTCCCACTCGCTCCGGTCCCACCCGCCCCCTCCAGCAATGGGTCGCCCACCCGTCTCCCTCCTAACCCTTCCATACCACCAGCAATCGGCACCACCACTGCCCAATCGGTACCTCTGCAAGTCTATTTCTGCACTGCCCCACTCTTGGGTCATGCAGAAATAATACGATCTTGCAAGATCGCAGCAGAGAGAGGCCCAGGACAGCAGCGTCGTACAATGCTGGTCCTTAAGGGCTTAAAGACCAGCACCGTACAGGGTACGGCACTGGTTGTTAAGGGGTTAAATAATGTATTAGCATCTTTTATTTTTTGGAAAAAAAAAACTGCATGAAGCAGTTTTATGGGGTTAAAGCACTGGTTTTCAAACCTGTCCTCAGACCTCCCTAACAGGCCTCATTTTGAGGATATCTGAACTAGATCACAGGCGAAATAATCATCTGATTAGTAAACATGGTTATTTTACCTGCTCCTATCCAAGGTAATTTTAAAAGCATGGCCTGTTGGGGAGGCCTTAGGACAGGTTTTAAAACCATTTTTTTTACTTTAAATATCTATGTATATACTTATATACATATATATTTATGTGTTAATATGTGTTTATAAACATAGAAACATATAAATATATACAATATATACAATATATGGGGTCAATTTATCAATCTTAGCTTGATGTCCCGTGTTTCCGCCGAGCCTTAAGGCTCGCTGGAAACAGAAGTTATGAAGCAGCGGTCTAAAGTGCAAATATCGCTTGCGAAAGTGCAATTTTGCACCCTACTTGTAACCTAGGCCTAAATGGGGTAGATTCGATATAATACATGTTTACCATGAAATCCAAGGTTATTTGCAGAAATAATGAAAGGTTAAATTAAATTGCGAAAACTGAAGCTTGCTTACAGTAATTTACTACATTTCTAGCTGGCAAAGTTTATGTTTTCAATAACAATGGGGGTTAGCCCGCATGATACCGTGAGAAGTAGATATGTGCGATTCCTTTCGGATTGATTTGGAAATTCGGCCGAATTCGTAAAATTCGGGATTCGGATCTATTCGAATTTCCGAATTAAAATAGTGCCAAATCTACCGAATAAATCCGAATTAGGTCGGATTTATTCAGTAGATTCGGATGGCCATCGATTACACTAGTATTGTACAGTATATTAGGTTATATCACTCTGCTATGGGTTACACCTAATATACAGTACATCCCACCTAACACTTACCGAAATTCCGAATTTCCGAAACGAACCGAATCCAGCCAAATTTCTTCAAATCCGAATGAATCCAAAACGAATCCGAACCGAATTGATTCAAATTTTTCCGAATTCGAATCGATCCGAACCGAAATTCGAAAAAATCCTAATCGATCCGAACTGAACTGAACCAAATTTTTTCGGCATGCAGTGAGAAGAAGAGAAGAGTGAGTGTGACAGTCACAGCTGGGAGACTCACTGATCGGTGGAGCGGGCTGACTAAACCTAAGGACTGGAAAGTGGAGCGGGCTGACTAAACTCAGGTAGGGCATGCCACAGCCACTGAAATATCGCTGACATAGTCAGACTCAGTGTACTGTAGCTGTGTGTACAGTGTGTGGCTTAATCTAATGCCGCCCTCCTTGTCTGCTATTTTATTGGCTACACACACAGTGTGTGTGTGCTGTGTAGGCAATAAAATAGCAGAGGAGGAGGGCGGCATTAGATTAAGAAATCGAAGTGTTAGCTCAGCTGGCCTGGTACTGGTATAGTAAATTCATGTGAGTGTGGGCACTGGGAAGCAGGCACGGCACAGACATGCTCTTCTCTTTGTGCTTCAATGTGCTAGATACATATTAAAGGGACATGAAACCCACATTTTTTCTTTCATGATTTAGAAAGAGCATGCAACTTTCTAATTTACATCTATTATCTAATTTGCTTCATTCTCTTGATATTCTTTGCTGAAAAGCATATCTAGATATGCTCAGTAGCTGCTGATTGGTAGATGCCCATAGATGCCTTGTGTGATTGGCTCACACATGTTCATTGCTATTTCTTCAACAAAGGATATCTTCAGAATGAAGCAAATTAGATAATAGAAGTAAATTGGAATGTTATTTAAAATTGTATTTTCTACCTGAATCACAAAATAATTTTTTGTGGTTTAGTGTCCCTTTAAGGATGCATTTCTTTTCTCTTCAGCCTGGGTATTATAGGATTCACAGTCTCTTAGCTATAAGCTATTTAATGAGAATGGGGATTGATAATTAATCTATTTGTTACATCCCCATGCTCACAATATGTACACTGTGTCACTACTACTCACTAAGATTTCCATGATATAGGGCAAGCAACATGAAAGCCAACTTCTAATAAAAAATATGGCTTTTCATGATGGGAAAAAAATGCATACTTTCTATTCAAGGAATTTTCTTGAAAAGAAAGTATGTTTTTTCCCCCCCAGCTTCATGAGAAGTCAGATATTTTATTAGAAGTTGGCTTTCATGTTGCTTGCCCTATATCATGGAAAGCTTAGTGAGTATACATATTGTACATATTGTGGAGATGGCCTGGTATAGTAACACCATATGTGGGAAGCAGGCACAGATATGCTTCTGTTTGTGCTAGATAATTAATGATGCATTTCTGGATATTATAGGATTCACATCTATAAGCTATTTAATGAGATTGATCATTGATTTCTTACATCCCCCATACCCACAATATGTACACTACTACTCACTCAGAAAACAAAATCACATTACTCACTGACCAAAATATTATATGGCCAAAAATGGCCTAAATCTGGGCCTAGGGCAGCACAAAACCTAAATATGTCACTGACGTAAAGGGAACTTAAACTCAACATTTTTGCTATAATTATTCAGATAAAGCATTTAATTATAAACAACTTTCCAATGTATTTCTATTATATAATTTGATTTGGTCTCTTGGTATCCTTTGTTGAAAAGCATTCCTAGGTAGGCTCAGGAGCAACAATACACTACTGGCAGCTAGCTTCTGATCTGTGGCTGCATATATATATATATATATATATATATATATATATATATATATATATATATATATATATATATATATATATATGTCATTGGCTCACCCAGAGTGTTTAGCTAGCTCCCAGAAGTGCATATGTGCTCCTTTAGCAAAGGATTCCAAGAGGATTAAGCAAATTTGCTAATAGAAATACATTGTAAAGATGTTTAAATTTGTATGCCCCATCCAAATCATAAAAAAAAGAGTTTTATATCTTTTTAACCCCTTCGCTACTGGGACTTTCAGAGAAGAACTTGCCCAAAATACCGGATAATTTTTAGCAATATTGATATCACTCAATTTAAATAGAAATATAGCCTTGTTTTTTTTTATTATTACCTGTCAAAACTTAAAGTGAAGATTTTGATTTTGATGAATGAAAGCCCGTTTTTTAAAAAATACTATTAAAAACAGGGGCACTTTTTTTCACAGCCAGAGCAGCTCCCCCCACTCAGAGATCCTCTCTTCACACATCAGCAATGACTAATATGGCTTCCTCCAATCACGGCTTTCCCCCAGGGGAGTCATTGCCTGAGGCCATGCCGTGATTGGAGGAAGCTGGATTAGTCATTGATGACTTGTGAAGAGAGAATATCCAGGTGGGGGAAGCTGCTCTGGCTGTCAAAAAAACAAAGGTAATTTTTTTACTCAAAACAGCTGCTTTCTAAACTTTGATGAATGAAAGTGCCCCTGTTTTTAATAGTATTTTTAAAAAACGGGCTTTCATGCATCAAAGTTTACCTTCACTTTAAGCAGACAACCCAAGGTTTTGATCTAGGCCCATTTTGGTATATTTCATGCCACCATGTCCCCGCCAAATGCAATAAAATAAAAAAAATCAATAACTATTTCAAAAACTTTGGGTTTCTTACTGAAATTATTTACATACTGCTTGCGCAATCATAGCACAAATGATTGTAAAATCTTCTCTGGGATCCCCTTTGTTCAGAAATAGCAGACATACATGGCTTTTCCTTTGCTTTTTGGTAATTAGAATGCTGCTAATTGCAGCTGTGCACCACACCTCTATGATTACCTGCAGTGAAGGATTTATTTAAGTTACGGGTGTTGGGAAATACAACAGCATGTACTATACCACATGTATGAACAACATTAATGCTGTAGATGGTGCTGTTCAGTTTAGATTACTGATTGTTTATGTCTGTGATCTTGTTCATTCTTTTATACAGGAAGTAAGTGTTGCATCTATGATCCAAGCAAATACTGTGTGAGGAAACAAGAGCTGCATCCAAATTACTGAAAGATGGCAAGTGGTTCAGATGTGAAATATGCAATAGCGAAGCTAAACAATACCAACTACCAGCTGTGCAAGTTTAAGCTTGAAATGCTGTTATCCAAAGATGATTTATGGGAGGTGCTGGATACAAACAGACCCACTGATAATCCAGGGGAATGGGACAAGAAAAACAGGCAAGCAAAAGCAGTTATAAGCCTGTTAGTGGAGGATGATCAACTCATTCACATAAGAAAAGAAAACACAGCTAAAGGTATGTGGACTGCACTACAAAAACTGCATGAGCGTTCAAACTTAAATAGTAAACTATATTTGCTGCGCAAACTATATAAAATGAGGCTGGAAAAAGGCCAGGAAATGTGTGAACATGTGAATGCTATGCTAGAAATTGTGGAACAGCTATGAGCAATAGGAGAAGAAATTAAAGACAATCATATAGTAGCATTGTTACTATGCAGCCTTCCAGAGTCATATAGTGCCCTTATCAATGCTCTAGAAACCAGACCTGAACAAGAACTAACACTAGAATATGCTAAGGGAAAACTAATTGATGAATATAATAGAAGAAAGGAAAACATGCATAGTGAAGAAAATGAGAGATCAGAGGTAGCTCTGAAGGCGCAAGAAGGCACAAAACAAAACAGAGAAACCAGAGTGTGTTTTCGCTGCAAAAAGGTTGGTCACCTGAAAAAGAACTGCTCAATCTGGAAAGCTGAACAGCGAAGGTTAGAACCACCTACAAGAGAAAGAGCTAAGGCAGCCACAAAGCAAACTGCAGCTGCATCATGGAGCGGCAGCTTTAAAGTGACTCAGAATAGTACACCACACGGATGGTGCATTGACTTAGGGGCAACTAGTCACATGACAAGTGATGAGACATTCTTCACAGAAATTGATTTCAATACTAAAGATAGTCTTCCTAGCAAATGGGAAAAGTATTACAGCTGAAGGTAATGGTCAAGGGTTCCTGACTTGCATCACACCATCAGGAGGTAAGCAAAGCATTCTAGTAAAGAATGTTCTGTACGTCCCAAGTTTAGAAGGAAGCCTCCTATCAGTGAAAACTCTTGCTAACAATGGACTCACAGTTCAGTTCCAAGGCAATGAATGCACAATTCGAAACAGGAAATAAATCCTAGCAAAAGGAAGATTGAACGAACACCTGTACAAACTTATCACTGAAAGGAAGCAAGCCAAAACAGCCATTTATAATCCACACAACAAATGTATCCACCTGTGGCACAGGCGATTAGGGCATCGAAACCCAGAGGCCATAAAGGAACTTGCAAAGGAAGGTTTATCAGAAGACATGATAATTTTGCCTTGTGACATGCTCATGAAGTGCACATGTTGTATCAAAGCAAAGGCCACACGTACCCCACTTCCACAAGCCAGTCAAAGAAAAACCACTCACCCCATGGAACTCATACACAGTGACATGTGTGGACCAATGAAAACCCACACACCCGGCGGGAACAGATATTTACTGACTTTCATTGACGATTATTCCAGGTACACAACAACATATCTGATGAAGCACAAAAGTGAGACATCAGAGAAACTTCAAGAATTTATAGCTACATTCAGCAATAAATTTCAACGGAAACCAGGAACATTACGTACCGACAACGGAGGGGAATATATGAGTAAGGAAGTGGAGTCATAAATGAAGAGACAAGGCATTATACACCAAACAACTGTACCATACACTCCTGAGCAAAATGGTGTTGCAGAAAGGAAAAATCACACCCTCATAGAAATGGCAAGATGCATGCTTTCAGACGCCAATTTACCTAACCAGTACTGGGGTGAAGCAATAATGACTGCAACATACTTACAGAACAGGCTACCATCAAAAACTATTGAGAGTACCCCATATGAAATGTGGAATGGATCAAAACCTAGTATGGGACATATTAGAGTGTTTGGATGTAAAGCATATGCCCATGTTCCAAGTGAGAAACGCTCCAAATTAGAGAACACAGCCATAGAAGGCATTCTTATGGGCTACAGTGAACAAAGTAAAGGCTATAGAATTCTTCATCCAAAGACCAACAAGATCACAATAAGCCGCAGTGTTTATTTCGATAAAAGTCAAACATCAGAAAAAATGTCCCTCGAAAGCCATAAAGAGAACCTCTCCACTGAATCAGCAAGAGATGCTGACCAAAGTGAAGCTATACAGGAGACAGAGCAAGAAGTGGAGCTCACAATAGAAAAAACAGCTACTCACAAACCAATAGAACCCACTGAACAACCAGAAATCAGAAAATCGACTCGGGTGACGAAAGGTATACCACCCCGCAAGCTGTCATACATCGCTAAGACACATGAAACACTCGAACCAACATCCTGGGAAGATATAGAAAAATTGGCAAAAAGGGAAGCCAACCAATGGAGAAAAGCAGCCGAAGAAGAAATAAAATCACTTCAGGAAAATAAAACCTGGACACTCACTAAGCTCCCCCCCCCCCCCGGTCGCAAAGCTATAGGAAGCAAATGGACTTTTAAAGTAAAATACGATGCAGAAGGAAATATCCACAGATACAAGGCAAGATTAGTTGCAAAGGGATACTCACAGAAATTTGGAGAAGATTATGATGAAACTTTTGCTCCAGTTGTAAAACACTCCACCATCAGAGTGCTCCTTAGCACTGCAGCCGGAAAGGGAATGCAAGTGAGGCACCTGGATGTCAAAACTGCTTTCCTATATGGAGACATCAAGGAGGATCTTTACATGGAGCAGCTACCTGGATTTGAGAGGGAACAGAACCTTGTATGCAAACTTCAAAAGAGCATCTATGGACTAAAGCAAGCTGCGAGAATGTGGAATGAAAAAGTGAATGAAGTACTCATGAAACAAGGATTCTCAAGAAGCAAAGCAGATCCATGTCTATATTCAAGGCATCAAGAAAACAAATGGATATACATCCTAATTTATGTTGATGACATCATAATTTTTTTTTGAACAAGAAGGGGACTGTGACCAAATAGTTCATATATTAAAACAGAACTTTGAGATTAAAGAACTAGGGAACATCACTCATTATTTAGGAATCCAAATAGAAATGGAAGAGGATGGAAGCTATCTTCTTAACCAAAGTCAGAAAATTACAAAAATATTAGAGCAATTTCACATGCAAGATGCAAAAGAGGTGAAAACACCTATGGAACCAAATTACCTGAAAAACAACGGAATAGAAAACTTGTTACCCAATAATGACAATTACCGCAGGGCAATTGGAAAATTGCTATACATTGCCACCGTGACAAGACCAGACATTCCTGCAGCAATAGGTATACTCTGTAGAAAAGTTGCGACACCATGTCAACGCAACTGGAATGCAGTAAAGAGGGTGATACAGTACCTAAAAGGAACAATTCGGATGAAGCTGCTACTGCCAGCAACATCAAACCCAAAACTAATTCGATATGTTGATGCTGATTGGGCCGGAGATACCACTGACCGCAAATCTACAAGTGGTTACATCTTCCAGTATGGAGAAGGAACAATAAGTTGGTCCAGTCGAAAACAAGCGACTGTTGCACTCTCTTCAACGGAAGCAGAATATATAGCAGCACACATGCATGTCAAGAAGCAATTTGGATTTGTCAACTTTTTCAAGACATGGGACTGGATGTGTCTAAACCCATACCAATTCTTGAAGACAACCAAGGGTATATAAAGTTGACACAATCAGAAAGAGTGAATCCTCGAACCAAGCACATTGATGTAAAATATCATTTACTCAGGGACATGCAAGAAAAAGGTATTATTGACCTTCAATACTGCCCATCAGAAGAGATGACTGCAGACGCACTCACAAAACCGTTGCCAAAGGAACGGCATTGTTTTCTTCAAAAGAAACTGAACGTAGTGTAATTATGTACATGCCGTTGAGAAGGGGTGTTGGGAAACAACAGCATGTACTATACCACATGTATGAACAACATTAATGCTGTAGATGGCGCTGTTCAGTTTAGATTACTGATTGTTTATGTCTGTGATCTTGTTCATTCTTTTATACGGGAAGGAAGTTGTTCTTTAATCTCTATTGTGTTTTTCCTCCTCTGTGTGTGCAGACTATTGTTTTACAGGTCCTTTGGTATGTTCCTAATATTGCTGATGCATCTGTACAAGTAAAGCCTAATGCAGTTTTCTTTAAAAGCTTCCAGTGTCTTTTTGATACATACACCAACAACGGGTAGCTTATAAGGGTAATTTTAGCTTTAGTGTAGATATTACCCTCCCACCTGACACCTCCCACCCCCTGATATCTACCTGATCCCTCCCAAACAGCTTTCTTCCCTCCCTCATTCCCCACCGGCCAGTATGCAGTTTAGTTTAGTTTTTTTTAATTATTATTATTTAAATATAGCCACCAATCAGCAAGCACTACCCAGCGTTCTGAACCAAAAATGGGCCAGCTCCTAAGTGTACATTCCTGCTTTCTCAAATAACGATACCAAGAAAACAAAGAACTGGAGTAAATTAGAAAGTTGCTTAAAATTACATAAAATTACATGCTCTATCTGAATCATGAAAGAAAAAAATATGGGTTTAATATCCATTTAAGGTGCTAACTATTTTGAACTGATTTTTTAAATTGTTCCAGCTTGTAGACAGCTTCGAGTAGTCTTTAAGAGACCATTAAATACAGTAGAGTTGCAAAATCAATGAATGAATAGTAAAAAACAACAACAATTCAGTATCAATTAATCAAAGCTTTCTTCCATTTCACTGGCCTCTGTATCATGTGACAGCTCTCAGAGATTCACAGACTCATATATGTATATGAACTCTTGCACTTGCTCAGTAGGAGCTGGTGTCTCAGAAAGTGTTCATATAAAAAGACTATGCACAATCTGATAATGGAAGTATATTGAAAAGTTGTTGTTTTTTTAAATTGCTGCTCTAATCTCTATCATGAATGTTTCATTTTGACTTTAGAGTTTCTTTGATGGGTAAAACTCATACAGATAATTATTTTCTATGGGACTGAGGTCATAAAATGCTTCCAGTTTGAGGCTCAGATCTTTTTTTATGAATCTTGGAGTTTTAGCTTGTAGCCTCGTTAGTGAAGTCTGTCATATACATTCTAGTTAAATATATTCTATAGAAATATATACTAGATAGATGCAATCAAATCCACAGCTTCTACTAGATTACATCTGCCAGACATCACATAACAAGCTAAAAGGTCATATTACAGGATTCATAAAGAAAAAGGTCTAAACCTCGATGTGGCAGGAAAGTATTTTAAAACATATGAGCTATATGAATCCTGTTAGTGTCCCTTTAAATCAGGCATACTATATGCTTTCTCACAGCACCTGACAATGTTTTATCTACAAACCAAGTTTAGGTAATTCTGTTTCCTATCAGCTGAACATGTTAATAAAAACCACTCCAGACCAGATGTGAAAGACCCCTGAGCCAGATGTGTCTATGCTCCCGGATATGAATGATGACTGATGAGTGGCTCAAAAGGTTTCATTTAACTTGGCTACTTTTCAAACAGGTTTTGTTTTATATTATCTGCCTTCTTTCACATCCTCCTCTAGAGACTCCCACTTCCAGTTAAAAAATAATTGTGTGAGAGGAAGAGTTTATCTATCTATCAATCTATCTATCTAATATCTAATATATATATATCTATATCTCTCTATCTGTCTCTATCTCTCTATCTATCTCTTTATCTATCTAATATCTATCTATCTCTCGCTATATCTATCTATCTTTCTATCAATATATCTATATATCTTCTCTATCTCTCTCTCTATTTCTCTCTCTATTTATCTATATATATATCTATCAATATATCTATCAATATATCTATCAATATATCTATTTTTTCTATCTCTATCTACATATCTATCCATCTGTCTATCTACACACAGGTGGGTATGCATTTTAATTTGCTGAAGCCATATATTCTTGTGAACCTAACCTCTAAACCTCTAAACTGTTGAGTGACCTCTGATTTTTTATGGGGCTGAACTATTAATGTATCTTTGTTGTGACATCTTCTGCATCCTGACTTGGTTTATATATCTTTTTTTTTTCCTATTCATATTTGAAGACTCATCATTATTTATACTGCCGGAAACACTTTACATTTTCTGTATAAAATCCACAAGGGAAGATTAAGCTAGAATGCATTTATTTAACAGCCTTGTGCTACATTTATATTTGTCAGAACAGGCCATAAAGAAGGCATTGGAAGGTAATATTATGGGTGCAAGTTTGATGTACCTGACTTGCATATATAACACTTGTATATATTTGACACTAAAAGATGACATCACAGGAAAATGCTTGCTCAATGCTCTAACTATTTTACCAGTATGTTATCATTCAATCATATTCAGGCCAGCTGCACAGCTGCACATACATTTTACACTGTGACTACTTAGTACAGCAGCTCATTTGTATATATAACTATATAACTTTATATAACTTTAAAAATACTTATCTGATTTATTTCAGATTTTATCACCATCTCTGCTGAAATACCAAATTGTACTAACAGGAATATGGCAATCTATCTATCTATCTATCTATCTATCTATCTATCTATCTATCTATCTATCTATCTATCTATCTATCTATATGTAAAAGCTCACTAAACTCAACAAAAATCCTTAGTGATATCTGCTGAGTATATAGTAAAAATAATTTACACCTAGATAACAAGTGGAGCATAAAAACAGTAGCACTGTTTTACGCTAACATCACTAGAGTACAATCTATAGCGTTCCTATTTTTACTTACATAATGAAAGTAATATGTTAGCGCTCAAAGCATTAGATGCGCTAACATCTAGGGAATGGAGAGCGCAGCCACGCTAATTCCTCACCTAACAGACTTCTATGGGGCACGCTACACAACTCGGGTAGAGTTTTCACTACATTAAACCCTAAGGAGTGCAAAGCCGAAGGTGCATTAAAAAAACAAAAATAGTGGAATTATTAATACAGTATAAAATTATATTTTAATATAAATATATACAGTATAAATAATAATAAAAGTATGTTAACACTGATTGAAAGGATAATTGAATATGAGAAGATGTTGGATTGGGTAGGGCTGAAATCTTAAAAAATAAATAAACAAATAAATTAATATATATAAATATATATATATATATATATATATATATATATGTATGTGCGTGTGTGTGTAATAGTGTATGTGTTTATGTGTATGTGTGTGTTTACATATGTATGTGTATGTATGTGTGCACATACATATATACACACACACACACACACATATATATATATATATAATAGAGAAAATAACTCATTGTGTAGCTCATTACTAAATCTAGACAAGCCAGAAGGCTTGTTTTTCCCACAGAAAGCCTCTGGAATACATTATTTACAATGCAGCAAAGGATTCTGGGTAAGAGATGCAAATTAGGTTCACAATGACACACCTTTTTACTTCAGCCTGCTTTTCAGCAGATTCCCTTAACGCCAAGTATCGCTATTCACACAGCTTATAGACTTAGCTAGGGTTAAAGCAGTGATTCAAAACTATCCCAGGGCAGACTGTTTCGTAGTTGTTGCTACTCATCAGCTGGGAGAAAGTTTAAATCACTGCTGGGGGAAGTTATATATACATATACACACACACACATGCATATCTATACACTAACCGGCCACTTTATTAGGTATACCTGTTCAATTGCTTGGTAACACAAATTGCTAATCAGCCAATCACATGGCAGCAACTCAATACTTTTAGGCATCTAGACATGGTGAAGATGACTTGCTGAAGTTCAAACCGAGCATCAGAATGGGGAAGAAAGGGGATTTAAGTGACTTTGAACCTGGCATAGTTGTTGGTGCCAGACGAGCTGGTCTGAGTATTTCAAAAACTGCTGATCTACTGGGATTTTCACGCATAACCATCTCTAGGGTTTACAGAGAATGGTCCGAAAAAGAGAAAATATCCAGTGAGCGGCAGTTGTGTAGACGACAATGCCTTGTTTATGTCAGAGGTCAGAGGAGAATGGGCAGACTGGTTTAAGATAATAGAAAGGCAACAACAGTAATTGAAATAACCACTCGTTACAACCAAGGTATGCAGAATATCATCTCTGAACGCAGCAGAAGACAGGAAACTGAGGCTACAATTCGCACAGGCTCACCAAAATTGGGCAATAGAAGATTGGAATAAATGTTTTCTGATCTGATGAGTCTTGATTTCAGCTGTAACATTCAGATGGTAGGGTCAGAATTTGGCATAAACAACATGAAAGCATGAATCCATCCTGCCTTGTAACAACGGTTCAGGCTGGTGGTGGTGTAATGGTGTGGGGGATATTTTCTTGGCACACTTTGGGCCCCTTAGTACCAATTAAGCATTGTTTAATTGCCACAGCCTACCTGAGTATTATTGCTGATCATGTCCATCCCTTTATGCCTACATTGTACCCATCTTTTGATGGCTACTTCCAGCAGGATAATGCACCATGTCACAAAGCTCAAATTATCTCAAACTGGTTTCTTGAACATGACAATGAGTTCACTATACTCCAATGGCCTCTACAGTCACCAGATCTCAATCCAATAGAGCACCTTTGGGATGTGGTGGAACTGAAGATTCGCTTAATGGATGTGCAGCTGACAAATCTGCAGCAACTGCATGATGCTATTGTGTCAATATGGACCAAAATCTCCAACACCTAGTTGAATCTATGCCACAAAAAATTAAGTTATGAAGGCAAAATGGGTCCAACCCGGTACTAGCAAGTTGTACTTAATAAGTGGCCAGTGAGTGTATATATATATATATATACACCTACATACATATGTATATATATATATATATATATATATATATATATATATATATATATATATATATATAAACAGAGTGTGAGTGTGCTTCTCTCTGTCTGTGTATATATATATATATATATATATATATATACAACAATATTAGAGAGAGAAAAAATGGCACATAATAGTGACATTGAACAAAGACTGGGAATTCAGCACTCTTTTATAAAGAACAGACAAAAAGCACTTGGAATTTAGTAATCAAAACAGGTTTTTATTGTGCAGCCAGCAGGTCCGGACCAGTCCAGATCCACTTAGGCAGTGGCATAAATGGTATAAACCATAACAAAAATATAATAACAAATGATTAGACTTTTAATCTTAACAAAAAGTTTCACCAAAGGGCCGGCCCAAATGTTACCCATGCCAGATGTAACTATAGTAAGTATGTTTCACGTGTGGAGCAATTAGTAAATAGCTGGACGTAGTGCTGTAAATGGAAAAAGAGCTTAACCTCTTAAGGACATATGACGGGATTTTTCCGTCATAAAACAATTGAGCAAACTGAAAGCTGTGTCCTTAAAGGGTTAATGGTATGCGTCAGACCAAATAAAGGTTTTAGTGAAAACTGAGGTAGCCATAAAGTAAGCAACTCTTATTCCAAAGTGCAGTACTTGTCACACAAGAAATGGCAATAATATGCATAACAAACTTTAAGCATGACAAAACAGCATTAAACAGCACAACATAAAGCATATGACATATAGTACTGGTCAATTGGGCAAATAGATGTATGAAATAGTGTTTTCCTTGTAGAGACCATATAAGCTATACAGTCCTCCAGACTTGAACCAATGTAATAAGTACAAAAGTCCCCAGGATGATATTAGCACTATTCAGTCAAGCGCCCAGTAACAGAACATGAATTAAAAAGTTTCATCTCTGAACTGAATATTAACAATAGAAATATTGCTCTGACCCTCAATTTCAGCAAGACGGACCTGTCCTTTTTAGATGTACACATTAAAATTGAAAGAGATATTCTTGTAACTGAAAATTACAGAAAGGAAACAGCAACCAATAGTGTTCTGGAGGCATCCAGCCATCATCCAGAGCACTTAAAGAATGGTATTCCAAAAGGTCAATTCCTGCGTTTACGCAGGAATTGCTCCTCAGTTTCAAAATATAACGAACATGCCATACCTATGGAGAAACGTTTCAGAGCTAGGGGGTATTCAAAAAGGAATTTAGCATACGCTAGAAATTCTGCACAAAAAACAGAAAGAAGCGCATTACTAGTTCCAAAAATAAGAGCTAATGACAACAGAATCAGACTGATTACAGAGTATAATTGCCACTGGGATCATCTAAGAGGTATACTCAAGAAAAACTGGAGTATCCTCTTGAATGATGACAATATCGCAAAAGAGATAGGTGAAGCGCCTCTTTTAACAGCTAGGAGAGCTCCTAATCTAAAAGACAAATTAGTTAAAAGCAAATTTGTCACTCCTCAAAAGAACTGGCTGTCTAGGCAAAAATTGATAGGCAATTTTCCTTGTAAAAGGTGTGTGGCCTGTAGGTTTATGTTGCAGACTAAGGTCTTCTCAGTGCATGGGGACAAAACTTATAGGTTAAAACACTTTTTTACCTGCAATACAGAAGGTGTAATCTATCTTCTTTTCTGTAATTGCCCCTGTTTTTATGTTGGGAAAACAAAACGAATCCTAAAAGACAGAATCCTGGAACACAGGGACGACATTAAAAACAGAATACAAACTAGCAGTGTAGCTAGACATTTCGAAACTCATCATAACAGTCTACCTGACTGTATGAGAGTGACAGGCATTGACAAGGGAATTACCAATGGTAGAGGGGGGAACAATGACAAAATCCTCCTGCAAAAAGAATGCAGGTGGATTTTTAATCTCTCTACCATTGGTAATGGTGGTCTAAACGAGAAGCTTGATATGGGAAGCTTTTTGTAGCTTCCGTGAGACCCCTTTACTATTTTTACAATTTTCTATCCCTTTCATCAGATTGTTCTGAAAATGTTTTCTTAAAAACCTAACTTCCAACACATTTGATTTATAACAAAATGTAAAATAAATAATTGTATATATGTATAACTTGTATATCAATATTCTTTAAATTACGTGACTTTGTTGTATGTATTTAGCACTCTTTCACCTCCTATTATGGGCGTCACTTATTTATCTCTATAAAAAGCACGGATGACGTGCAAAAGACATGCCCTGATGAAGCCCCGTCTCTTCTGATGACGTAGGGGTGAAACACGTGTCGGTATCTTGTCAGCTGTCCCACGTGATACCCATGCTGTTTGGTGGAGCCTGCTTTTAAGTGTAGTCGCGGTACAGTGATTTGGAGCGGACGACTATGCGGAATTTCAGCGTATCTTTGGAGAGTTTGTGAGCACGCTGCTGAGGCCAAGCAGACATTATTTGGATGCCAATTGAAGCTTGATGATCGCTCACGGCGGAGGAAGACAGGTGTCTGGAGAGAGGTTCTGAAGGCGTTTTAACAAGGCTGTGGGTAAACCGAGGCGATTTTGAAAGGGTGCAGTTGACAGAGGGGTAATTCTCTAATTAGCTAGTATCCTCCTGTACCCTTCCACATTTCCAGCTTGCTTTATTTGCCTTTGCTTTGCCTGCTCATTAACGCTATACTAACCTAACCTCTTGCTACATGCTCCAATATTTGTTTGAGTGACTTGGCTTATGTGCATCGGCTTTATTTGAAATCAGCTTACAACCGCATACCGTTTGTATTTGCTGTTATTACTACGACCTGCTCCAATTTCTGTTACTGGGCGCTTGACTGAATAGTGCTAATATCATCCTGGGGACTTTTGTACTTATTACATTGGTTCAAGTCTGGAGGACTGTATAACTTATATGGTCTCTACAAGGAAAACACTATTTCATACATCTATTTGCCCAATTGACCAGTACTATATGTCATATGCTTTATGTTGTGCTGTTTAATGCTGTTTTGTCATGCTTAAAGTTTGTTATGCATATTATTGCCATTTCTTGTGTGACAAGTACTGCACTTTGGAATAAGAGTTGCTTGCTTTATGGCTGCCTCAGTTTTCACTAAAACCTTTATTTGGTCTGACGCATACCATTAAGCTCTTTTTCCATTTACAGCACTACGTCCAGCTATTTACTAATTGCTCCACACGTGAAACATACTTACTATAGTTACATCTGGCATGGGTAACATTTGGGCCGGCCCTTTGGTGAAACTTTTTGTTAAGATTAAAAGTCTAATCATTTGTTATTATATTTTTGTTATGGTTTATACCATTTATGCCACTGCCTAAGTGGATCTGGACTGGTCCGGACCTGCTGGCTGCACAATAAAAACCTGTTTTGATTACTAAATTCCAAGTGCTTTTTGTCTGTTCTTTATAAAAGAGTGCTGAATTCCCAGTCTTTGTTCAATGTCACTATTATGTGCCATTTTTTCTCTCTCTAATATTGTTGTTTATAATTAAGTAATGGGTCTGCACCAACAGTATTTATTGTAATACGAAATAGAAGTGTATGAGTACTCTCTTCACTTCAACACTTGGTTAACCTGCTATTTTTTCCATCCACCCAATCTTCATTTAATATATATATATATATATATATATATATATATATATATATATATATATATATATATATATATATATATACAGTATATTATATATATATATATATATATATATACACATACATATACATATATATAAAAGGGTGAAGAGGTAGAGTCCAGCACCATAGAATTCACCAGTTTTCAATCTGTGTGTTCGTTACCATGGAGTATCAGCCAAACTCCAATGTATACAGTCCATGTAGAAAATAAGGTAACAGCACCACAGTACAGGATTCTTTCTTAAAGGTGAAAAATGTTCTTTATTGAGGTATAACAACCATAAAAGCGACGTTTCAGACCTACATGGTCCTTAATCATGCATAGTTTAAAACCAAATGAACAGACATTAAAAAGGGTATCTGGACCAATCAGGTGTTGGTTCTCATTATTAATTGATTTAACCTATACCTGTCCAGGTATCCAACTTTCAACAGCACAGTGACCTCTAGTGGTACCAGAATATATTACATTTTAAAAACATTATAAAAACAAATACAGATCATAATCTCTATTCAGACCATAGGGATGTAATGTATTTAAACGTTTGATTTCGCAACTCTTATGAAAAAAACTAGATTAAATCCATCTGCAAAACAACATAATCTCACTAAAGGGGAATGGGAGGCAATATCTACTTTGAAAAATAATAAAAACATCACCATAAAAAATGCTGATAAGGGGGGGGGGCGGAGCCGGCTGCCGAACATGATGGCCGCACAGTGAGTGAGCTCCGTGAGCCGTTACCCGAGGCAAGAAAGAAAGCTACAGTTTAGGTGCCACAACCGGGCTGTTTCTCACCCTTAGTGTAGGGGAAGATGACCGCAACTACCCGCTGAACCTCTACAACATAGGAGAGGTTAATCTCCTCAATATAAGGAACCGAAGCCAGCGGACGCCATCTTGGACCTAACTGCTGCAAACAAGCATGGCTATACATCGCTAAGCTAACCATCCAGCCCAAGCATTATAAACTGTAAGTGCTTATTTTATCCTATACGATCTACATTTATAGCGACGCTATGCTTGCCTACCTTTGATGACAGTAATTGTATACACACGTGGCACAACGCAGATACCTGCTAATGATCTATCCTGGAAGTTGTGCTGTCATGGGCCCCTATAGATCCCTGTAATATTTTCATGTGTAAGACAAACAAACTAAGAGGTGGGAAGCTCAGCAAAAACAACATTTGAATTGGGATTACTCAAGGTTGGCATGTAAATACCCCTAACTACGCACTATCACAGCTCACCTAGTATATGGCGAGGGAGACGCTATACCTATATACATGCTGCATAGCAATGCTTCTCATTCATTGGATTTACAAAAAGATCCTGTGGGACTGTAAATAATATTTAATTCCATCAACATGTCACCAAAAAGAGCACCTAAGCAAGTTAAATCAGTTAAAAACATAGCGGCTACAAATCAATCTGTGAGCTCATTTTTTAAAGTGCCTGATCACAGCCAAGATACACCAAAGGAACACACCATGCTTAAAAACACTGATGCTACATCCTCAGACAGTGAAGATAGCGCTGCAGAAGAATCCATACAGTTAAGTAAGGCTTTTCTGGCTTCTATTCCCTCCAAGGCAGACCTGGATAATATAGTTGTAAAAGTACGTTCATGTATAAAGGAGGAGTTAGCAAGTTTAAGAAAAGACATGACAGAAATTGGCAACAGAGTAGAGGTACTGGAAGAGGATAACGAGTTTAACCAGACTGAAATCTCTAATCTACAAAATACAGCTCAGGCACATGACCTATTTCTTACTCAACTGCAAGACAAGCTGGAAGACTTAGAAAATAAAGAACGCCGCCAGAATCTCCGTATAAGAGGAATCCCTGAGACTATTTTACCTAACACTATTACTGAGTACCTGCAAGGCCTTTTCTCGCACCTCTTAGGCCCATCATCAACAATAGACACCTCAATGGACAGAGCTCACAGAGCGCTGAGACAGAAAACTCCGGACCAAGCACCACCACGTGATGTTTTATTAAAGCTAAAGGATTACCAAGCTAGAGAAGAAATACTTCGAGCAGCCAGACAACTCAAAGAAATAACCTTCCAGAACAGCCGTCTACAGATATTCATGGATCTTGCGCCACGCACACTACAAAGAAGAAGAGACTTTCTTCCTCTCACGTCTCTCCTCAGAGCAAGAGGAATAATGTATAGATGGGGGTACCCCTGCTCCATACAAGTATCCCATAAAGGAACTAAGCTTATTTGCAAATCTCTCTCGGATGCTGCTGCCTTCTGTTCCGATCTGGGGATAGATCCCCCTCTGTCAACCACGGACCCAGATGATCAACCACTACCTAATAAGTCACTGCCACAGAGACCCCCACGTAACCCATGGGTGCAAGCTAAACCAAGAAAGACAAAGAATTCTACTGTGGTAGCACCCACAGACATTCCATGATCTCGACTGCTCACCGGAGTGGTGAGATATACTTAAAGTGCCTTAATGCTTATTAAACCTGTATAGTTTGATCTTTCCTTTTCATCCTACAGGTTAATAATGTGCTATCGAATAGAACTTCTCAGACTTTATTATGTAGCTGA
Organism: Bombina bombina; assembly: GCF_027579735.1. Lineage (NCBI taxonomy): Eukaryota > Metazoa > Chordata > Amphibia > Anura > Bombinatoridae > Bombina > Bombina bombina. The sequence continues at coordinate 1,148,011,652 of NC_069499.1, read as the reverse complement.
TAAATGTTTGTTTAAATGCCTATATAATTCTTTCAATTTAATATAGGCCAAATACCTCGTACCTAATTCTGTTACATTTTTTAGAATGGGTAAGGCCTGACTTCCCCGTTTAAGTGACACAGGATGTCACACCATTTGTTTGTAATGTTGTTATTGTTGTTGTTGATGTTGTTGTCTTGTTTACTTGTTGTTTTCATTTTGTTCATATTCACCACATTGCGATGTTTGTTGTACTGCATTCATGTGACAGGTATAGACCTACCAAACTATTTTGCACTATGCCATCCAATGCTACTTGAAAATATAGGTCTGCAGCCTATTACCATGTATCCACAGCTATCCATTCTAAGTGTACAAGCATATAGCTAAATGAGTAATACACAATCCATTAGGCTTATGACACAGAATGTCAAGGGGTTTAATATTCCACGTAAACGTTCCAAAGCATTTATCGATATCTCTCACAAACAAATAGACATCTTGTTTTTACAAGAGACTCACTATCTAGATGGCCAGGAACCCTCTTTCGTTTCGACCACATATCCCACACACTATCACAGCAGCCACGCTTCCACAAAAGTCTCAGGTGTCAGCATCCTACTCCATAGATCTTTACCCTTTCACTTACAACAGATAGAGAGAGATGATGAAGGACGATACCTAGCCCTACTGGGCTTACTGGCAGGTAGACCTATCACTTTAGTCAATATATATATCCCTAACACCCACCAGGCCGCCTTTTTCCACAAAATTACAAACAAAATACTATCTTTCTCTAAGGGACCACTTATCATCGGAGGAGACCTTAACACCCCATTAAATCCATCACTGGATGGCTCTACCGCCCGCTCACACATGTATAAACGTTCTCTCAAGTCAATGAGAGACGACCTGCTGCTACTAGGAGTGCATGATATCTGGAGAGTTCAACACCACACTAAAAAAGAATTCACTTTCTACTCCACCCCTAATCACTCACACTCACGAATAGACTATATATTTATAGACCACACTACTACAGCCTATGCTTCAAACGCTGAAATATCCCCTACTGCATGGTCGGATCACTCAGCTGTCACATGCTCTTTGTATTGGTCCGCCTTGCCTCACAAACCTTTTCAATGGCGATTAGATGAAACACTATTAAAAAATGATCTTACACTAAAACATATAGAAACCTTCTTGACAGAATTTTTTAATACCAACAACACACCCGATGTAAGCCCTTATAATATATGGGAAGCTCATAAATGTACTCTGAGGGGTGAACTAATAAAACTTAAATCTATCCAACAGAAAAAATATAGAACCCTATATCAGGAGGCTACTACACATTATCAGCAGACGGTCCGCCTTCATAAAATGAACCCTAGAGACGTCACCTTACAGACGCAACTAGATCAGGCTAAACACAGGCTTACAGAGCTCCTGGACCAAACAGCACAAACACAGGCACTCAGGCTCCAACAAAAATACTATCTAGAGGGAAATAGACCAGGTAGGCTATTGGCTAGGGTGGTCAAGACCAAACAATCCATACACTTTATCACGGCTTTACAAGATCCCCAAGGAGGGAATACTGTGGAGACCCAAAGAATTGCAGAGATTTTTAAAAACTATTATTCTGACCTGTATAATCTGTTACCAGATAGAGATGTCAGTATCCACCAAAACAATTGCCTACAATATTTAAATTCCTTATCTTTCCCAACTATCTCAGAGGAACACTCAGACATGCTGACAGCACCAATTACTGCTGAGGAGGTTGCAGTGGCGATCAAATCCCTTAAATCAGGGAAAAGCCCTGTCCCTGATTGGATCACAGGCACTTACTATAAGAAATTCAATCATATAATCATGCCATACTTACTATCGGTATTCAACCATATTGAAACCACTAAAGGTCTACCACCCTCCATGTTAGAAGCAATAGTTACAGTGCTACCTAAACCCCATAAAGACCCAACAATACCATCAAACTACCACCCTATTTCGTTACTTAATGTAGACATTAAGATTTATGCCAAGATCCTTGCCACAAGAGTAAATAAGTTACTACCTTCCCTTATCCATGCTGATCAGGTGGGCTTTGTGCCGCAGAGGGAGGCTAAAGAAAATACAGTGAAAATTTTACACCTCATACAATATGTTATTGACCATGACACCCCCTTTCTTTTAGTTTCGACAGACGCTGAAAAAGCTTTCGACAGACTTGACTGGACCTTCTTAAGACTTACGCTACAAAAATTTGGCTTCCCCAATAGCTTTATTCAAAGGATCTTTGCATTATATAACTCACCTACAGCCAAAATCAGAGTCAATGGGTGGCTATCTTCCTCTTTCAATATCTCAAACGGTACTCGTCAAGGATGCCCACTCTCCCCATTACTATTTGTATTGTCCATGGAAGCCTTGGCCATCACACTACGTAACAATCCTGACATGCACGGACTCACAATAAACTCTACTAACCACAAATTAGCGTTATACGCAGATGACCTACTATTGACCCTCACAAGACCAATACCTTCTCTCTCTGCGGTGCAGAGCTCCCTGGTGCAGTTTGGCGCTTGCTCTAACTACCTGGTGAACCAGCGCAAATCTGAAATTCTCCCAATTAACATACCTGAGAAGGACTTAGACACATTAAAACAACATTCACCCTATATAGTACAAAAAGATTCACTAAAATATTTAGGAGTTTATCTGTCCGTAAGATCTCAACTACTGTTTGAGTTGAATTATGAATCCCTCTTAACTACCATTACAAAAGATATGTCATTGTGGATACACAAAAAGATATCCTGGTTGGGCCGAATTGGGATTACTAAAATGATCATTCTCCCCAAAATGTTATACTTATTTCAAACCCTCCCAATACCACTCCCTATATCATACCTACCCAAATTACAAGCAATTGTCAACTCCTACATCTGGAGAAAAAGACCACCAAGAGTTGCTAGATCCACACTTTATTTAACGAAGGAATCTGGGGGCCTGGGAGCACCAGATCTATCCAAATATCGCCAGGCGGTATTTTTGAGGAGGATCGTAGACTGGTGCACTATATCTACACCAAATTACAAAATCTGGCTAACTTTGGAACATGAAATTACTCACACATCCCAGTTAGGGGCCTTCTGCTGGCAACCTAAAAATAATATACCACCCATCATTTCTAGGAATCCCATCATCGGGGAGACCTTCAAAGTATGGTCCACTGTATCACCTCAGTCCCTTCCCTGTTAACAACTGTACTTTACAATATAGACTTTCCAATAGGACTATCCATATCCCCTAAATCAATAGATAATCTGAATAGCGCACTACCTGTATATACCCTCATGGAAGCAGGAGACTTAATACCTCATTCTTACCTAGAAAATCTTAATATAACACATTTTTCCAATTGGTATAGATACTTACAGCTTAAACATTTCATCAGCTCCTATCGGAATAAACCCTTGCTATCCAGGGAGCGAACTCTCTTTGAAAAAATGTGCACACAAGATACCCCCCCAACCATGCATTATCTGCACTATACCAGTTACTTATCACACCTACAAAAATTACCCAAACCTCAACGGTGGCATCCTGGCATAGGGAACTCCCATACACCCTTACGGAACAAGAATGGTATACTATTTTTCAAAATATCTCCAGATCTGCCCACTCAGCAACGGTCTTGGAGACTACAAATTTCTTCTCAGATGGTACCTTACTCCTCAAAGATTAAAATATATCTTCCCTGAAGCATCTGATAGATGCTGGAGGAAATGCTTAGGGGAAGGCACACCATTTCATATATGGTGGACATGCCCCCGAATAGGTCAATTTTGGCGGGATATTAATGAAACTATGTGCAATCTCTTAAATAGTGAAATCCCCTTAGACCCTATCATTTATTTATTCCATGTCACCCCCAAGCTCCCTTTCAAACACTATACTGCAATCCTCCGTCTAGCCATCAGCAGTGCGAAACAGATAATACCCAGGTTGTGGAAAACTGATAAAACCCCCACTTTACAACTGTGGATAGAACAAATGAACCGTAACCTAACTTTGGAGAGATACTTTTACTATGTTAACGGGAGGTTAGATTTTTATGCTGAACTGCTATTTCTATGGGAGTCACATTTTTTAGTAGGACAGAACTGAAGGTGTATGTATCGACATACTATATCATATATTTCCTCCCTTGCACAGAACTTGATATCTGCTCTCCTTGTAAACACTCTGGAACACCCCGCAGTAATAGTAGCTAAGATCTTATGTTAATGCTGGAAACAGATATTAAAGGTCAATTATAGAAACCCTATTTGTTATGAGAATATAAACCCTGTCTTGTTATGTATCTTGTAAATGTTATAAAATGTTGGATAACATGTTGTATTAATTGTGAAATACCACAAATAAAAGATTGAACAAAAAAAAAAAAAATGCTGATAAGGGCTGAGCAATAATAGTGCTAGACACTGACTATTATATACAGGAAATTCTAGAACAGCTATCAGATGGGGGGGTTTTATGAAATACTGGATCATAATCCCCTAAGTGATATACAAAAGGAACTAAAAGGTATATTGGATAGAGCTCTAGTACATAATATTATTTCTAAACAGGTTTATGATTTTCTTTACAATAAACATCCCATTACACCAATTTTTTATACATTACCCAAAGTCCATAAAAATTTATCCCACCCTCCAGGACGCCCCATTGTGGCTTGCATAGATTCTGTATTTTCAAATGTCTCCATTTTTCTAGATAAAATTCTCTTCCCATTTGTTAAAAACCAAAAATCTTTTATTAAGGATACAAATGAGTTTCTCACAAAACTTAAAGAGATTAAAATAGAGGAGACATGGTTAATTTTTTCATTAGATGTGGTAAATTTATACACTTCTATTCCCCATGAGGCAGGTCTATTGACCATAAAAAGTTTCCTGAATGACAGCGGATTATATAATGTTTCCCAGATTGATTTTTTGATGATATATTGAGACTTGTGCTATATTGCAATTCTTTTCTTTTCCAAGATACTTATTACATGCAAAAATGGGGAACTGCTATGGGCTCCAATGTAGCCCCCTCATATGCCAATTTGTTTATGAGTGGCTTTGACAACAAATTTGTCTATAATAATCAGCCATTCATCAGCAGCTGTAAGCTGTGGTTAAGGTATATAGATGATATTTTTGGCATATGGGGGGGGGGGCTCATTGGAGTCCTTGCTACAGTTTGTTGAAGACATCAATGCATCAATGACAGGTCTAAGATGTACACTTACTTACTCTACCCAACAGATTAATTTTCTGGATACAAATGTGTACAAAGATGGTAACACATTAAGTACAGATCTATATGTTAAACCAACAGATAGAAATACTTTGTTGCGGTATGAGAGTTTCCATCCTGAAACTGTCTTTAAGTCTATACCGAGAAGTCAGTTACTCCGTACTAAAAGAATAGTCAGGGATCAGGAGAAATTGCCAGAAAGATTAATGTTTATGGGCAATAAGTTTATCCAAATAGGTTACCCAAGGGAGGTTATTGATAAAAGCATCCAGGAATTGGATAGAAAGCATGATAAAAAACAAGATAAAACACATACCCCAACAAAGAAAAATATGGATAGTCTAGTACTCTCAATGGAGTACAGTGATAGGAGTAATGATGTCTTCAAAATAGTGAGAAAGTATTGGTATTTGTTGTCAAAATACAATCCAGAGGTTGAATCTTTTAAATTACCCCCATGCCATCATACAGAAGGGTAAAAAATTTAAGGGACCACATTGTTAAAGCTGATGTGGGTACAACTAAACTCTCTGATATTAACTATCTAACTACACCAAACAAAGGTTGTTACCCTTGTCTACATTGCGCCCAATGCAATTCTGTAATAAAAGGGAAATTCTTAGCACAGAATGATAAGAGGAAACAATATACAATTAATGGGCTCTATACATGTCAAACTAACTATGCAATTTATTTACTTAAATGCCCATGTGGCCTTTGTTATATTGGTGAGACCATCCAGGCTGCCAGGGATAGGTTTAGCCAACATAAAGCCTTCATTAAAGCAAAGGATCTATCACTCCCAGTATCTGCACATTTTACTAACATGGGCCATAAAGTTAGCCAATTACGCTTCCAAGTAATTGATCATATTCCTCATCCTAGAAGAGGGGGTAATAGGGAGCAGAAATTGAAAGAAAAAGAAGTATGATGGATCAAACGTTTAAATACATTAAATCCCTATGGTCTGAATAGAGATTATGATCTGTATTTGTTTTTATAATGTTTTTAAAATGTAATATATTCTGGTACCACTAGAGGTCACTGTGCTGTTGAAAGTTGTATACCTGGACAGGTATAGGTTAAATCAATTAATAATGAGAACCAACACCTGATTGGTCCAGATACCCTGTTTAATGTCTGTTCATTTGGTTTTAAACTATGCATGATTAAGGACCATGTAGGTTCGAAACGTCACTTTTATGGTTGTTATACCTCAATAAAGAACATTTTTCAACTTTAAGAAAGAATCCTGTACTGTGGTGCTGTTACCTTATTTTCTACATGGAATATATATATATATATATATATATATAAAACCTTTGAGCCCTTCCTAGTTCAGCGACTTGTCATATACCAAATCACTGTTAATATACTTATTAATATTATTTTATATATTAATATTAAACATAATTTTAAACTGTGTGAATAACTGCACTATTTCTTCTCTTTTTTTAACGCACCTTTAGTTTAGCTCTCCTTTGGGTTTTGTATAACAAAAAATCTATATATTATTTTTAATATATATAACACGCAACACATAACTCACCACTTGTTATATGAGTGATGTTAGCCTGGTTGCACTATCCATTGAATGTATAGGTCATACTAAAAAAATATCAGCCGCACTAACATTTTCTTGTACAACTTTTCCTTAGTATTTTTTTCAATAATAATACAAAAGCATGCATATTAGAGATGTGCATTTGTTTTTGTACGAATGCAAATTTGTGATGAAAATTTAGTTGCGTCTTAACAAAACCAATATCCGGATCAATGCACTAACAAAAAAAAAAAACAAAAAAAAAAGAATACTGGCTAAAATCATGAGTATTCATTCATTTACTTTATTTTTTAAGAGTTAATACTTACCTTAATGCGCTCTCCATGCTATCTAGAACACATTAAAGTAAGTATTTTAGCTACAGGTGAATGTTTGAACATTTTAACGAAAATGAATATAAATGTTTAACTAAAACTCAGTATTCATTTTGTTTAAATGAAATAAATACCGAATAGTACAGCCATTGAATAGTTGGGGAAACAAATTTCCCTGAATATTCTTCTGAAGAGAAAGTTTATTGGTTGCACATCTCTAATGAATATACACTCAAACGCTGAACATATTTGAGTTGGGCACAAAATTGAGCTTATAGAATTTTGTTAACTTTTGAGAAAAGCAAGTAAATCCTCATAAAATAATAAACACACACGCTTTTCTTTAGTTTTAAAAATAGCTGCACGTTCCAATGGTTTTGTTATTTCGATAACTAATACTGCTACCTAACAGTGCATATGTTTTGGACTTGTTCATCCAATAGAAGCATACATTTATTTCTCCAGGAGTGGAGGTTTATACAGTTTAATCTTTTTTTAGCACTGTTGATAATTTTCCTGCCAAAAGGACAATATGAGTGAGAGAAGCTTTGCCCTATGCAAATATAGTAATAAAAATTAATTGTGGTGATTCATTGACTTAAAATGTATCAGAAAACCTGCTCTCACCTCAAAAAGAAACAACAGGATTTCTGCCACTCTTAAAGAGACAGTAAATACTTTTAATAACAAGAGGTTTCTGTTGTGTTGGTATAAAATAATATACTAGCCAAGTACAACAAATTAACATCCTTTTAACTGCATCATTTGCCTTATTTGGAGGCGCAAAGACTACCAGGCTAGCCATTGTCATAAAGTTAGTATAAAATGCATTGTTTTATAGTTGTTATCTGATGAAGCCAGTTAGGGAAAGTCTAACAGAGTTAGACTTGAGAAGACAGCAGGGTGCATTTCAAGTTCTGGGAATTCGAAATTACTCAATTTTCAGAGGTAAATTGTATGAAAAGGGGGCAAAATAAATAAGTAAAGTAAATTGCAAAGCTGTTTCATTATAATAAAAAAACAGATATAGATGCATGTCTAAAAATAGGTCCATAATCGTGAGCAAAGTTAAAAGAAATACAGCATACTTAATGGCCTAGATTCAATACAGCTGGTATGTGAAACTAACCTCTTGCTGAAATAAATTGCCATAACAGTGCTCAAAAATTGCATAATTAAGAGATTTGTATTCACCTCTCAACACTCACACGAGTTACAAGATCAGTTCCATTATGATCAGTACAAACATTTTTCAAAAGGAATAACAAGTAGAAAACCCTTATCCTATTTCCTAATTACGGCTGTATTAGGAAACAGGATCAGGGTTTCCTACTTTTTATTCTTTTGTGAAAAATGTTTGTACTAAAGATATTAAGGGCCTGCACCACTTAACTTTAAATTATGAAAATTGCTTTATGATTTAAACTAGCCCTGAGTAAGTTTCTTTATCCAAAAAAAAATAATCTATCTTGCAACCACACACTTCTTGCTGGACAGAAGTTCCATTGTTATGGATACCGGCATCACAAAAACATCTTCAAAAGATTACAGAACATGATTATTATTATTATGATTATGAACAAATTCATTTTAAAAAAAGGGAAAAAAACTATCTTCTATAAATCAGTTCCTTCTAGCATATATATTAAATAATACTGTCAAAAAGAAAAATAAATAATTAGAGCTGCAACCAAGAATATTGTCATAATTATCCCACTAATGTATGTGACTGGATCAGTTGAGATCTATCCCGATGTTGTCAATGCTTTATATTTTCTATTTCATTGTCAAAGAAGTTACTTGAATATACTATAGAGCTCTTCAAGATCTCATTTCTCTGTGGCTAGAATTTACTTGAATTTTCCCTTTACAGGGTTAAATCACTGCAAATTTTTTTATGAGAATATACTATAGAGCTCTTCAAGATCTCATTTCTCTGTGGCTAGAATTTACTTGAATTTTCCCTTTACAGGGTTAAATCACTGCAAATTTTTTTATGAGATATAAGGAAATAGCTAAACACACGAATGCTTCAGCAATCATCAACCTGCTGTTCAGGGAGTTTAAATAATGCCTGAACTCTCCCAATGGCTTTGCATGAGCCAATTTTGTCAGGAAAATCGTATGTTAACATAAACAATGGCTTGATAAAGATGTCTGTTGGAGTAAGACAGCTTGATGTCTCAGCTGTGTTGTTGTTAGAACTGGTTTATTATTTTATGTTATCCTTTACAAGATTTATAATAATTATTTTAAGAAAAGATTTTTTTGGTCACATACATTAACAGTCTTCCTTCATTATCCCATTCCACTGCAGATAACCAAAATACATGAGCCCCATTACATGACCCCCCCACCACAGACACCAAATTACATGACACCCCACCACAGACACCCAATTACATCCACCCCCACAACACACACCCCACTACATAACCCCCACCACAGAATTCACATTACATGTTCCCCTCATTACAAGACCCTCCAACTATTGCAACCTCTATTACGTGATTCCCTAATTCTTGATATCCACACTGCAACACCCACACCACATGATTCCCCCACTACATGATCTATCCCTCACAGAAATCCCCATTAATGATACAACCTAAAGACGCTGTACCATAGAACCCCAACTAAATGACCCAGTACATTAGACACCATCACTACATGACCCTGTACCATAGACATCTTCACTACATGACCCAGTACCATTGACACCACTACATGACCCCATACCATAGACATCACCACTTACATGACCCTGTACCATAGACAACCCCACTACATGACTCATTATCATTGACACCCCTACTACATGACCCTGTACCATAGACAACCCCACCACATGACCCAGTAATAATGACACCCCACTACATTACCCTGTGCCATAGACACCCCTGTTACATAGGCTGACCATATTGTCGCTTTAAGAAGAAACACATATGAATACATATGTGAGGGTTCTTATACAAAACCATTTCTTTAAACAGCCCTGAAAACAGCCCTGACATATTTTTCATATGTGTCCCTTTTTAAAGCGGCAATATGGTCAGCCTACTGTTACATGATTTACACAATGACACCCCCATCACATTATCTCCCACTGCAACCCCCCCCCCCCCCCACATCCTTATTGAGTTTTGTTTGTCTAACAGCTGTTAAATGATAGGTAAAAGCTGTTTTTTGGTGTTGTTTCAAAAAGTAGAGAGCAGTGACAGTCACAGGAATATGATGTTATTATTTAATAGCAAGTATCATAGAAAATAGTAACTATAACTATTACTTGGGAGCTGCCACACTGCTTCAGCTGATCAGCATTTAAGAAGTCCAAGAATAATGGCTAAAGTGCAGCTATTGATAGCCACATGACTTTCACTATGGGTCTCTCAATAACAGTTTGCATAGGCTCTTGCCTTCATTTTACTTCAATGTTTATGTATTAAATACTGCTTTGTAAATATAGCTATTTCTTGGACATTAACAGATAAAAAATAAAAGATTAGCTTTAGAGAAATGTGCTTGTTCATGGACAGTAATGAAATGGTATAAATAAAGTTGAAAAAAACAGAATTTCCACGACATCGATAACTCTTATTTATCAACAACCCGATGCTTATTGCGCCGTACTTGATGCAAGTGTTTTTGACAGACTTTTTAATAAATAAGGCCGTTGTATGTAGATTTGCGGCAGCGATATCTGGCGAGCATATTGACTCCAGCGAATGTGCCGAGATTGACGCTTTGATAAATCGGGCCCTTTGTCTGCACATAAATGTATAGGTTATACTAAGATCATCAGGAAAAAAGAGTACTGGATGCTCCGGTAAAATATAACAAATTTATTGATACTTCATTAAAACAACAAAGTCATGGAGAAGCAGATAGACACGATTGCAGGCGCAGCACCAGGGCTTACGCGTTTCGGCTGTAAAGCCTTAATCATAGCATACAGGTGCTGGGCCTGACAGGTGCACTTAACACCTTAGGTTGATTCTCATTGGTTAAAAGAAAATTTAAAAGAAAAACAACCCGCCCGCTTGGAAGTGTCATAGACTGTATATAGTGTTAGAGAAGCAAATAACAATATCACAACTGGCATATGTATAATGAATAAATGCAAAAAAACCCTATACATGCGAAAAAAACAATTCAAATGATGTTTAAAGCTTAAACTAAGATAAGATGATTTAAGGACAAAACACTGAATGACATGAGATAGGGGAAAAAAATGAAAGGCAAAGGTACTAAGAATACAAGAGAGTGGTATACTATAAATATCCACAAATAATATAATGCTAAACACATGTCAGTACTACTAAATCTGTGAGTAAGACTAGCAATAAAATAATCATCAAAGGAATCAGGACTGCTAGTGCGAGCATACACGAAGTGTACATCATGATATATAATATAGAATGTATATTCACAAAACGAAACAATAAATAAATAAAGTTAAAAAACTAACTGAATAGTAAACTAGATATATCATCTGTATCTAACCTGATATAGTGTGATGAAAAAAGAAGAGAGGAGGTATGAAAAAATGGCGTGCAAAAAGGCTATCTAAGAGAGTGGCACTTAAACCCAGGGGAGATAACAAAGAACTGGAATTATTCCCAGTAATTTATTAAATCATACCTGGAGTTAAGTCCTTTAGGTATTCTGGTGTCAAGTTTAAACATCCAGAATGCCTCTCGTTTGGCCAGTAATGTGCTAAGGTTGCCACCTCTACTAGGCAGGACAACTTTTTCAATGATGCACCATTTCAATGATCTAAGATTATTGCCATGTTTGCCATAGAAATGGAGTATCAACGGAGTAGTGGCTTTTCCTATGTTAAAAGATGACAAATGTTCTCTAAATCTGGAGTTCATATCCCTAGAGGTGAGTCCTACATACTGCAGATGGCATTCGGTGCAAGAAATGAGATATATGACATTGCTAGCTGTACAATTGAGACAAGTTTTGATGTCAAATGTTTGGCCAGTAGTATAAGACGTAAAATTATTATTATTGTATTCTTAGTACCTTTGTCTTTCATTTTTTTCCCCTATCTCATGTCATTCAGTGTTTTGTCCTTAAATCATCTTATCTTAGTTTAAGCTTTAAACATCATTTGAATTGTTTTTTTCGCATGTATAGGGTTTTTTTGCATTTATTCATTATACATATGCCAGTTGTGATATTGTTATTTGCTTCTCTAACACTATATACAGTCTATGACACTTCCAAGCGGGCGGGTTGTTTTTCTTTCAAATTTTCTTTTAACCAATGAGAATCAACCTAAGGTGTTAAGTGCACCTGTCAGGCCCAGCACCTGCATGCTATGATTAAGGCTTTACAGCCGAAACGCGTAAGCCCTGGTGCTGCGCCTGCAATCGTGTCTATCTGCTTCTCCATGACTTTGTTGTTTTAATGAAGTATCAATAAATTTGTTATATTTTACCGGAGCATCCAGTACTCTTTTTTCCTGATGTTAATTTCTCCAGACCCACTGGTTTGCTGCCGCTCCTGAGTTCCTCCAGTCCCTCTTTGCAACTGCCCTACCCCCCTCCTCTAAGTTGCCGCTGCTGCAGATTTACCCGCTGCACATCATCGGATTTCCTATCCCTCCTATATACTCACACGGAGGTGGATACAGAGGTGAAGGCCGACCTAGATGCTGCCATTCCTCGGAAGTTTACACAGACTCGGAACCAGCTATCGACTACACAGCGACTTCATCGCACACCGTTTAGCACGAGTCAGCCGACAGCAGTTCGTTTTATGAGAGCTGAGGAACCACCAGTTGGAGGTGAGTCTGGCATATGATATGACATGCCAGTGTTCCCATTGTCTCCTACGATATCTGCATATTCACTTAACGCTGCTACCTGCCTACATACGAGTGTGTATCTAAAGTGACTTTATCCATTTGTTGTTTGGGGTCTTTGGGCAGTTGCATTGTACAAAGATTATTGCTGTATATACCACGTTAGTGTGACTCACCTGACTGTTATCTTCCTCTGCTCATATTGTGTTCTCTCAGGTACTACTGGAGGTACCTTTAGGATACAGCAGGTGAAGCTTTTTCACACTTGGGACTTCTTGAGAACTCTATCACTTTAAAAACATGGAGAACCAACTGTCTAATACTAGTCAAGCAAATATAAACAGAGATTTCTTCTCACTAATGCCTGCAACAGCCAGGAGTAATCATCAGTCTGATTACGAACAGATCTTTTCAGACAGCAAGGAAGTTCTCTCACTCAGTTCTCTTTTTGAACTAATGGAATCCTTACTCCTAAAAGAGTGTAAAGTACAATGGGATGTATGGGCCTTCGATAAATATATGCAAGAAGGCATGATACCCAAAGGACTGAGAGTCTATAAATTTCCTTCCTTTGATGTGGATACCAGCGATAAAGAATTCGTAAAAGATTGGAATGAGGTTCTTTCCGAATGCTCTTCCCGACTGATGTTGATGCTAAGGAGCTATAAATCTAAACAACTGGACACTATCAAAAAAGAGATCATGGACTTACAAGTGGAAATGGACAAACGTATTTCAGATCCTCAGTTTGCTAAATTTGACTCCATTCTCAGGGGCATGGTAGCAAGAGGCAAGAGCTTAATAATGGAAAATAAGCACTCCAAATTTTTAAGAAATCGCTCTGATTATCAGAGTGACTCTGTATACATTTGGAATCGTAAGCAAAGGGGAGAGTATAGACGAAATCAATTCCCCTCAGGTACACGGAGGGGCAACAGAGGACGTAGAAGACATAGATCTAATTCCAGAAATGTCTCTTTTTCAAGTAGCGATAATGATGGCTCCTCAGATGAGGGTAATAAACTCTCTACGTCTGCTGCTGCCCCTCCTACGACTAGCGATATTCCTATTGCTCAAAATATGCCCTCTATTCCTACAGGTATACTCAAGAACAAACAGACATATACCACAGCCCCTGAAAATGTATCCATAGTGAGACATAAAGAGCAACACTCACAAGAATACACCAATAATCGATATACCACAACAAATATGCCTAACGTTCCCCCTACTATAGTTACACCAAGTACTAGTCTAGCCTCCAATGATCTGGAACAGGTTTTTCCACAGGCCCTAGATCAAACACACAATGGAGGATCGACCAAAGTCGGTCAAGCCAGATACCCACGCAGGGGGAACAAACCACTGAGCAAATACAAATGATTACAAATGTCATTAATCTTTCATCTGTGAATTTGACATCACAACAACATTCTGTTTTAGCTTTAGGCTTAGGCTTTTCACCTACGAGCAATTTTAATCTTTTTCAAACACTTATAGATGTAAATCGTCTCATAAGAAACCTGACCCTGAAAAAACATTTTTTCAGTACACATACTGCGTCAGTTGAACGAGCTACATCTATACCATTCATGACTAATAACATCAGTGATTTTGCAGAAATGTGTGATGTAGTTGCCCTTCAAACCCTAGCAACTGAGTCTAGCACAGATACAGATTTCACCAACAGAGGTACCACACTCATGGAGAAATCCAATTTCTATCCTATTATGAGTAGAGGCCAAATTTTAGAAACTTACCAACAGAGAGTTGAGATGGACCTAATTAAGCTTCAAAAAGAAACCAAGAAAGTTAAACAAAATCTTACACTTAAACAGAAAAATGCCCTAGCTGAACTTAGGGGTAACAATCAGATAGTCATTCGCCCCGCCGATAAAGGCGGGGCAGTAGTCGTAATGAACAGGAGTGATTATATTGCTGAGGCTAAACGTCAGCTCCATAATACAGACGACTATGAAAAACTCCACAGGGATCCTACTAACATTTTTAAATCACAATTGAAACACATTTTGGATGATGGTAGGGAACAGGGTTTCCTGGATGACAAGACTGTCAAATATCTAGATGTACAATTTCCAAGGATCCCCTGTTTCCATCATTTCCCAAAAGTACACAAAAGCATTACACAAGTACAAGGCAGACCCATTGTGAGTGGGATCGACTCCCTTTTGGAGCACCTCTCACAGTGGGTCGATTCGATTTTACAACCTATTGTACTATCCCTAGTGTCATACGTTCGTGACACAAAGCATATAATCAATATTCTGGAGACATTTCAATGGAAGGATGAATACGCATGGTTAACCATAGATGCAGTAGCCCTTTATTCATCTATACCTCATACGCAAGGCCTGCAAGCAATTTCCTCCTTCCTCCAAAATCATAGCGACTTTTCCCCAGAGTTCCAAAATTTTGTCATCACTGTAATTGAGTTTCTTCTTACACATAATTTTTTCAGGTTTGAGGGAGAGTTCTATCTCCAGAGATGTGGCACGGCCATGGGAGCCAAGTTTGCTCCTTCGTACGCCAACCTCTACCTAGGTTGGTGGGAGCTGTGCCACATCTTTGGAGATGGGAATCCCTTCAAACAGGACATCAAATTTTACAGGAGGTACATCGATGACCTCCTATTGGTATGGTCAGGTAGTCAGTCAGATGTGCCACTCTTTTTGGAATTTCTGAATTCTAACGATTTGAATCTAAAATTCACCTATGAGGTACATAACATGCACATTAACTTTTTGGATCTCACTCTCATAGGTGCCCAGGACAGTGGTGTCACCATGAGTGTGTATCGTAAACCCATATCTGGGAATACCCTGTTGCATGGCAACAGCAATCATCCCATACAAATGAGATTCGCTGTTGCTAAGGGACAATTTACCAGATTAAAGAGAAATTGTTCTGACAGAGCTACTTATGACAAAGAAGCTGATTCTCTGTCAGCAAGACTTCGAGAAAGAGGGTATCCTTCACACGATGTTACAAGGGCCAAAAGGTCCCTTGAACATATAGATAGGAAGACACTTTTACAAGATAAACCAAAGTGTGACAGGTCAAAATCGTCCCAAGGAGTGTACTTCGTCACACAGTTCAGCACAGAGTACAACAAAGTATGCAGCATAGTTAAAAAACACTTCGCTTTACTGGCTGCAGATGATAAACTAGTGACTACAGTTGAGAAGGGGCTCAAATGTTCCTATAGAAAAAGTAACACACTAGGGGGCATCCTAGCACCTACAGAACTCAAAAAGATTGAGACTAACCAAAGCTCTTGGTTGAGACATTGTGGGATGTTTAAGTGTGGCAGCAGACGTTGTAAACCCTGTGATTTTGTTCAGGTCACCAATAATTTTACGTCTTATACTACTGGCCAAACATTTGACATCAAAACTTGTCTCAATTGTACAGCCAGCAATGTCATATATCTCATTTCTTGCACCGAATGCCATCTGCAGTATGTAGGACTCACCTCTAGGGATATGAACTCCAGATTTAGAGAACATTTGTCATCTTTTAACATAGGAAAAGCCACTACTCCGTTGGTACTCCATTTCTATGGCAAACATGGCAATAATCTTAGATCATTGAAATGGTGCATCATTGAAAAAGTTGTCCTGCCTAGTAGAGGTGGCAACCTTAGCACATTACTGGCCAAACGAGAGGCATTCTGGATGTTTAAACTTGACACCAGAATACCTAAAGGACTTAACTCCAGGTATGATTTAATAAATTACTGGGAATAATTCCAGTTCTTTGTTATCTCCCCTGGGTTTAAGTGCCACTCTCTTAGATAGCCTTTTTGCACGCCATTTTTTCATACCTCCTCTCTTCTTTTTTCATCACACTATATCAGGTTAGATACAGATGATATATCTAGTTTACTATTCAGTTAGTTTTTTAACTTTATTTATTTATTGTTTCGTTTTGTGAATATACATTCTATATTATATATCATGATGTACACTTCGTGTATGCTCGCACTAGCAGTCCTGATTCCTTTGATGATTATTTTATTGCTAGTCTTACTCACAGATTTAGTAGTACTGACATGTGTTTAGCATTATATTATTTGTGGATATTTATAGTATACCACTCTCTTGTATTCTTAGTACCTTTGTCTTTCATTTTTTTCCCCTATCTCATGTCATTCAGTGTTTTGTCCTTAAATCATCTTATCTTAGTTTAAGCTTTAAACATCATTTGAATTGTTTTTTTCGCATGTATAGGGGTTTTTTGCATTTATTCATTATACATATGCCAGTTGTGATATTGTTATTTGCTTCTCTAACACTATATACAGTCTATGACACTTCCAAGCGGGCGGGTTGTTTTTCTTTTAAATTTTCTTTTAACCAATGAGAATCAACCTAAGGTGTTAAGTGCACCTGTCAGGCCCAGCACCTGTATGCTATGATTAAGGCTTTACAGCCGAAACGCGTAAGCCCTGGTGCTGCGCCTGCAATCGTGTCTATCTGCTTCTCCATGACTTTGTTGTTTTAATGAAGTATCAATAAATTTGTTATATTTTACCGGAGCATCCAGTACTCTTTTTTCCTGATGTTAATTTCTCCAGACCCACTGGTTTGCTGCCGCTCCTGAGTTCCTCCAGTCCCTCTTTGCAACTGCCCTACCCCGCTCCTCTAAGTTGCCACTGCTGCAGATTTACCCGCTGCACATCATCGGATTTCCTATGCCTCCTATATACTCACACGGAGGTGGATACAGAGGTGAAGGCCGACCTAGATGCTGCCATTCCTCGGAAGTTTACACAGACTCGGAACCAGCTATCGACTACACAGCGACTTCATCGCACACCGTTTAGCACGAGTCAGCCGACAGCAGTTCGTTTTATGAGAGCTGAGGAACCACCAGTTGGAGGTGAGTCTGGCATATGATATGACATGCCAGTGTTCCCATTGTCTCCTACGATATCTGCATATTCACTTAACGCTGCTACCTGCCTACATACGAGTGTGTATCTAAAGTGACTTTATCCATTTGTTGTTTGGGGTCTTTGGGCAGTTGCATTGTACAACGATTATTGCTGTATATACCACGTTAGTGTGACTCACCTGACTGTTATCTTCCTCTGCTCATATTGTATACTAAGATCAGCCGTAGGAAAAGACTGCAGAGCTTCAAATAGGGAGAAATGCTCATTTACCATTACCATGAAATGTGCTAAATCTCAAAGTATCCATACCAGTGAATCCTCTATATAAATAAGCAATGATAGTAAACTTTGTGTAGCACCTATATTTTCACAATCACTCCTATACCACAATAAAATCTGTACTATTTAGTGACTGAGTACTATTTGTGTGTGACTGAATATAAGCTTATAGAGCACTGGCTATAACTACAGATACTGGCACTTATGCCATACACATCCAAGTTTAGTATTCTGATTTTTTTACTGAATTTTTGTGTGTATGTATGAGAGAGAGGTGTGTGTGCTACATGTATATATTTAATTTCTTTAATAAAGCAATCAAAGCTATTCCTGATTGAGTCATCCCTGGCCACCCTGTTAACCACCCCTAAAATCTTAGCTGCGTATATATATGTTTAACACAATAAATGCTTATATTGTTCCAAAAGAGCTAATATTTCTTGCTGTAATATAGAATATTCATTGTTTTTTAAACAACCCCCAAAGAGTAAAATAAAAAGTATAGTTAATTAAATGTTTAACCCTCACTGTTGACACACACAACACATGCACACACAGCACACAACACATGCACACACATACACAACACATGCACACACACACAACACATGCACACACACACAACATATGCACACACACACAGAACATATGCACACACACACAACACATACACACACACACAACACATGCACACACACACAACACATGCACACACACACACAACATATGCACACACACACAACATATGCACACACACACCGCATGCACACACACACAACATATGCACACACACACCACATGCACACACACCCACCACATACACACACACACAACACATGCACACACACACAACACATGCACACACACACAACATATGCACGCACACACAGAACATATGCACACACACACACACCACATACACACACACACAACACATACACACACACACACCACATACACACACACACAACACATGCACACACACACAACATATGCACACACACACACCACATACACACAACACATGCACACACACAACACATGCACACACACAACATATGCACACACACACCGCATGCACACACACACAACACATGCACACACACACACACACAGAACATATGTACAGACACCCACCACATACACACACACACAACACATGCACACACACATACCACATGTACACACACACAACATATGCACACTCCATTTGTACCTACACTCCATGGGGGAGATTTATCAAGCAGCCAATGCTGCTTGCTCGCCGGAAACAAAAGTTAAGAAGCAGCGGTTTTAAGACCGCTGCTCCTTGGCTGACTGCAATCATGCAGATCAGATACGATCGGGATGATTGACACCCCCTGCTAGTGGCCGATTAACCGTGAATATGCAGGGGGGGGGGCATTGCACAAGAAATGCTTGTGCAATGTAAAATGGTGACAGCGTATGCTGTCGGCATTTAGCGATGCAGGACGGACATGATTCTCTATAGGAAATCATGTCCACCCAGGGTATGATAAATCTACCCCCAAGTATTTTTTCCGTAATTTGCCTTTTTACATGGATTTAATAAAGGTATGTTTTTATTAACATGCTGAAGTAAAAGCCTTATATTTGGGTGTACTATCAGTACGTTTGGAGGTGATTGATAACTTTCTTTTTGATTGCGAGCTGGCAAGGCGGGAGCTGTCGGCGTCCTGGGCAGTCAGTGAGCACTGTTTCAGTGGAGACAGCGGAACATTCCCTCCGGAACTTAACTAACTTATCCTTTATAAAAGATATCTAGCCTTTCACATGCCTTTTTTTACATGCAATTGTTTTCAAACATGTTCAAATTATAACATAATAAACACTCTCCTAGATTACGTGTTTGTGTTTGTGTGTTATCTTTGTATGTAAATGAAAATATAAAGGTTACTGAAATTGTAGGAACAAATGATGAAAATATAAAGGTTACTGAAATTGTAGGAACAAATGATGAGGTGGAAAGTATTTGGGTGACTTTGGAAATTGGAGATAAAAATGTTTTTAGAATAGGGGTTGTATATAGGCCTCCATTGCAGGATGAAAAACTGGACAATCTGTTATTAGATGAAATAACCAAAATGACCATGAAGGGTAAGGTTATAGTACTGGGGGACTTTAATTTGCCAGATATAGACTGGAAGATTCCTTCTGCTAGATCGGCTAGAAGCAGGTATATTCTTGAATCTCTGCTAGGGGGATCACTTGAACAATTAGTCAAGGAACCAACTCGTAAGGAAGCTATATTAGATCTAATACTTACAGTGATACAGTTTCAGATGTGTCTGTAGGTGAGAACTTAGGATCCAGTGATCATCAATCTGTTTGGTTTAGTATTCATGTTCAGGAACTGTCCACCCAGACTAAAACAAAAGTTTTAGACTTTAGGACGGCAGATTTTTCATTAATGGGAGAATACCTAAAGAACTATTTAAAGGGGAAAACTCTTATTACAGGGGTTCAAGAACAGTGGGAATTTGTGAAAGGTGCCATTTTAGATGCAACCGCACACTGTATTAGACATGTCTGTAAAAGTAAAAGAAAGCGGAAACCAATTTGGTTTTCCAAAGAAGTAGCACATGCTGTAAAGACAAAAAAGATAGCTTATAAAAATTACAGACACACACAAGCAGATGATGATATGAAAATATGGAGACTCCAACAAAAAAAGACTAAGCAGTTAATTAGGAAGGTTAAAGCTCATGCAGAAGAGAAGATAGCACAGTCAGTAAAACATGGGGACAAAACATTCTTTAGATATATCAGTGAAAGAAGAAAAAATAAGGTAGGAATAGTAAAATTGAAATCAGTTGATGGTAGAATAATAGAAGGAGATAAGCAGATTGCAGACTGTCTCAATGATTACTTCTGTTCTGTTTTCACTAAAGATTGCGAAGATACAATGTCTACATTAAGGGATGCAACGCAAAATAGAAACAAGCTTAACAGTAATCTTTTTACAGAGGATGAGGTTTTGTTAGCATTATCAAAAATAAATGTTACAAAGGCAGTGGGTCCTGATAATATTCATCCAAGGGTTTTAAAAGAACTTCGATCAGTGCTAACTGTCCCATTAACTGATCTGTTTAATCAGTCACTATTAACAGGAGCTGTCCCAGATGATTGGAGAATAGCAAATGTAATACCCCTTCATAAAAAGGGCAGTAGAGAAGAATCTGGCAACTACAGGCCAGTTAGTTTAACTTCAGTAGTAGGGAAATTAATGGAAAGCCTCTTAAAAGAAAGAATTATGACTTACATAAAGACAAACAATTTAGAGGACCAAAATCAGCATGGTTTTACTTCAGGGAGATCATGTCAGACTAATCTAATTGACTTCTTTGATTATGTAACAAAAGTATTAGACAAGGGAGGAGCAGTTGATGTAGCATATCTAGATTTCAGCAAAGCATTTGACACCGTCCCACACAATAAACTTATTCACAAACTATATCTCCTTGGTCTAGATTCAAAAATTGTGAACTGGGTGGAATGCTGGCTTAAGGACAGAAAACAAAGTGTCTTAGTAAATGGAGTTCATTCAGCAGAGGGGGCTGTTACTAGTGGTGTTCCTCAGGGGTCAGTTCTGGGGCCTGTTTTGTTTAACATATTTATCTGCGATATCAGCAAAGGGCTACAGGGGAAAGTATGTCTCTTTGCAGATGATACAAAAATTTGCAACAGAGTGGATGTTCCAGGGGGGGTAGACAAAATGAGAAGTGATATACAACAATTGGAGGATTGGACAAATGACTGGGGTCTAAAGTTTAACACAGCAAAGTGTAAAATAATGCATTTAGGGAAGAAAAATCCAAATGTTAATTACAGACTCAATGACACTTTACTGACTGTTACAGACGAGGAACAGGACTTGGGAATTATTATTTCAGATGATTTAAAACTTAGTAAACAATGTAGTAATGCAGCGAGTAAGGCTAGCAGAATGCTTGGATGTATTGGTAGAGGTATTTGCAGCAGAAATAGTAAGGTTCTTATGCCACTTTATAGATCATTAGTTAGGCCTCATCTTGAGTATTGTGTGCAGTTCTGGAGACCATATCTTCAGAAGGATATTAACAAACTTGAATCTGTGCAAAGGAGGGCTACCAAAATGGTACATGGTCTAAAAAATAAAACTTACCAGGATAGGCTCAATGACCTAAATATGTATAGCTTAGAGGAGAGAAGGGAAAGAGGTGATATGATAGCAACTTTCAAGTACATTAAAGGGTTTAGTAAAACTGAGGCTGTGGGTATTTTACATAAAATGGAAAATTCAAGAACAAGGGGTCATGAGCTCAAGCTAAAGGGTAGTAGATTCAGAAGTAATTTGAGGAAGCACTTCTTTACAGAAAGAGTGATTGATTTATGGAATAAACTTCCTCAAGAGGTAGTAGCAACAAACACTGTGGGGGACTTTAAAAATGCATGGGACAAGCATAGGGCTATCCTACGAACTAGATAAGTTTATACTGTTAGGTAAGGTCGGGCAGACTTGCTGGGCCTATGGCTCTTATCTGCCGTCAATATCTATGTTTCTATGTTTCTATCTCCTGTTCCCCGATCGTTGTGTAAACGATACTGTCCCATAAGGCGCCTCTCTTTTTTCTGCTCCTACAGATATTTGCTACATCTATTCCTAAGAGTGCTGCCACATCTATCGAGTGCTTGGTCTGTTCCAGGAATCTTATTCCCCTTACGACTCTTCTCCAGCTGGATCACGGCTTCTTCTGTGCGCACCTCCAGGAGGGTTTTTTTCCCTTACAATCTCCACTCATTCTGTTATTCAGCCGCGGCTGGGAGGTTTGCTGCCTATTACCAAGAATAAGACTTTGCTTTGTTCTTCATTTTGCATAATATGAACACTCTATAATTAACACCTTTCTCTTCACATACATATATTACCTGTTTTGCATATTTTTGTATATTTTGTTTATGCACATAATTGCGTGTTATATCTTATACATTTACTGGTCTTGTTTATCGTACTGTCACTATTATATTGATTAGTTTTCCACTTATCTAGATTCATCTAGACTAGTTTTAATTGATTTATTCACTATATTTTTTATATTCACATTGCCTATTTATTTTAGGCCTTAATATTTTAATTTACATATCGCTAGCTCTATTACATTGATAAGTGGTGTTCTTTTGATTACACTTTTTGATATCCACATTGCCCATTGTATTAGGTTAAATATTATAATTTACACATTGCTATCTTTATTTCATTGATAAGTGGTGTTATTTGATCACATATATTGACTATATAGTGATTCTTATTTGTAGATTCCCAAAAGATACTCACTACCGTTATATCACAATAATGTTATCTGTGAGTGAAAGGACAAACAAGAGGCTTATGTTGGTCTCGCATGTTGAGTCCATATGTCCTGCAACAAATGTAGAAAATAACATAGAGAATTTATCTATACATGCACTCTTTTCTAAATTAGAAGATTCAATCAATGTCGAATGTAGGCATTGGTTAGATGCAGAGATGTTGCAAAAATATATAGATAAAAAACAAATACCACGTGGGCTTAGATTGCTTAAAAATTGTTCATTTAAAGATAATTTGGCTCTCAACACTAAATGGGAAGAAGCCTTGCATGTCTGTTCCACCACACTTATCAACATCCTCATATCTCATAGGAGGACACTGGTTGAACATGCATCCAAGGAAATAGATTCCATTCAAAATAGTTTGGAGAAATTCAAAAATTCTACATTGTATGATGAATTGAATGCTATGGTTTTGGAAAAAACAGAATGTTTCCAAAAAGAATTAATGGTTATAAAAAATAGGAAATTGTTGAGAGATGAGGAAGATTACCAGAAGGGCCAAATATACACCTATAACAAAAATAAAGACAAAAAATCTGACACGACAAGCCCACAGTTAGAACCCGAATTGGATATTCAACAAAGTGTTGCTTATCCTACAACTCCTCTAATAGGAGATTGCGGAAGTGCAAACCTTGATTGGACAGTTGTTAATTACTCGAAAAATAAAAATAAGAATAAAAATAAAAACATTGTTTCCAATCAGAAAAGAAACACTAACAGGACCCCTGCCCAAAACACATACCATCACAGGGACAATAGTCACTTTTATGATGATTCTAAACAGTTTTCTCCCAGATATTATGAGAGTCATGGCAGAAGAAACTATCACTATCAAGACTCCCCTAGATATTATGATCATCATGACAAGAGGGACTCTCCTAATTGGACTTATCCATCAAATAGACAAAATCATAATGACCATCAGGGAGCAAGAAATCACCCTTATGATTATTATCATTCTAAGCCCCATGCTTCAAACTATGACTCTAATAATATCAGATCAAATGGTAATAGAAACCACCACCGTGTTCAAACAAACGTTGAACACCATTTTTCCAACAAAGACCATGGCCATTCTAGAGGTCATTTCCCTAGGAGTTGGGATACAGGTTCTTTTAGAGAAGCACCATCTTCTAATGGTCAGCATACCTTTGACAGACCGACGTCCGACAATGAGAATGGCCGCCGGTTTGTCAATAGTAGACCACAAACAAACATTGCTAATAATCAACATAGTGTTGAAACAACTCGCCATTGCAATCCTAACTCTAGTTCCCACTATGATAATACTAACCAAGCAGGACCATCTTCTAATAACCCTTCTTCACATTTTTTAGAGTCGGGCCCCAGGCAACCATCGTGGAAGCAAAAAACAATTGCCAGTTACCTAGAGCCCGTAGTCTCACTCACTGCTCCACCAAAAGGCAAAAGACCTCACGGAAACGAGGGTGTAGAGGAAGAGGCACAGCCATCAAAGAGGCACGACTACAGACCTTGAAAAAAGGTATTTATAATTTGTCATCACATAAGTTGACAAGTGATGAGATACGGGTTCTAGGTAAAGGCCTTTCATATAGTCCCACTAACAAACATAACATTTTCTCACTCTTTGTTGACCTAAATCAATTCACTCAGAAGTTGTCTATGCAGAAATATTTTGCTGAAAAAACATTGAAAAATAACACTGTGAGACCCATTCTTACCAACTCTATGGATGATAGACTCAGAAACGAATCAATTCCCACTTATGATACTGATTTATTGATAGATCACTTATGTGATGGTTATATACATACATCCTTCAAAAATAAATCTAATTTCACGCCACAGCTTAATAATAATTCACATATCGAAATATTTAGACAACTGGTGAGTGACAATTTTGAGAAACTACCAAAAAAGATTTTAAATAAGGACAATCTGTTCCCTAACGAGAAACGAGCACTAAGCAACCTTAAGAATAATAAATCTTTGGTAATAAGACAGGCCGATAAGGGCGGAGGAGTGGTCCTCCAAGATCTAGATGATTATTTATTGGAAGCCAAGAAAATCTTACATGACACTGCCTATTATAAGAAACTTAGTTCAGATCTGACCATAGAATTTAAATCCTTGCTAAAAGATATTATAGAATCTGCTTTTGAGAAAGGTATACTTTTGAAGAAAGAGAAAGATTATTTGGTCCTTACTGAGCCCAATCAAGCCTTTTATTACCACCTTCCAAAGGTACATAAGAACCGTTTGTGTCCACCAGGACGACCAATAATAGCAGGGATTGGCAACTTGACCGATAATGTGTCATCATACGTTGATTACTTTCTACAGAAATATGTTTTAGGATTGGAATCCTATATTCGAGATTCAGCTGATCTTCTTAAAAAATTGGATTTTTATTGTATTACATCTGATATGATTTGGGTGACCTGTGATGTTCAGGCCCTTTATTCCAACATTCTGCATGATCTGGGCCTGAGGGCGGTCTCTGAATACCTAGAGCAGGACATTTATTTACCACAGACCCAGAGAGAGTTCCTTTTGGACCTCATTTCTTTCATCCTGAGACATAACTATTTTTTTTTTCAGGATGAATTCTATCTTCAAACAAAAGGTACTGCCAACTAGACATTGGGATATTTTGCTGAAGGACCCCATTCTAAAAAGAACTTTGGATACTAAACCTAGAATAGTGTATAGGAGGGCCCCTACCCTCAAAACTATGCTAGCTCCTAGCAAGATTGTGAAACACAGACATTTATTCCCTTGTACTAATACCAGTAACTTGAGACATGGGTCTCATAAATGTAGACGAGTTCGTTGCAAAATGTGTAAGTTTGTTGGTGAGCACCGTAAGACCTTTAGGTCTAGTGTCACCAACAAATCTTATACTATTATTGGCTATGCTTCTTGTGATACCACATATGTAGTATATCTACTTACTTGCATCTGTGGGGTCCAATATGTTGGGCGTACCTGTAGATGCCTCAGCACTAGATGGTCTGAACACTATCGGAATATGAAGAAAAACTTCAGACTCCATAGTGTTTCAAGACATTGTAATGATGTCCATAAGGGGGACCTTAACTGTTTTTCTGTGGTTCCTATTGAATTTGTTCCTAAATCACATTTATATAACCGGTTTTTCAGACTCAGGCAGAGGGAGACTTTTTGGATCCATCTACTAAAAAGTATGCATCCAGATGGCCTGAATTTATGCATTGATCTGGCCGCTTTTTCTTAATAACTTTGAGCCCAGTGTCCCTCTGCCTGAGCCTGATTTCTAGCTGTCTTTGGTCACCTGTTTATCTTTCATTTCCCATATATATATTTTTTTCTCATTATCTGATTGATAAGATTCCCATGATGTATTCAACATTATGTGTTCACACTGTGGATATTTTATTCTACCTTGATATCTTAATGTGAACACAATTTTGTATATGTGGTGATATTTACATCTTCTTATATACATATTTCATATATAACTGCTTATGCACCAAACATGGTTCTTTTTATTATTTTTATCTGCGAGGTCCTTATATTTCGAACTAAATGTACTCTGTCTAAACTACTAAATATATGAATTGCTCACAATCTAACTTTATAGGTCTTTAACATGCTGCTAATGAATACATTTTATTGAATTTTTAGTCATTATTTAGTATGATTTTATTTTTAAAAGCATTGGGGACTGTCCATGCATGCTATTATTGGCAATGGCATTTATGTTTTTTGCATACCTATGCTGTTCTGTTATTGTCTATATGTATGTATTTGATATTATAGCTGGTGCTGCCTTTACACGCTTTATACACATACTCTATCTGGGCGGGTGCAATTGCTATAGCCCAGGTCTGTCTTTGGGTAGCCTATGATTGGCTGTATGAGGGGCGTAGACGTAGACCAGCTTGTGATTGGACGATGTATTTGTTAAATAGAGCGGGGTTTAAATGTATTATTAGCCTGATGAAACGACCGGAAGGTCGAGAAACGCGTTGATGTTTTTATACTGGTTTTAAATAAAACTGCCTTCTTCGATACCCCCGCTCTTTTGACTGTTGTGTTCTGGTTGGTCCGCTTGTTTGTCTCTCCAATAGAGTCATCGGTGATTGGATACACCACGGACGGCTATCTCCTGACACTCCTACTACCAGCAGCTGCTGATTGGATCCTGGAGTTCCGGACACTCTCTCCTACTGGTCTGTCTGTCGGGCGACTAAGGTCCCGTCCTGCGCAGTAAGGCATACGTTTATGTCGCATTCCTTGTGAGTACCCCGCTCTTGGGTTTGTGTGTTATCTCCTGTTCCCCGATCGTTGTGTAAACGATACTGTCCCATAAGGCGCCTCTCTTTTTTCTGCTCCTACAGATATTTGTTATTTAACCCCTATAGCGCGGCCATTACAAGTTTTGAAAAACACTGCTTGCCCGCGATTTTAAGCTCAATACCGCACACAAAACAAGTGCTGTGTTTGAGGTGCTCATCAATGGGGAGAGCCAGCCAAAAAAGTATAACACCTGTGAACGCGGAAACAAAAGCTCCGTAACGCAGCCCCATTGATGTCTATGGGGAAAAAACATAATTTATGTAAGAACTTACCTGATAAATTCATTTCTTTCATATTAGCAAGAGTCCATGAGCTAGTGACGTATGGGATATACATTCCTACCAGGAGGGGCAAAGTTTCCCAAACCTCAAAATGCCTATAAATACACCCCTCACCACACCCACAAATCAGTTTAACGAATAGCCAAGAAGTGGGGTGATAAGAAAAAAGTGCGAAAGCATAAAAAAATAAGGAATTGGAATAATTTGTGCTTTATACAAAAAAATCATAACCACCATAAAAAGGGTGGGCCTCATGGACTCTTGCTAATATGAAAGAAATGAATTTATCAGGTAAGTTCTTACATAATTATGTTTTCTTTCATGTAATTAGCAAGTGTCCATGAGCTAGTGACGTATGGGATAATGAATACCCAAGATGTGGAACTTCCACGCAAGAGTCACTAGAGAGGGAGGGATAAAAATAAAGACAGCCAATTCCGCTGAAAAACCATCCACACCCCAAAATAAAGTTTCAATCTTATAATGAAAAAAACTGAAATATAAGCAGAAGAATCAAACTGAAACAGCTGCCTGAAGTACTTTTCTACCAAAAACTGCTTCAGAAGAAGAAAACACATCAAAATGGTAGAATTTAGTAAAAGTATGCA
The DNA here is from genome assembly GCF_027579735.1 of Bombina bombina. Lineage (NCBI taxonomy): Eukaryota > Metazoa > Chordata > Amphibia > Anura > Bombinatoridae > Bombina > Bombina bombina. The sequence continues at coordinate 1,147,982,876 of NC_069499.1, read as the reverse complement.
AAGAAGACCAAGTTGCTGCTTTGCAAATCTGATCAACTGAAGCTTCATTCCTAAACGCCCAGGAAGTAGAAACTGACCTAGTAGAATGAGCTGTAATCCTTTGAGGCAGAGTTTTACCTGACTCAACATAAGCATGATGAATCAAAGACTTTAACCAAGATGCCAAAGAAATGGCAGAAGCCTTCTGGCCTTTCCTGGAACCGGAAAAGATAACAAATAGACTAGAAGTCTTTCGGAAATCATTAGTAGCTTCAACATAATATTTCAAAGCTCTAACTACATCCAAAGAATGCAACGATCTTTCCTTAGAATTCTTAGGATTAGGACACAATGAAGGAACCACAATTTCTCTACTAATGTTGTTAGAATTCACAACCTTAGGTAAAAATTTAAATGAAGTTCGCAACACCGCCTTATCCTGATGAAAAATCAGAAAAGGAGACTCACAAGAAAGAGCAGATAATTCAGAAACTTTTCTAGCAGAAGAGATGGCCAAAAGAAACAAAACTTTCCAAGAAAGTAATTTAATATCCAGCGAATGCATAGGTTCAAACGGAGGAGCTTGAAGAGCCCCCAAAACCAAATTCAAACTCCAAGGAGGAGAAATTGACTTAATGACAGGTTTTATACGAACCAAAGCCTGTACAAAACAATGAATATAAGGAAGATTAGCAATCGTTCTGTGAAAAAGAACAGAAAGAGCAGAAATTTGTCCTTTCAAGGAACTTGCAGACAAACCTTTATCCAGACCATCCTGAAGAAACTGTAAAATTCTAGGAATTCTAAAAGAATGCCAAGAAAAATGATGAGAAGAACACCAAGAAATGTAAGTCTTCCAGACTCGATAATATATCTTCCTAGACACAGATTTACGAGCCTGTAACATAGTATTGATTACGGAGTCCGAGAAACCTCTATGACTGAGAATCAAGCGTTCAATCTCCATACCTTCAAATTTAATGATTTGAAATCCTGATGGAAAAAAGGACCTTGCGATAGAAGGTCTGGTCTTAACGGAAGAGTCCTCGGTTGGCAAGTAGCCATCCGAACAAGATCCGCATACCAAAACCTGTGAGGCCATGCTGGAGCCACCAGCAGAACAAACGAACGCTCCTTTAGAATCTTGGAAATCACTCTTGGAAGAAGAACTAGAGGCGGAAAGATATAGGCAGGATGATACTTCCAAGGAAGTGATAATGCATCCACTACTTCCGCCTGAGGATCCCTGGATCTGGACAGATACCTGGGAAGGTTCTTGTTTAGATGAGAAGCCATCAGATCTATTTCTGGAAGTCCCCAGATTTGAACAATCTGAAGAAACACCTCTGGGTGAAGAGACCATTCGCCCGGATGTAAAGTCTGGCGACTGAGATAATCCGCTTCCCAATTGTCTATACCTGGGATGTGAACCGCAGAAATTAGACAGGAGCTGGATTCCGCCCATGCAAGTATTCGAGATACTTCTTTCATAGCCAGAGGACTGTGAGTCCCTCCTTGATGATTGACATATGCCACGGTTGTGACATTGTCCGTTTGAAAACAAATGAACGACTCTCTCTTTAGAAGTGGCCACGACTGAAGAGCTCTGAAAATCACACGGAGTTCCAAAATGTTGATTAGTAATTTCGCCTCCTGAGATTCCCAAACCCCCTGCGCTGTCAGAGACCCCATACAGCTCCCCAACCTGTCAGACTTGCATCTGTTGAGATCACAGTCCAGGTCAGAAGAACAAAAGAAGCCCCCTGAACTAAACGATGGTGGTCTGTCCACCACGTCAGAGAGTGTCGTACAATCGATTTTAAAGATATTAATTGTGATATCTTTGTATAATCCCTGCACCACTGGTTCAGCATACAAAGCTGAAGAGGTCACATGTGAAAACGAGCAAAGGGGATCGCGTCCGATGCAGCAGTCATAAGACCTAGAATTTCCATGCATAAGGCTACCGAAAGGAATGATTGAGACTGAAGGTTTCGACAAGCTGAAACCAATTTCAGACGTCTCTTGTCCGTCAAAGACAGAGTCATGGACACTGAATCTATCTGGAAACCTAAAAAGGTTACCCTTGTCTGAGGAATCAATGAACTCTTTGGTAAATTGATCCTCCAACCATGTTCTTGAAGAAACGATACAAGTCGATTCGTATGAGATTCTGCTAAATGTGAAGACTGAGCAAGTACCAAGATATCGTCCAAATAAGGAAATACCACAATACCCTGTTCTCTGATTACAGATAGCAGGACACCGAGAACCTTTGTAAAAATCCTTGGAGCTGTTGCTAGGCCAAACGGCAGAGCCACAAACTGGTAATGCTTGTCTAGAAAAGAGAATCTCAGAAACTGAAAATGATCTGGATGAATCGGAATGTGCAGATATGCATCCTGTAAATCTATTGTGGACATATAATGCCCTTGCTGAACAAAAGGCAGAATAGTCCTTATAGTTACCATTTTGAATGTTGATATTCTTACATAACGATTCAATATTTTTAAATCCAGAACTGGTCTGAAGGAATTCTCCTTCTTTGGTACAATGAATAGATTTGAGTAAAACCCCAGACCCTGTTCCAGAACTGGAACCAGCACAATTACTCCAGCCAACTCTAGATCTGAAACACATTTCAGAAACGCTTGAGCCTTCACTGGATTTATTGGAACGTGAGAAAGAAAAAATCTTCTTGCAGGAGGCCTTATCTTGAAACCTATTCTGTACCCTTGTGAAACAATGTTCTGAATCCAAAGACTGTGAATCGAATTGATCCAAATTTATTTGAAAAATCATAATCTGCCCCCTACCAGCTGGGCTGGAATGAGGGCCGCACCTTCATGTGGACTTGGGAGCTGGCTTTGGCTTTCTAAAAGGCTTTGATTTATTTTAGACTGGAGATGGTTTCCAAACAGAAACCGTTCCTGTAGAGGAAGGATCAGGCTTTTGTTCCTTATTCTGACGAAAGGAACGAAAACAATTAGCAGCCCTATATTTACCTTTAGATTTTTTTATCCTGTGGTAAAAAAGTTCCTTTCCCCCCAGTAACAGTTGAAATAATAGAATCCAACTGTGAACCAAACAATTTATTACCTTGGAAAGAAAGGGAAAGCAAAGTAGACTTAGAAGACATATCAGCATTCCAAGTTTTAAGCCATAAAGCTCTTCTAGCTAAAATAGCTAAAGACATATACCTGATATCAACCCTAATGATATCAAAGATGGCATCACAAATAAAGTTATTAGCATGTTGAAGAAGATTAACAATGCTATGAGAATTATGATCTGTACCTTGTTGTGCTAAAGCCTCCAACCAGAAAGTTGAAGCTGCAGCAACATCCGCCAAAGATATAGCAGGCCTAAGAAGATTACCTGAACATAAATAAGCTTTCCTTAGAAAGGATTCAATTTTCCTATCTAAAGGATCCTTAAAAGAAGTTCTATCTGCCGTAGGAATAGTAGTACGTTTAGCAAGTAGAGATAGCCCCATCAACTTTAGGGATTTTGTCCCAAAACTCTAATCTATCAGATGGCACAGGATACAATTTCTTAAACCTTTTAGAAGGAGTAAAAGAATTACCCAGATTATTCCATTCTCTGGAAATTACTTCAGAAATAGCATCAGGGACGGGAAAAACTTCCGGAATAACTACAGGAGGTTTAAAAACCGTATTTAAACGTTTAGATTTAGTATCAAGAGGACCAGATTCCTCTATTTCTAATGCAATTAAGACTTCTTTAAGTAAAGAACGAATAAATTCCATTTTAAATAAATATGAAGATTTATCAGTGTCAATTTCTGAAACAGAATCCTCTGAACCAGAGAAATCATCATCAGAAACAGAATCAGAATGATGATGTTCATTTAAAGATTCATCTGATAAATGAGAAGTTTTAAAAATTTTTTTACGTTTACTGGAAGGAGGAAGGAGGAATAACAGACATAGCCTTCCTAATAGATTTAGAAACAAAATCTCTTATGTTAACAGGAACACCCTGAGTATTAGATGTTGATGGAACAGCAACAGGTAATGGAACATTACTAAAGGAAATATTAACTGCATTAGCAAGTTTATCATGACATTCATCACAAACAACAGCCGGAGGAACAGTTACCACAAGTTTACAACAAATGCACTTAACTTTGGTAGATCCAGCATCAGGCAGCGAATTTCCAGAAGTAGCTTCTGATCCAGGGTCAATCTGAGACATCTTGCAATATGTAATAGAAAAAACAACATATAAAGCAAAATTTATCAAATTCCTTAAATGACAGTTTCAGGAATGGGAAAAAATGCCAATGAACAAGCTTCTAGCAACCAGAAGCAAATAAACAATGAGACTTAAATAATGTGGAGACAATAATGACGCCCATATTTTTTAGCGCCAAAAAAGACGCCCACATTATTTGGCGCCTAAATGCTTTGGCGCCAAAAATGACGCCACATCCGGCGACGCCGACATCTTTGGTGCAAAAATGTTAAAAAAATGACGCACATACAAACAACTTCTGGTGACAAGCATGACGCAGGAAATGACTAAAAAAAAATTTTGCGCCAAAAAAGTCCGCGCCAAGAATGACGCAATAAAATGAAGCATTTTCAGCCCCCGTGAGCCTAACAGCCCACAGGAAAAAAGTCAAATTTTAAGGTAAGAAAAATTTATTATTCAAATGCATTATCCCAAATAATGAAACTGACTGTCTGAAATAAGGAATATTGAACATCCTGAATCAAGGCAAATAAATGTTTAAACACATATATTTAGAACTTTATATAAAAGTGCCCAACCATAGCTTAGAGTGTCACAGAAAATAAGACTTACTTACCCCAGGACACTCATCTACATGTAGTAGAAAGCCAAACCAGTACTGAAACGAGAATCAGTAGAGGTAATGGTATATATAAGAGTATATCGTCGATCTGAAAAGGGAGGTAAGTGATGAATCTCTACGACCGATAACAGAGAACCTATGAAATAGATCCCGTAGAAGGAGATCATTGAATTCAAATAGGCAATACTCTCTTCACATCCCTCTGACATTCACTGCACTCTGAGAGGAAAACCGGGCTCCCGCCTGCTGCGAAGCGCATATCAACGTAGAATCTAGCACAAACTTACTTCACCACCTCCATGGGAGGCAAAGTTTGTAAAACTGATTTGTGGGTGTGGTGAGGGGTGTATTTATAGGCATTTTGAGGTTTGGGAAACTTTGCCCCTCCTGGTAGGAATGTATATCCCATACGTCACTAGCTCATGGACTCTTGCTAATTACATGAAAGAAAGAAAAGTCAGTTTAAACTTAACACCCTAACATAAACCCCGAGTCTAAACACCCCTAATCTGCAGCCCCCGACGCCTGCCTACAGTTATCAACCCCTAATCTACCGTTCCCGATATCAACGCCACCTAAATAAAAATACTAGCCCCTAATCTGCGGCTCCCAATATCGCCGCCACTATACTAAAGTTATTAACCCCTTATCCGGTGCACCCCAACATCGCTGCAACTATATTAAATTTATTATCTCCCGATATCGCCGCCACCTAAATAAGGCTATTAACCCTTAAACCTCTGGCCTCCCACATCACTACCACTAAATAAAACTATTAACCCCTAACCCTAACGTAACCCTAACACTAACACCCCCTAACTTTAACATAATTTAAATAGATCTAAATTAAACTTACAATTATTAACTAAATAAACCTATTAACCCCTAAACCGCCAGTCCCCCACATCGCAACAACCTAAATTAAACTATATAACATAACCCTAAACCTAACCCTAACACCCCCTAACTTTAACAAAATGAAATTAGATCTAAATTAAAGTTACTATTATTAACTAAATAATACCTAGTTAAAACTAAATACTTACAAGTGAAATAAAACCTAAGCTAACTACAATATAACTAATAGTTACATTGTAGCTAGCTTAGGTTTTATTTTTATTTCACAGGTAAGTTTGTATTTATTTTAACTAGGTAGACAAGTTAGTAAATAGTTATTAACTATTTACTAATTACCTAGTTAAAAAAAAATAAACTTACCTGTGAAATAAAACCTAAGCTACCTTACACTTAAACCTAAAATTACAAAAAATAAAAAAAACACTAAAATCACAAAAAATAAAAAACCTACCATTACACAAAAAACAACAAAATTATCCAAAAAAATAAAGATTATTCCTATTCTAATACCCTTTTAAAAAAAACAACCCACCCCAAAATAAAAAAGCCTAATCCTATAATATAAAAGGCCAAGTGTGTTTGTCCGAAGCTGTCATGCGCAGTAGAGACAGCACGAGGACAAACACACCTGGCCTTTGAGTCCCTAGCTGATCTGCGGCAGAAGTGAGCGTGGCCGGGCATGAGCGGGGGCGTGGCCGGGCGTGAGCAGGGGCTTGGTCATCATGAAAGGGGCGTGGTCAAGCATGAATGGTCATGAAGGGGGCATGACTGGGCGTGAAGGGGCGTGACCAGGTGCGGGCGCGCGATAGAGGGTTGAGAGATAGAGAGGGGTGTGAGATAGAGAGGGGGAAGAGATAGAGAGGGGGGAGAGATAGAGAGGGGGGAGAGAAAGAGGGGGGGAGAGAGAGAGGAGAGAGAGGAGAGGAGGGGAGAGAGAGAGGGGAGAGAGAGAGAGAGAGAGAGGAGGGAAGAGAGAGAGGAGAGGAGGGAAGAGAGAGAGGAGGGAAGAGAGAGAGGAGAGGAGAGAGAGAGGGGGGGAGAGGGGGGGGAAAGAGAGGAGGGGAGAGAGAGAGGGAGGATAGAGAGAGCGCAAAAGAGATGGGGGAGAGAGAGCTCAAAAGAGAGGGGGAGAGAGAGCGCAAAAGAGATGGGGAAAGAGAGCGCAAAAGAGATGGGGGAGAGAGAGAGAGAGAGCAAAAGAGAGGGGGAGAGAGAGCGCAAAAGAAAGGGGGGAGAGAGCGCAAAAGAGAGGGGAAGAGAGAGAGCGCAAAAGAGGGGGGAGAGAGAGCGCAAAAGGGAGGATGGAGAGAGAGCGTGCAAAAGAGAGGGGGAGAGAGAGCTTGCAAAAGAGAGGGGGGAGAGAGAGAGCCAAAGAGAGGGGGGAGAGAGAGAGAGAGCAAAAGAGAGGGGCGAGAGAGAGAGAGAGAGAGCAAAAGAGGGGGAAGAGAGAGAGCACAAAAGAGAAGGGGGAGAGAGAGCACAAAAGAGAGGGGGGAGAGAGAGCACAAAAGAGAGGGGGGAGAGAGCGCAAAAGAGAGGTGAGGAGAAAGAGCGCAAAAGAGAGGGGGGAGAGAGCACAAAAGAGAGGGGAAGAGAGAGCACAAAAGAGGGGGGAGAGAGAGCGCAAAAGAGAGGGGAGGGAGAGAGCGCAAAAGAGGGGGGAGAGAGAGAGAGCGCAAAAGAGAGGGGGAGAGAGAGCGCAAAAGAGATGGGGGAGAGAGAGAGCGCAAAAGAGATGGGGGAGAGAGAGTGCAAAAGAGATGGGGGAGAGAGAGCGCAAAAGAGATGGGGGGAGAGAGAGCGCAAAAGAGAGGGGGAAAGAGAGAGCGCAAAAGAGAGGGGAGAGAGAGAGCGCAAAAGAGATGGGGGGGAGAGAGAGAGAGCAAAAAAGAGGGGTAGAGAGAGTGCAAAAGAGAGGGGGAGAGAGAGAGCGTAAAAGAGAGGGGGAGAGAGAGAGCAAAAGAGAGGGGGGAGAGAGAGCTCAAAAGAGAGGGGGAGGGAGAGAGCTCAAAAGAGAGGGGGAGAGAGAGAGCAAAAGAAAGGGGCAAGAGAGAGCAACAAAGAGGGGGAGGGAGAGAGCGCAAGAGGTGGGACCGCTGTGCTGCAAAAAATGGCCCGTGTGAACGGGCTTTAGGACTAGTATAGAATAAACTACCAAGGCCCCTAAAAAGGGCCTTTTGGGGGGCCCTTAAAAGGGACTTTGTAGGGAATTGCCCTGAGATAAACAGCTCTTTTGCCAAAAAAAAAATACAAACCCCCCAACACTATACAAACCCCCACCCCCCAAACTACCAAGGGCCCTTAAAAGGGCCTTTTGTAGGGCATTGCCCTAAGTTAAACAGCTATTTTGCTAAAAAAAAAAAAAAACACCCCCTAAAAAAATGCATTACCAAAATATCAAAGAAATGATCAAAAATAAAAAAAAATATTCCTATTCTAATACCCATAGAAAAAAACACCCCAAAATAAAAAACCTAATCTAGATAAAAATACCAATGGCCCTTAAAAGGGCCTTTTGTAGGGCATTGCCCTAAAGATATCGGCTCTTTTATTGAAAAAAAAAATACCCCAAAAAAAATACAAACCCCCCCTAACACTATACAAACCCACACCACCCAAACTACCAAGGGCCCTTAAAAGGGCCTTTTGTAGGGCTTTGCCCTGAGATAAACAGCTCTTTTTCTCAAAAAAAATACAAACCACCCCTAACACTATACAAACCCCCACCCCCCAAACTACCAAGTTTGGGGGGTGGGGGTTGCCCTAAAGATATCAGCTCTTTTATTGAAAAAAGAAAATACAAAAACCCACTAACATTATAAACCCCCACCCCCCCAAACACAAAAAAGAAAAAAACCTATGTAAAAAAACCTAAGCTACGCGTTGCCCTGAAATGTATGGGCATTGCCCTTAAAAAAGCATTTAGCTCTTTTACTGCCCAAAACCTAAACTAAAAAATAAAACCCACCCAATAAACCCTAAAAAAGCCTAACACTAACCCCCTGACGATCCACTTACAGTTTTTGAAGTCCAGTTTGAACGACCTTTATCCTGGCAAAGTCTTCAGCCAGACGGCCTCTTCAATCTTCATCCCGGCAGCGACGTCCTGATCCAAGCGGCGAGAAGTCTTCATCCAGGCGGCCTCTTCAATCTGCATCCAGGCGGCATCTTTTATCTTGATCCCGGAGATGCGGAGGGGGTCCATCCTGAAAACATCCGGGCGGAGCATCCTCTTCATATGGTCGCCGCCGTACACTGGATCTTCAATGCAAGGGACGCGATTCAAGATGGCGTCCCTTGCATTCCTATTGGCTGAAAAATTTGAATCAGCCAATAGGAATTAGGGCTGCTAAAATCCTATTGGCTATTCAAATCAGCCATTAGGATTTAAGCAGCTCTCATTCTATTGGCTAATTCGAATTGGATTTAGTGGTTAATTGGTTTATTATAGTGGCTTGCGGTTTAGGGCTTAATAACTTTAGTATAGCGGGGGCGATGTGGACGGACGGCAGATTAGGGGTTAATAATATTTAAATAGTGTTTGCGATGTGGGAGGGTGGCGGTTTAGGGGTTAATAACTTTAGTATAGTGGTGACGATGTCAGGGAGTGGCAAAATAGTGGTTAATACATTTTTTAGTAGCGGCGATGTCGGGAGCAACAGATTAGGGGTTAATAAATTTAAAATAGTGTTTGCGATGCGGGAGGGCCTCGGTTTAGGGGTTAATAGGTAGTTTATGGGTGTTGGTGTACTTTTTAACACTTTAGTTATTAGTTTTATGTTACAGCTTTGTAGTGTAAAACTCATAACTACTGACTTTAGATGGCGGTACGGATCTTGTCATTTTAGGTTGTAACACTCGCTTTTTAGCCTCACCCCAAAACTCGTAATACCGGTGCAATGGGAATCCCATTAAAAAAACGTCATTTTTAGGAGTGTGGGACTGACGTTGCATTACAGGTTAAAAGGCTTGCGGTACACCTATACCGACAAGACTTGTAATGGCTGCGCTAGGGAAAAAGATGCGTTATGGGCCACAACGCTGCTATTTGACTCATAAAGCAAAACTCGTAATGTAGGTGTATGTGTCTTAATTATATAAAAGTTAATATTGCTCAGATCAAACTTTTAAATGTACATAAATAAAATATGGTTGTTTGAATGCTGGCTCATATGCAGGAGGCTGCACTACCAGTGCTCTGAAGTTGCAGTTTCATAAATAGAGCACTAAATTATATAAAAGTGTTAACTGTACACATCATACATTGATATTATTACAGTGAAAGCCCTGCATTCAGCTGCATAATTTAGTTATTTGGAGCGCCTTTGGTGTAGACCGCTGCAGCCTAACCTATATACCAGCTCTGAGCTGGCAGAATAAATTCATCCCAACGTGAGTGTGTTAAATGCAGTCAGGAAATTACTGCTTGCTGACTGCGATGCCGGGCAGACAGGTTCATTGAAGCAAACCTTGTCTGTCTAGAGTTTCATAAAGGGACAGTAAACACTCAGATATTATTATAAAATGATAAATCGTACATATAAAAAACCCCTCTGAAATATACTTTTATTATTTATTTTGTCCCCTTTTCTTGTAATTCTATTCTGAAATTGTGATAGAAATGGAAGTGCAGGACACTGTTATGTTCCACACAGCTATTGGCTGCACACTCTAGTGACTTATTTATAACTGTCTCTAAGAGAAGGTAACCTAAGTTGCAACATGGCAGCTCCCATTGTTTTGTAGACAATAAAACGTTACACTTATTTTGTTGATATATAAACGAGTCTTGGATAAAGGTTTATCTTTTGCCCCCTCAAAAAGACTAAATAAATTTGAAGTCTTTATCGATGCCCATAAGTATATAAAGAATCTAACTGTAAAAAAATGGTTCCTAAGGAGTCCAATTGAAAGGGTACAAGGTAATGCTAAGGGAGGTGATGAATACATACACACAGATTTAAAAAGAAAATCAATTTTTTACCCAAAGCATATTAAAGGATGCCATTTAGAAACTTTAGAAAAATTGGTAACTAAGGAAATTCAAAACATGAGTGTAGAAAAATCAGAGAAAATTAAATGGAATATATATAAAAATATATATATATATCTGAAATGAAAGCTTTGGAAAACAATAAGGAGGTTGTGCTGAAGCCTGCGGATAAGGGAGGGGGGATAGTTGTAATGGATAGGGATAAGTATTCAGATATGTGTAACAATTTACTTAAAGATGGGAATACATATTAAATTTTATTAAAAGATCCCACTGAAAGATATCTTTTTGAACTAAAGAAATTGATTGGTAAAGCAAAGGAAGAAAAGATACTTAATGAAAAGGAAGCTAACTATCTAATACAGTAGATCCCATGTATCCCTCTATTATATTGTTTACCGAAAATAGACAAATCAATATCAGTTCCACCTGGTAGGCCTATCATATCAGGCATAAATTCAATTACATCGAATTTGTCTGAATATATAGATTTTTATCTACAAAGCTATGTTAAGAAACGTCCAAGTTTTCTGAAGGATTCTACTGATGTTTTGAGACTTTTTAGAAGTCTGATTTGGGAAGAAGGTTTGCTTTTAGCAACCTGTGACGTGTCCTCTTTGTATACAAGTATTAGACATGAGGATGGTTTAAAGGCCGTTGAATTTTATTTAAATCAGGACCCCTGTCTTAAACAAGAACAGAGAAAATTTATTCTGGATGGAATAAAATTTATATTAAATCACAATTATTTTTATTTTGAAGGAAAATTTTATCTGCAACGATGTGGCACAGCCATGGGGACCAGATTTGCCCCCAGTTATGCGAACCTTTTTATGGGTTTATGGGAAAGGATCTTTTTGGACTCAACTGATCTGGGGGCAAATCTGGTCCTTTTTAAATGGTATATTGACGATATAGTTATTGTTTGGAAGGGGTCTCAAGAGGATTTGGAATGTTTTTTTTCTAGGATGAACATAAATGAAAAGAATTAGAATTTTACATATGAGATAAGTGAAGATAAGATTGTGTTTTTAGATCTGGAGATTAGTATAGAAGATGGCTATTTTAGTAGTAAAACTAACTTTAAGGAGGTTGATGCTAATAGTTATATGAATCCATGCCACAAGCTGCCATCATGATACATGGAAAAATAATATCCCTAAGAACCAGTTTAAAAGAATTAGAAAAAATTGCCAAAATGAAAATGATTTTCTAATACAGTCTAAAATTTTAGAGAAAAAAATTCCTAGAAAGGGGCTATAGCACAAGTTTAATTGACCAATCTATAAAGGAAGCTTTGGAGATGGACAGAGATGATTTGTTAATTAGTAAACCCAAAAAAGAAGTGAGAAAACAATATAATACTACTATCTTTATCCCTTTTATCACTAAATTTAATAGTGAAACACATACGGTTGAGAAGATTATACTTAAACACTGGTCAATCTTACAATCAGAAGAAGTCTTAGATACGTTTTTACCTCCACGTCCACAATTTGTATATAAGAAGAAGAAGAATCTAAAAAATATGTTGGCCCCATCAGATATGAGAAGTAAATCTGCCTCTAAGAATGTAATAAATATAGACTTGAAAGGAAATGATATAAAAGGTTTTTATCCTTGCTTAAAATGTAAGGCCTGCCAGAATGTAAGAAAAAGAAAGACATTTGTTTCATATAAGACCGGGAAAAAATATAAGATAAATGGTACATTTAGATGTACAGATTCTAATATAGTATATTTAATTGAATGCTCATGTGGGGTCTAGTATATTGGGGAATCGGAACGCCCCGCTAGAGATAGAAAAGGAGAACATATAAATTCAGTCGAGAATATGGATAAAATTATAAATCAAGACCTTCCAGTACCTAAACATTTTAAGGATTGTAAAAGAGGGAATTTGACTCATTTTAAATATATTATTATAGATAAGATTAAACCTAATTGGAGGGGAGTGATGTTAGGAAGGAACTGCTGAAATTAGAAGCCAAGTGGATATTTGACCTAAAAACTCTACACCCAAATGGGTTAAATTTGGATTTTGATTTAGGGGTATTTATGGATTAATAATAATATATTTGTATAATTTAATTTTTTTTTTATGTATATATATATATATATATATATATATATATATATACACAATATATTAAATAAGAAGAGACATAACCATTATTTTCTATAGTTATGCAAAAGAAAGACAAGGCGGCACTCAAAGGTTAGGGAAAATAAGTGGTTTTATTTTGCTTAATCCCTGTATCCCAGGGACATTGAATCACCCCAAAACATATAAGTGCAATTAAAAAGAGGAATTAACACGCTTCCTTAGTATAAATAAAACTATGTGTTAAATGTAATTGCAACAATCCGATGAAGCCCTGAGGTCAGCCCACAAAGGGGAGGGGCGAAACGCGTCATACCTGACGTTTCATGAGAGCGGCAACTTTTGAAGTAGAGGAATAACTTACCTGGCAGCGGTTAATGGAGTGACCGTGTTCACAGTGAATTTGCTTTACCAGCGCATACAACAGAAGCCTTGGTGTCCAAAAGCTTCCTTCTTGCAATCGAAAAGGTGCAGTAATAAAGAGGAGGTCCATTGTGCCATGGATATACCGGAATCCAATGCTGCTTGAGTTCAGCTTGTCTTGGAACGGATATGGTGGAAATATATTCAGTAGGCTAAAGGAATGTACCGCAAATTGTGGTGAGGCTGCTTATTTGTTATCAGCTCGTTTAAAAAGGAACACTGGAACTGTCTTGTGGCAATAAATCCATTATTAAGGAGCGTGTTATATACACTAAGTGCTCCGATTCTGGGACATTTGTTTCTCATTATCTAATGGCAACATTGTTGCAATTACATTTAACACATAGTTTTATTTATACTAAGGAAGCGTGTTGTTACACTGTTGTGCTTTCTGGATATGTATAGTTACTATGTGTCAGAATTGTTATTTATACCAGGCCTGGTAATCTTTAATTCCTCTTTTTAATTGCACTTATATGTTTTGGGGTGATTCAATGTCCCTGGGATACAGGGATTAAGCAAAATAAAATCACTTATTTTCCCTGACCTTTGAGTGCCGCCTTGTCATTCTTTTGCATAAATATAGACAATAATGGTTATGTCTCTTCTTATTTAATATATTGTGTATATTGCTTTATGACTGCAGGCACCTGGTCTTTACATTTATATCAACTGTAGAGTGCACACATTCTTTAATTTAATATATATATATATATATATATATATATATATATATACTTGTATTTTTGTATATATATACATTGTGTTTATACTAAAGCTTATATTAAATTTTCTATTCTCTAACATTTTGCTCTCTAATAATATGTATTTGTCATTTTCACACATATGATGAATTTGAATGAATTTTGAATATTCTAGTATAAGGGTGTTGAATCAAAAGGATGTTTTTTAACAAAAAAAATTTTATGAAGTTTCTTGTAATGTGCTCATTTGTGAACATTTTAATTTTATTTTTGTATAATATTTATTTGCTTTTTTCAAACATATGATGAATTTGAATGACTTATGAATACTCTGGTATAGGGGTGTTGAATCAAAAGGATGTTTTTTAACAAGTTTCTTGTAATGTGCTCGTCTGTGCACATTTTAATTGTACTTTTATTTTTGTATTGTTTGAAATGTTTAATTATTTAATTGCTATTTCTGTATATATATTGAAGATCCGCATAATATTGCATGAACAGAACAGAATATAATGAAATATGAATTTAACAAAAGCTGTCCCTTTAAGAAATTGGGTATAAGAAGCCGGGACTGTGGACTTGCTAACTGAGTTTGACAAAGATTTGAAACGCGTTGCTTAGTGTTCATACGGATGTTTGTTTGTATCACCTGACTTTTTAATCTAAGGACTTTCCGTAGTCTTGTTATTTGTTCAGGTGCTGCATCATTTCGGCGCTCACTTTCTCCTCTGGTTTTTACTCCAACGGTGGCCAGGCTGTGTTCCTGGACGGCGTCTGTGGTGACAGGTGCAGGAGGGTTCCATAAGCTGGAGAGCCGGGGAGACTACGTCGATACCTACTTATGTGCAAATACTGGTATATTTTGTCTTAAAAGGTATTGATATACATCTAAGCAGCCGATTTTGTCTTTCCATTTAGACGACTTACGGCTTTCACATTCTGTTCATCCACTATCTATCCATCATTTGGAGGGAATTCTGGAGGTTTAACTACCCATTTACCATCTGGGAAGGCTTTGGAGGTCCCTTTAAAGCTACCATCTACTTCAATAAGGGATACGGAATATTCTTATGGCAGTCAACCTTTTGTATTACTAAAAGTGGTTTTGTTTCCGTTTGAAACATAGTTGCATTTTATTGCAGGGCACAGTGTGTACATATAATAGTATCTGTTATTATATATTTCTATTTGTATGAAATGTATTACAGTTTTATTTGTTATTTTATGAATTTTGGTTTATCAAGTAAAGGAATTTTTTTTTGAGTAATTTTATGTAGATTCTTTTTATTAAATTAAATTACATTCTTTGGACTTTGCACTACTTTTTTAGATCTATCAATTTATTCCAATATTCGAGTGAAT
Organism: Bombina bombina; assembly: GCF_027579735.1. Classification (NCBI taxonomy): domain Eukaryota; kingdom Metazoa; phylum Chordata; class Amphibia; order Anura; family Bombinatoridae; genus Bombina; species Bombina bombina. Next base: position 1,147,967,613 of record NC_069499.1, on the reverse strand, counting down.
TATGTGTGTGAAAAGAGAATATATTTTTTAAATTAATTAATATATTTTTTGAAATTGTGTCCATTTGAGATGATATATATACTTTTATCCCTCTTTTTTACCTATAAGCTTTAGCATTTTTATGTGCAAAACTTAAAGTTTTTTAATTGTATTCTGTGTTTTGGAGGTTTTTGGGAGTACCTCTTTTTCAATTTCTGTTTGTTTGTAGGTCATTTTGCGCTGGTCTTTAAATTTGTTTCTGGTATATAAACAGCCAATGAAACTTTAAAAAATAAGTCTACATGTTATTCTGAGACTAATCTTTTTTTTTTAATGCATCATTCTATCTAGCATTTATTTAGAGCTTAATATCCCTTTAAATGAGGCCCATTGAATCAGTTAGTTGTAGTTTTTGCTTTGTGTAGGTCTGCTTACAAAAAAGGTTTACAGTTTTTCATGTGTTTTCCCTATACAGAAAAAAAGAAAATTATCTAGCAATTTACACAAATGTCAAACTACAGCAGCAGGGGCCAAATAGTGCACAGTTTGTATTAGGGTCATAACGGCTGGGGGGCTGTCAGCTTATTGTATGCAGCAGTTAATGGCCTAAAATTTGTGTGTCAAAATTCCCTTTATGACTGGCATTTTAAAATGTAAAACCAATTTAAAGTGACGGTCAATTTCGATGAATTAGTGCCCAGTTTTTAATAATCGTATTAAAAACAAGGGCACTTGAATTAATCAAAATTTACATTTCACTTGTTCTCTTTTAAAACTTACCTTTTAATCCTGACAGCCGCTGCAGCACTTCCTCTGTCCGTCACAAGCCCTCTTCGCGGGTCCAAAATGACGAATCCAGCTTCCTCTATTCACGGGGTTGCCTCAGTTGAAAGCCGTGATTGGAGGAAGCCGGATTCGTCATTTCTGACGTAAGAAGAGGCTTCTGTCGGCCAGGGAAATCGCTGGAGTAGCTGTCAGGATTAAAAGGTAAGTTTTAGAAGAAAATGAGTGAAATGTAAATTTTGATGAATTAAAGTGCCTTTGTTTTTAATAGGATTATTAAAAACCGGGCACTAATTCATTGAAATTGACCTTCACTTTAAATTGTGTGAAACACACAAATATTTAACAAAATCATAAGGATAATTAAGAATTATGATGACTCTAATAGGTGCCTATAAATATTAATATCTAATATATTAAACACTGAACTATTATATATTAAATTAATGTCACAATTCTATAGATGTATTGTTTAAACAGGGGTTTTTCAAAGCTGTCCTCAGGCCTCCTTAAGAGGCCAGGGCCTCCATTATATATAGAGCGTCGCCCGCAAAAGCCGGCAAAGCCAGATTTTTCACGATTTTGGTATTACATATACGGCGTAGCATACAAGTTACCCGTCGCTCGCAATTTTTACTCCCATAGGCTAACATGGGACCGCGTTGTAAATCGGTATCCAATATCCAGCGCAAGGCCTTACGTGGCGAAAATGGAGAAATCTTACTCCATTTTTACGGAATTGAAGGGACGCCATCTTGGATGATGCCATTTAAAGGAGCCTTCATTCGTCGGCCAGGAAGGATGCTCCGTGTCGGATGTCTTCAAGATGGAGCCGCTCCTCGTCGGATGGAAGAAGATAGAAGATGCCGCTTGGATGAAGAATTCTGCTCGGCTGGAGGACCTCTTCTGCCCAGATCGGATGAAGACTTCTGCCTGGCTGGAGGACCTCTTCTGCCCGGATCGGATGAAGTCTTCTGCCCGGCTGGGTGAAGACGGCTCAAGCTAGGGTGATCTTCAAGGGGTCAGTGTTAGGTTTTATTAAGGGGGGATTGGGTGGGTTTTAGAGTAAGGTTGGGTGTGTGGGTGGTAGGTTTTAATGTTGTGGGGGGTTGTATTTCTTTTTTTACAGGTAAAAGAGCTGATTATTTTGGGGCAATGCACTGCAAACAGCCCTTTTAAGGGCTATCTGTAATTTAGTATAGGGTAGGGAATTTTATTATTTTGGGGGGCTTTTTTATTTTATTAGGGGGCTTAGATTAGGTGTAATTAGTTTAAACTTCTTGTAATTTTTTTTAATTTTCTGTAATTTAGTGTTTTGTTTTTTTTGTACTATAGTTTATTTAATTTAATTGTATTTAATTAATTTTAGGTAATTGTAGTTAATTGATTTAATTTAATTAATGATAGTGTAGTGTTAGGTGTAATTGTAACTTAGGTTAGGATTTATTTTACAGGTAAATTTGTATTTATTTTAACTAGGTAGCTATTAAATAGTTATTAACTATTTAATAGCTATTGTACCTAGTTAAAATAAACACAAACTTGCCTGTAAAATAAAAATAAACCCTAAAATAGCTACAATGTAATTATTATTATATTGTAGCTATCTTAGGGTTTATTTTATAGGTAAGTATTTACTTTTAAATAGGAATAATTTAGTTAATAATAGTAATATTAAATAATATTTAAGTTAGGGGGGTGTTAGGGATAGACTTAGGTTTAGGGGTTAATACTTGAATAGGTTAATTGCGTTGCGGGCTATGGCGGTTTAGGGGTTAATAATTTAGTTATTATTTGCGGTGTGGGTTTGATGGCGGATATAGGGGTAAATAGTTTAAATAGGCATATTGCGTTGTGGGGGGTTAATACATTTAATATTAGTAATGAGAGGGGGGATTGCGGATATAGGGGTTTTACGTGTCAGGCTTATTTTTGGGAGGCGTGTTAGACTTTTACGGGAGATTTGTTATTTTCTTTACTTTTCTTAAGTTTCTAAAGTGCCGTAAGTCACTAGCGACTCCCGAAATTTGTAGTTACGCTCGTTTTTGGACATTGTTAGGTTATCCGACTTACGGCACTTTATGAACTGCTGGCGCCATATATGTAATATGTGCGAGGTGAAATTATGGGCGGCACAGGTTCCCACGCTTGCGCCGAAACCTGCGCCGTATATGTGATCGCGCCCCAGATTTTTAGGATATCTGAACTGGAGCACAGGTGAAATAATCACAGGTAAATATGGTTACTAACCTGCTCTTACCTAAGGTAATCCTGAAAATCTGCCTTATTAGGGAGGGATGACAACGGGTTTGAGAACCCCTGGGTAAACCCATCAAGAAATGAGCAAAAACTAAACAATGGTTGCAAGCAGAAATCCGAATAAAAATTCTATTGGTGTACTCCTTGGTTCTGAATGTTTTGCGCTATTGTTAGCCCCTTTATTTTGAGGTTTACTGGAGGCCTGACCTGTTCCCTAGGAAGACCAGCACTGCCATTGCAATATAGATACAAATCCCCAAATCCGCAATTCCAAAATCCAGCATTATTCAGAAATCCAAACTTTTCATTAATATTTAAAAAACATAAATATATTTTAAAATTACCATGTTCCCCACCATAACATCAAAAAAGATTTTTGTTTTTATTCTAAAATGCAAAAGCTAGTCTATATTTATTTAAAACAACAACTGTTACCTATCTGATTACAGTACTATACTATCTTTCTGGTGGTACTATGTATACAAAAGTATTAAAAATTATAAGAAAATACCTTGTATAGGCTGTTTTATGTCATATTAATATTATCTAAATGACATAAGATGTTTTTATTTACATTTGGTCCCACCCCCTCTTCACGCTATTTCATTTTACAGATGCAAAAGTACAAATATTCTAAAATCAAAACCTTTTCCGGTCCCAAAGAGTTTTGTACGTGTACTGTAAAAAAAATGAAGAATTGTGTAAAAACTGTAAAATTAAGCCAATAAGGCTTTCTACCAGTTGAATTGTTTAACGGTTTGCCTCTCAAATTTAACACCACCAATGGAAATTCATCCTAAATATTTTGTAGATGTAACTCAGACTAATTCAAACAGCTGGGCATCAAATGGATTGAAATGCCAGAAAAAAAGAAGCTAAAAGACTCAACTGCCTTTCATTAGTGATGTCGCAAACTTAAAATTTTCCGTTCACGAACGTCTGCAAAAGTTCGCGAATGGGCGAACCGGGGCGAACCTCCATTGACTTCAATAGGCAGGCGAACTTTAAAACCCACAGGGACTCTTTCTGGCCACAATAGTGATGGAAAAGTTGTTTCAAGGGGACTAACACCTGGACTGTGGCATGCCGGAGGGGGATCCATGGCAAAACTCCCATGGAAAATTACATAGTTGATGCAGAGTCTGGTTTTAATCCATAAAGGGCATAAATCACCTAACATTCCTAAATTGTTTGGAATAACATGCTTTAAAACATCAGGTATGATGTTGTATCGATCAGGTAGTGTAAGGGTTACGCCCGCTTCACAGTGACAGACCAAACTCCCCGTTTAAAGGGACAGTCTACACCAGAATTTGTATTGTTTTAAAAGATAGATAATCCCTTTATTACCCATTTCCCAGTTTTGCATAACTAACACATTTATAATAATATACTTTTAACCTCTGTGATTATCTTGTATCTAAGCCTCTGCAAACTGCCCCTTTTTTCAGTTCTTTTGACAGACTTGCAGTCTAGCCAATCAGTGCCTGCTCCCAGATAACTTCTTGTGCACGAGCACAGTGATATCTATATGAAATACGTGAACTAACACCCTCTAGTGGTGAAAAACTGTTAAAATGCAATCTGAAAGAGGTGGGCTTCAAGGTCTAAGAAATTAGCATATGAACCTCCTAGGTTAAGCTTTCAACTAAGAATACCAAGAGAACAAAGCAAATTTTAGTTTATTTTGGTCTAGACTGTCCCTTTAACGCACCGCAAACAACCGCAAATAGTCAATTTGCACAACCGCAAACTCCCCATTTGCACAAGGTTGGATACCAAGCTAGCCATGTCCCGTTCCTTGTCCTCACTGATGTCATTGAAGGTCTTTTCCTCCACCCAGCCACGTACAACACGTCAAGGCTCCCCGAAAGGTGACAACAAGCCCCCTGGGACGCCTGCTGTGTTTGGTCTTCCACCTCCTCAAAGCCACCTTCCTCCTCTGAATCCTCTTCTTCAAACTCCTCTCTCTGCATTGCCTCTCTCTGCGTTATTATAAGGTGTGTTAAGTAGTACTATTCCTATCAGTTTAATCCCTGTTCCGTCCCCTATCAGGGGACGTGTATATGGCATGTATTTTAGGAACCGGGAGATGGAAAAAGATGCTTGGTCGGTCCTCCTACTTCAAATTTGGGGCACTGCACGTGCAATCTAATGTGCTACCAGATAGGAGTGGTGTGTTAAGTAGTACTATTCCTATCAGTTTAATCCCTGTTATGTGCCTTTTTTATTGGTTTGGTTTTTGAAGCCACAGTGCTGCACCAGAGGCCAGAAAAATTAGGCATGTACACATGCCTGAAAAATTAGGTATTTTTGCAGCCGCTGCTGTAGCAGCAGCCAGAAAAATTGATGTTTGTTTCCCAGGCAGAAAGTGCCCTAAAACATTGCGGCTTGAACCCTAGTTGGTGGCGGATAAGTCACGCAAGTCATCCGGCATTCGAAGATAAAATACAGCAGGGTGTGGACCATTTTTAGCCCAAGGCAGCTCATCTCATCAGGCCTTTTTTTACTCGAATGTATCGCCCAATGTCAGTCCCTTCGGGATCCATCCCTCATTCATCTTAATAAAGGTGAGGTAATCTAGACTTTTTTGACCTAGGCGACTTCTCTTCTCAGTGACAATACCTCCTGCTGCACTGAAGGTCCTTTCTGACAGGACACTTGAAGCGGGGCAGGCCAGAAGTTCTATCGCAAATTGGGATAGCTCAGGCCACAGTTCAAGCCTGCACACCCAGTAGTCAAGGGGTTCATCGCTCCTCAGAGTGTCGAGATCTGCAGTTAAGGCGAGGTAGTCTGCTACCTGTCGGTCGAGTCGTTCTCTGAGGGTGGACCCCGAAAGGCTGTGGCGATGCATAGGAGTTAAAAAGCTCTGCATGTCCTCCATCAACAACATGTCTGTAAAGCGTCCTGTCCTTGCCGGCGTGGTCGTGGGAGTCGTAGGATTACTTTCACCTCTTCCCTTGTTAGATTCCTGTTGTGCTGTGACATCACCCTTATACGCTGTGTAAAGCATACTTTTTAATTTATTTTGGAACTGCTGCATCCTTTCCGACTTGTGGTAAATAGGTAACATTTCAGGCACTTTATGCTTATACCAGGGGTCTAGTAGCGTGGACACCCAGTACAGGTTGTTCTCCTTCAGCTTTTTTATACGAGGGTCCCTCAACAGGCACGACAGCATGAAAGACCCCATTTGCACAAGGTTGGATGCCGAGCTACTCATGTCCCATTCCTCGTCCTCAGTGATCTCACTGAAGGTATCTTCTTCCCCCCAGCCACGTACAACACCATGGGTACCATATAGGTGACAACGAGCATCCTGGGATGCCTGTTGTGGTTGGTCTTCCTCCTCCTCCTCAAAGCCACATTCCTCCTCTGACTCCTTTTCCTCACAATCCTCTTCCAGCGTTGCCGCTGGTCCAGCAAGCGATGCTGATAAGGCTGTTTCTGGTGGTGATGGTGACCACAACTCTTCCTCTTCACGCTCATCTACGGCCTGATCCAGCACTCTTCGCAGGGCACGCTCCATGAAGAAAACAAATGGTATGATGTCGCTGATGGTGCCTTCGGGTGCGACTGACTAGGTTTGTCACCTTTTCAAAAGGACGCATGAGCCTACAGGCATTGCGCATGAGCGCCCAGTAACGTGGCAAAAAAATTCCCAGCTCCGCAGAGGCTGTCCTAGCACCCCGGTCATACAAATACTCGTTAACGGCTTTTTCTTGTTGGAGCAGGCGGTCGAACATTAGGAGTGTTGAATTCCAACGTGTCGGGCTGTCCCAAATCAAGCGCCTCACTGGCATGTTGTTTCGCCGCTGGATATCGGAAAAGTGCGCCATGGCCATGTAGGAATGCCTCAAATTGCCACACACCTTCCTGGCCTGCTTCAGGACGTCCTGTAAACCTGGGTACTTATGCACAAAGCATTGCACGATTAGATTACACACATGTGCCATGCACGGCACATGTGTCAACTTGCCCAATTTCAATGCCACCACTAAATTACTTCCGTTGTCAGAAACCACTTTGCCGATCTCCAGTTGGTGCGGAGTCAGCCACTGATCCACCTGTGCGTTCAGGGCGGACAGGAGTGCTGGTCCGGTGTGACTCTCTGCTTTCAGGCAAGTCAACCCCAAGACGGCGTGACACTGCCGTATCCGGGATGTGGAATAGTACCTGCGGAGCTGGGGGGGTGCCGTTGATGTGGAGCAAGACGCAGCAGCAGAAGAGGACTCAGCCGAGGAGGTTATGGAAGAGGATGGAGTAGGAGGAGTAGAGGAGGTGGCAGCAGGCCTGCCTGCAAGTCGTGGCTGTGTCACCAACTCCTCCTCTGCAGAGCCACACATTCCATGCTTGGCAGCCATCAGCAGGTTTACCCAATGCGCAGTGTAGGTGATATACCTGTCCTGACCATGCTTTGCAGACCAGCTATCAGCGGTCATATGGATCCTTGCCCCAACACTGTGTGCCAGACATGCCATTACTTCCTTTCGCACGATCGAGTACAGGTTGGGGATTGCCTTTTGTGCAAAGAAATTTCGGCCGGGTACCTTCCACTGCGGTGTCCCAATAGCTAAAAATTTTTTGAACGCCTCAGACTCCACCAGCTTGTATGGTAAAAGCTGGCGGGCTAACAGTTCAGACAAGCCAGCTGTCAGACGCCGGGCAAGGGGGTGACTTTGTGACATTGGCTTCTTACGCTCAAACATGTCCTTGACAGACACCTGACTGTGGGCAGATGAGCAGGAACTGCTCCAGAAGAGAGACGGAGTGGCGGATGGTTGAGAGGGGGCAAGGAGGACAGCAGTGGTTGACGTGGCTGAAGATGCTGGACCAGGATGAGGATGGCGGCTTTGAGTTTGTGAGCTGCTTCTACTCATGTGTTGATCCCATAGGCGTTTGTGATGTGCGATCATGTGCCTTCGCAAATACAGTTGTACCTAGGTGGGTGTTGGACTTCCCATGACTCAGTTTCTTTTAGCACAGGTTGCAAATGGCATCGCTGTTGTCAGACACACAAAAAAAATGCCACACTGCTGAGCTCTGCGATGACGACATTCTGGTGGTGGCAACAGCATGCGTTGATTGGCGTGCTGTCTGGCTGACCCAGGGTGCCGATGCATGCTGTCTGACTGTGCCACTAGCTCCTTGCGACGACCTCCCCCTGCTTCCAACTCGTCTCCTCCTCCTCCTCTCTGTCTCCCTGTTCTTCTTCTTTTCTAGCGGGCACCCACGTGACATCCACAGACGCATCGTCATCATCAACCGCTTCACTTGTATCTGACAAATCAACAAAGGAAGCAGCAGCGGGTACAACATCATCATCATCACACCGTACATCCATGTCTGTAATGCTGCCTGACTGAGACATATCACTGTTATCTACATCCTCTGTCAATGATGGTTGTGCAACACTCATTTCTTCCAACTGATGTGTAAAAAACTCCTCTGACAGATCAAGTGAAGCGGCTGTGGTGCTAGTGTTGGTGGTGGCGGCAGGCGGGCGAGTGGTAACTTGAGAGGTGCCCGAAGATAAGCTGGAGGAGGATGGTGCGTGAAGGTTCGTAGCGGAAGCTATAGAAGATTTGGTGTCCTGTGTTATAAAGTCAACTATGTCCTCCTCAGAACTTTTCGAGTTCATGGGACGTGGCCTCTGAATACTGGGCATTATTCTAGTGCCAAAGGGAATCACAGCACCACGACCACGACGGCACCTGCGGGGTGGCCTGCCTCTGCCTGTCATTTTTTTTTTAAATGTACACTTACACTACTATTAAACAAGATATAAGTGGTGGCACTGGGCAAGTGGGCACAGTATACGCTGTGAGCCTGACACAAAAAAGCAGACTGATGTTTCACAGTCCAAAATGTTTTTATTTTTTTAAATGTACACTTACACTACTATTAAACAAGATATGAGTGGTGGCACTGGACGAGTGGGCCCAGTATAAGCTATGAGCCTGAAACAAAAAAGCAGACTGATGTTTCACAGTCCAAAAAGTTTTTTTTTGTTTTTAAATGTACACTTACACTACTATTAAACAAGATATGAGTGGTGGCACTGGGCAAGTGGGCCCAGTATAAGCTATGAGCCTGAAACAAAAAAGCAGACTGATGTTTCACAGTCCAAAAAGTTTTTTTGTTTTTAAATGTACACTTACACTACTATTAAACAAGATTTGAGTGGTGGCACTGGGCAAGTTGGCCCAGTATAAGCCGTGAGCCTGAAACAAAAAAGCAGACTGATGTTTCACAGTCCAAAAAGTTTTTTTTTTTTAAATGTACACTAACACTACTATTAAACAAGTGGCACTGGGCAAGTGGGCACAGTATACGCTGTGAGCCTGACACAAAAAAACAGACTGATGTTTCACAGTCCAAAAAGTTTTTTGTTATTAAATTTACACTACTGTTACACCAGATATGAGTGGGGGCACTGGGCAAGTGGGCACAGTATACGCTGTGAGCCTGGCACACACGCTGGCAGGCAGGCAACTGCAATTAGATTACACTAGCAGACTGATGTTTCACAGTTGAAAAAGTTTTTTTTTTTTTTTTTTAATTTACACTACTGTTACACCAGATAGGAGTGGGGGCACTGGGCAAGTGGGCCTGGCACACATGCTGGCAGGCAGGCAACTGCAATTAGATTACACTAGCAGACTGATGTTTCAAAGTCAAAAAAGTTTTTTTTTTTAAATTTACACTGTTACACCAGATATGAGTGGTGGCACTGGGCAAGTGGGCCTGGCACACACGCTGGCAGGCAGGCAACTGCAATTAGATTACACAAGCAGACTGATGTTTCACAGTCAAAAAAATATATTTTTTTAATTTACACTACTGTTACACCAGATATGAGTGTTGTGGCACTGGGCAAGTGGGTCTGGCACACACGCTGGCAGGCAACTGCAATTAGATTACACTAGCAGACTGATGTTTCACAGTCAAAAAAGTTTTTTTAAAAAAATTTACACTACTGTTACACCAGATATGAGTGGTGGCACTGGGCAAGTGGGCCTGGTACACACGCTGGCAGGCAGGCAACTGCAATTAGATTACACAAGCAGACTGATGTTTCACAGTCAAAAAAATATATTTTTTTAATTTACACTACTGTTACACCAGATATGAGTGGTGTGGCACTGGGCAAGTGTGTCTGGCACACACGCTGGCAGGCAGGCAGGCAACTGCAATTAGATTACACTAGCAGACTGATGTTTCACAGTCAAAAAAGTTTTTTTATTTTAAAATTAACCCTACTGTTACACCAGATATGAGTGGTGTGGCACTGGGCAAGTGGGTCTGGCACACACGCTGGCAGGCAGGCAACTGCAATTAGATTACACTAGCAGACAGATGTTTCACAGTCAACAATTTATTTTTTTAAAACACCAGATATGAGTGGTGTGGCACTGGGCAAGTGGGTCTGGCACACATGCTGGCAGGCAGGCAACTGCAATTAGATTACACTAGCAGACTGATGTTTCACAGTCAAAAGAGTTTTTTTTTTTTAAATTTACACTACTGTTACACCAGATATGAGTGGTGGCACTGGGCAAGTGGGCCTGGCACACACCCTGGCAGGCAGGCAACTGCAATTAGATTACACAAGCAGACTGATGTTTCACAGTCAAAAAAGTTTTTTTTTTTTAAATTTACACTACTGTTACACCAGATATGAGTGGTGGCACTGGGCAAGTGGGCCTGGCACACACACTGGCAGTCAGGCAGGAAACTGCAATTAGATTACACTAGCAGACTGATGTTTCACAGTCAAAAAAGTTTTTTTTTTAAATTTTACACTACTGTTACACCAGATATGAGTGGTGTGGCACTGGGCAAGTGGGTCTGGCACACACGCTGGCAGGCCGGCAACTGCAATTAGATTACACTAGCAGACTGATGCTTCACAGTCAAAAAAGTTTTTTTTTTTAAATTTACACTACTGTTACACCAGATATGAGTGGTGGCACTGGGCAAGTGGCTTGGCAGGAAGGCAACTGCAATTAGATTACACAGGAAAAAATAAATAAATAAATGATGTTCTAGCCCTAAAAAAGGGCTTTTTGGGGTGCTGTGCTTACAGCAGAGATCAGATGAGTCCTTCAGGACTGTAGTGGACACTGAATACACTAGCCTAGCTATCAATTTCCCTATTAAATCACCAGAAGCTACACTGTCCCTCCTCTCACTAACAATGCAGCTTCCGAATGAATCTAAAATGGCTGCCGTTCAGGAGCTGGGATGGTCTGGGAGGGAGGGTCTGCTGCTGATTGGCTGGAATGTGTCTGCAGACTGTGAGATACAGGGTCAAAGTTTACTCAATGATGACGAATAGGGGGCGGATCGAACATCGCATATGTTCGCCCGCAGCGGGGAACGCGAAAATGCTATGTTCGCCGGGAACTATTCGCCGGCGAACTATTCGCGACATCACTACCTTTCATACCTCCCAACATTTCATGGCAAGTATACAGGAGCTAGAGGCTGGGGCAGAGTCAAGGTGAGTAGTTGTGGGCCGAGGGTGGGATTAGGTATGCTGTTGGCAGGTTTAGTGGATCAGGGCATTCTGGGACATTGCTGCGTTGCCCCCACTTGCACAATTGACATTTAAAGGGAAGAGAGAAAGCAAAGAAAGGGACAACATGAAAATGCCCACAAACTGGGACTATCTTGCAAAATGAGGACCAGTTGTGAGCTCTGGCCCTTTGACCCCATTCTGTAAGACATAAAAATGTGTTCTTTTGAACTTTACCAGTCAAAAGATCAATCAGGCACTTTCTCCAGACACCTTTTAGAAGCGTCAATCACTGTTATCCCCAAACCTGGTAAACCAACAGACCAAGTCAAAAACTACTGACCTATCTCCCTTATAAACATTGACATCAAACTATACGCTAAAATATTGGCTACATGTCTAAACAAATTCTTACCATACCTAATCCATACCTAATCCATACAGATCAGGTTAGCTTCATCCCTGGCAGAGAGGCTAAAGATTACTTAATTTGTGTCCTTCAAACCCTTTTCACAACCTCCACCAACAAACTTCCGATTGTTATGCTTTCCACGGATGCCGAGAAGGCTTTCGACAGGGTCGACTGGGAATTTATGTGGTCGGGCCTGGCGAAATTTGGCTTCTCCCATATATTTATCAACAGAATTAAAGCCCTTTATACCAATCCTTCAGCAACAGTCCACGCAAATGACACATCATCCCATAAATTCCAGATACCTAACGGAACCCGACAAGTTTGTTCTCTTTCTCCTCTCTTGTTTGCTCTAACTGTTGAAACACTTGCCACCCATATCAGAAACAACATAAACATTTAAGGCATAGAATTTGGTCCTATAAATAAAAAATGTCTCCTATACGCGGATGATATCATCTTTACCTTACGTTCAAACTTTACCTTACTTATCTTTACCTTTACCTTATCAAACTTCTCGATAAACATGGACAAATCTGTCCTTCCTGTCAAACTGCCCGAGGATGAAGTCACCTATCTGTCCCAACATACTACATTCACTATAGACAAATCCTTAAGATACCTAGGCATTAATATCTCCCCCTCCATAATGGATCTCTTTGAACATAACTATATCGTTCTCCAAAATTAAACACGTAAACTTCTAGATTCATTGCATAGACAGAACCACCTTTCTTGGCTGGGACGAGCAAACACGGTGAAAATGACCATACTTCTTAAATATTTATATTTATTTGAAGTCCTCCCACTAGATCTGTCAACCCAATATCTGGATTTACAACAAAAACTAATTGAATCATTCCTTTGGTCTCACCAAAGGCTGAGGTTTGCTAAAAAAAACCCTGTACCTTAAAAAAGAAGAAGGTGGACTGGGAATCCCCAATCTAACCAATTATCATAGAGCAGCCCATCTAGCGCGTGTGGTAGCATGGAACCACTCCTCACCCTCCAAACCATGGGTTCAGTTGGAAGCATCCCTTCTTGCAGAGCACAACATAGACGAGATATGTTGGATCCCAAAGAGACATAGGCCACCACTATACGAATCCAACTAATAGATAGCGTCCACTCTCAGAGTATGGGACAAGACTATAAAAACCTCTACAAATATCACTAGTCACATCTCTCCCTTAACTCCTCTACTAAACAACCCTTCATTTATACAGCCTGAACTGATACATACACCACGCTCAACAGACCGACAATTACCCTCCCCAGTATTCCACTTCTATCAAAATAGACCATTTAGAACCTAAGCCAATTTAAAATCAAATTTTGGTCCACCTTTTGACAAATTGTTTTCCTATTATCAAATTCGACACGCATTTCTAACTTCCCCACATAAATCCGACCTTACAAGACCCCTCATACCTTTTGAAATATTATGCATGACTCCATCACTCCACAAATCACACATCTCCATGATCCACAAAATATTGCAGAGCCCTATCTCAATACCCACACCTTCATATTCATCCAAAAGGGAAAATGAGCTAAATAAAGCATTCACTCAAAAACAACGGAACAATATTTTCTTAATGATTAAAAAATCATCCATCTCACCAATGATAGCAGAACTAAACTACAAAATCTTAATTAAATGGTACCTCTCCCCTAAGAGACTTCATAACATCTTCTCAAGTGCCTCTCCTCAGTGCTGGAGACATTGTGGAGAGATTGGCTTTCTGGCACTGCACCTTCCTTAACCACTATTGGCATACTATAAATACACATATTAACTCTATTCTTAATATCAACATAGAGCTACACCCAGCTCTGATCCTCCTAAACAACCTCCCAAAACTTAATTGCTTATATCGAAGAAAACTACTACGATGCATGATAAATTGTGCAAAACGTTTAATTCCTAGATTCTGGAAAAAACAACAAGTCTCCACACCGCAAATGTGGATTCATGAAGTCGACCATGTCCTTTCACTTGAGAAAATTCATTATAGTTTCCAGGGAAAAGCAGATATTATCCTAGATATAATTTTTATACGGTAACAGAGAGAAATGGATTAATCTAAAACTACTTGAACACCTCCATTATACATCATACACCACTACACCACTTACCACTCACACAGTAGTCTGTTCCCCCTCCCTCCTAGCCCTTTTCCTCCCTTCTCTAGGTCCTAGTTACTTCCCCTCTGTTAACACCCCTCTCCTAGACTTCTATAACTGTTTAATATCACAAGGAATCATAAATAGTTACTCCTATACATGTATAATTTCCTTGCATAACAGAGAGTTATCTGATGTTTCAACTTACAGTCTCTGACTTGGACATAATGGACTCCAGCCCAGAAACACAAGTTTCTCACTTGGAGATGGACTCCTTCTAAGAGACCTCTTGTTTTATTTGTTATTACCCATGTTTAATCGTACCCTCAAGAGGGTTTATTATTGTTCCTTTTTTTTTCTCTCATTAATGTTGTAAACATTGAAAAGTCAATAAAAATGTTTAATTGAAAAAAAAATGTGTTCTTTTGTCTAGTAGCATGAACAGAAGTTCAAAGTAGTAGTTAAGTGAGTAAAAAATAAAATGCAACTCAAATCTATTAGCTTTGAAATACAAAATATGCATTTTCAAATGTTTTTCCTTTTAAAGATAATAGAGTTCTGCTTATTGTCATTGAACCATGGGTCTAAACCTTTTGTTTAGTAGCATTTCCTCTGGGAGTCTTGTAGTGAAATTTTGTATCCGTACAATAAATCTTATATGTAATCAGCCCTTAATGACTGATGGGGCTCTCATTTTCTTGATCTTCAAACACAGAATTTTCTACTCCCACATAAGGAAGATAAGGCACTGCATATCAAAGCTGATCTAGAAAATAAGCAGATGAGTATTCTACAAGACATATTAGCAAATGTATTTGATAGCTAACATATTTTTGTTGTCAATGGAACACTTGCCTTGTTTTGTTTGGTGATGAATCCGTTATGCAGGAGAATACAGGAACAGACTAAAGGGTCAAAATCTGGAATAAATCCAAATTAGTTTCTTAGCAAGGGATATAGTTTTAAGGTAAACCAGTAGCAGGCACAGGTCATAAACCATAAAGACAGTCCATCCGCAAAGTACAAATAGGGGTAGGGCAATACCAGAGTCCAGTAAACTAGTCAGGGTCAAACACAGTGATCAGTCCTTAATCCAAAATCACAACAAATGGGATGAGGCAAAGGAAGGATTCAGGAAGGTTAGCTAGGTTCAGGAATCCAAAGTCAGAAAGTTAAACACAAATGCTAAGAAACAGGTACTAAGTAAACAAATGTCTGAGAACTAAAGGCAAACAACATAAAGAATTTAATAAGACAGGCTCCATCTTTAAAGTCTGACTAAAACAACATGCAGGATTAAAAGGCACAGATAGTAAAGGATCCTGACAATAGGCTAGATTAAATATTGGGCAATATTTAGTGCTCCCGCTCGAACATAAACACAGCTAGAAGTGATATTTAAGCACGGGTTAGAGCGCGTATTACAAGATGAAAGTAAAAGATTTGAGATTGAGATAAACCAAATGCGCGCTAACTTCAGGGCTTCAGATTTCGTGACCACGACTTTTCTCCCCATAGACTTAAATAGAGAGTGTAGAAGAAAAAAACCTAACGTATTTCTTGTGCGCTAACCCAAAGGAGTTATTAATATTTAACATTCCAATGTTCTTTACATACAGGAAAATGTTTATTTTAAATATATATATATATATATATATACCTGTATATCTATTCATATATATTTATAGATATATATTTTACATTAACATTATCATATATATATATATATATATATAAATATATTTAATAATAAAAATTACATGTTTTCTTTACTATGTGAAGAACATTAGAATGTAAAATATATGTGAATCACTTAGGATTTCGCACAATGCTGTGTCTGGTTAGCGCACATGCAGAATTAGTTATCTTAAGGCATGCTATTGAAATATTAAATATGAAATTTGGAAAAAAAGATTAATAATACTATTAATAATTATTATAGATACTGTTATAAATATTCTTTGTATTTTTTAGAATGTTTTAGTACATCTATTATAATTATTTACACTAATTATTAATATTTTTCAATATTTATATTTAATAAATACATAATGCGCCTTAAGTTAACTCACAAATTTTTCATACGCTAACCCAACAATAGTTATTTTAGGCACATTATGTATTTATTAAATATAAAATATTGAAAAATATTATTAATAAATGTAAATAATTATTATAGATATACTAAAATATTTTTAAAAAATACATTGAATATATATATATATACACATACACACACACACTGTATTACAGTAGCTATAATAAATATTAATAATTATTAATATTTTTTCAATATTTAATATTTCAATAACTTGCTTTAAGATAACTAATTCTGCATGTGTGGTAACCTGCGTTAGAACTAAAGCATGAAACCCGAAGCACGTTAAAGGGACAGTCTACTTCAAAATTTTTATTCTTTAAAAAGAAAGATGATCCGTTTATTACCCATTCCCCAGTTTCTATATTCTTTGGGATCTTAGTCACACAATATGGCCATAATCTGCTTAGCCAGTCACCACTTACAAGGTGTCCCAAGATTGACTGGTCCTAACACTATACAGTTTATTTATAATAATTTACAATTATTTGCAGCATATTTTAATATGAAATTAATATGTAAATATATATATATATATATATATAGTGGACTTACAGTGGGGAAAAAAAATATTTAGTCAGCCACCAATTGTGCAAGTTCTCCCACTTAAGAAGATGAGAGAGGCCTGTAATTTTCATCATAGGTATACCTCAACTATGAGAGACAAAATGTGGAAACAAATCCAGACAATCACATTGTCTGATTTGGAAAGAATTTATTTGCAAATTATGGTGGAAAATAAGTATTTGGTCAATATCAAAAGTTCATCTCAATACTTCATTATATATCCTTTGTTGGCAATGACAGAGGTCAAACATTTTCTGTACGTCTTCACAAGGTTGTCACACACTTTTGCTGGTATGTTGGCCCATTCCTGCATGCAGATCTCCTCTAGAGCAGTGATATTTTGGGGCTGTCGCTGGGCAACACGGACTTTCAACTCCCTCCAAAGGTTTTCTATGGGGTTGAGATCTGGAGACTAGATCTGGCTAGGCCACTCCAGGACCTTGAAATGCTTCTTACGAAGCCACTCCTTCGCTGCCCGGGCAGTGTGTTTGGGATCATTGTCATGCTGAAAGACCCAGCCATGTTTCATCTTCAATGCCCTTGCTGATGGAAGGAGGTTTGCACTCAAAGTCTCACGATACATGGCCCCATTCATTCTTTCATGTACACGGATCAGTTGTCCTGCTCCCTTTGCAGAGAAACAGCCCCAAAGCATGATGTTGCCACCCCCATGCTTCACAGTAGGTATGGTGTTCTCTCTCCTCCAAACATGACAAGTTGTGTTTCTACCAAACAGTTCTACTTTGGTTTCATCTGACCATATGACATTCTCCCAATCCGCTTCTGGATCATCCAAATGCTCTCTAGCATACTTCAGACGGGCCCGGACATGTACTGGCTTAAGCAGGGGGACATTTCTGGCACTGCAGGATCTGAGTCCCTGGCAGCGTAGTGTGTTACTGATGGTAGCCTTTGTTACGTTGGTCCCAGCTCTCTACAGGTCATTCACTAGGTCCCCCCGTGTGGTTCTGGGATGTTTGCTCACCGTTCTTGTAATCATTTTGACCCCACAGGGTGAGATCTTGCGTGGAGCCCCAGATCGAGGGAGATTATCAGTGGTCTTGTATGTCTTCCATTTTCTAATTATTGCTCCCACAGTTGATTTCTTCACACCAAGCTACTTTCCTATTGCAGATTCAGTCTTCCCAGCCTGGTGCAGGTACAATTTTGTTTCTGGTGTCCTTCAACAGCTCTTTGGTCTTCACCATAGGGGAGTTTGGAGTGTGACTGTTTGAGGTTGTGGACAGGTGTCTTTTATACTGATAACAAGTTCAAACAGGTGCCATTAATACAGGTAATGAGTGGAGGACAGAGGAGCCTCTTAAAGAAGAAGATACAAGTCTGTGAGAGCCAGAAATCTTGTTTGTTTGTAGGTGACCAAATACTTTTTTTCCACCATAATTTGCAAATAAATTCTTTCCAAATCAGACAATGTGATTGTCTGGATTTGTTTCCACATTTTGTCTCTCATAGTTGAGGTATACCTATGATGAAAATTACAGGCCTCTCTCATCTTCTTAAGTGGGAGAACTTGCACAATTGGTGGCTGACTAAGTACTTTTTTGCCCCACTGTAAGTGTTTGGATGTGCACCAATACCTGTTGTTGTCTTATATGTATTTTGGTCATTTTGGGAGCACTCCCACAATATGAGTGCTAATATATAAAATGTTTGTTTTTTCCAGGTGTGCTTAAAGGGACACTGAACCCAAATTTTTTCTTTCGTGATTCAGATAGAACATGAAATTTTAAGCAACTTTCTAATTTACTCCTATTATCACATGTTCTTTATTCTCTTGGTATCTTTATTTGAAATGCAAGAATGTATGTTTAGATGCCGGCCCATTTTTGGTGAACAACCTAGGTTGTCCTTGCTGATTGGTGGATAAATTCATCCACCAATAAAAAAGTGCTGTCCAGAGGTCTGAACCAAGAAACAAAGCTTAGATGCCTTCTTTTTCAAATAAAGATAGCAAGAGAACGAAGAAAAATTGATAATAGGAGTAAATTAGAAAGTTGCTTAAAATTGCATGCTCTATCTGAATCACAAAAGAAATAAATTGGGTTCAGTGTCCCTATAACCAAACCATCTTGTTGTATTTCTTTAATTTCAGGGAGCTGACCAAATCCTTTTGGTCAAAGCACACCACCCTGCTCAGGTGTGTTCCAGACAATGTGATTGTGTTTTTATATATATATATATATATATATATATATATATATATATATATATATATCTCAAGCTAGGGAGACTCATTCTGTGCAGACATGATTTGAGACATAGTACTGCAGTGTTGGAATTCTGTATTTGAATATTAGAATTGAATGATTCAGCCCAGCAAAGCTAAACTGTATAGTGTTAGGACCAGTCAATCTTGGGACACCTTGTAAGTGGTGACTGGCTGAGCAGAATATGGCCATATTGTGTGACTAAGATCCCAAAGAATATTTTTAAATATGAAATTAATATATATATATATATATATATATATATATATATATATATGTGTGTGTGTGTGTGTGTGTGTATATATATATATATATATATATATATGATAATAATAAAACATCAAAAAATCCCAGCCACTGAGTCTTAGAATCAAGAAGTTTTTATTCTTCAACAAAGGATATGATCAAATTGATCTTTCACAAAATGTAATCATAAGGTACCATCAGGTGTAAGTTCACTCAGATCCACACATACCCCATCCACCAAACACATCCGTATCCAACCAGACAAGAAAACAACAAACGTCAAAATAAACATCAGAAAAATAAAAAAAGTGTATTATCACTCCCAGGGCGTCCCCAGGGAGTGAATTTTGACACCACCCACTCAGGACCTAATAGGATTAAGAACCATGAAGAGTGTCCACTGAATCCGTAACTCTGTAATATTATATGGGCAAAAAGTGTCTCGTACTGTTGTGGAAACTCCTCAAACAAGAATGTCTCGTAAGTTATAAAACTTCCAACTGTAACAATGTGTATCTGTTTGAAACCATCAGCAATTATCTTCTTGCTACTATGTGAAGGTGGTTACAGGAAACATAACTTGTTACAGTATTTGTAATCCATCACAGTAAATGTTGGTGACGACTATCGTGACAAATCTTGTAATTATAAGAGTATTTTGGTTCAAATGTCCCTTAAACCTGGCGTGCTACTGGCCATAGACTGTGTTGCGGGGAGCTGCAAACGTACTGTCGGCCCAAACACACACCCTCTTCGCACTTCACTCACGGTAACGTGCACTATATCTTCCTTGTAATGCCTTTATTGCAGAGGATACAATACATTCCACATTTTCCTTTTTACCCAAACTGCGAGTAACTCATACCCTCATGGCAGTTCATGGCCTTCAATGTGTTGTAAATAAAGCAGATGCTTAAACAGCCGTGTTACCTCCTTCAGCATATGTGTGCATATATCAGTAGTGCCGTGAGACTCTCTGTCTTCAGTGTGGTTCTGTGGGCCCCCCCAGTGTAAAAATCTGGTCTCACCTCGCAATTGCTGTGGCTCAGATAGCACGATATCCAGGTGTCTGTGGTGGCGTCTCCTCGTTCCGACGCGCGTTTCGGGACTCCGCCCCTTTCTCAAGGAATTTACAGGTAATGGGGTGGAGGTGTGATTGAAATAGAATCAAATGTAATCTTATTGGTTAATGGCATACACACCCCCACTCTAACGTCACATTCTACATACGTATTTGTGGAAATATGGCTTGGTTGAAAAAACGAATGAATCTAAGACTCACGAATGGCTAGTGTACACTTCCGAGTAAGCGCTGAGCAATCTCCAAAATATCGAAATAAAAATAATACGCCAATGCACAGCATCTTCAAAATGAAAAAGCAAAATAGCAAAAAAGCATGAAAGCTGTACGCTACGCATTTAGGGAGTTATCAATATATAGGCATTCTCGACTGTTTCCAAATTCTATTTTGTACCTGTTCTCAACAATCGTAACTTAAACAGTACGCTCCCTCACATTACTCTTTTCATATAAGATGGGATTATTCCATGTCAGCGGTCCCTTTACGGGATACCCAATTTACATGTTAAATTCTAAAGACTATATACAGTCGACTCAGATAAAACATGTTCCAAGGCTCTCAAGAAGAACTATTTCTAACCCTATTCAATGTTGGTTCTCACAGTCATATTTTATATAGCAACAAAGTCATACAGAAGGAACTACCCTTATGCAAACAATTCTACTTTCACATATATCCAGGATAGATAGTGAGTTCTATACAAAGGGGACTGGATATCATATATCATATTTAATTATCGCAGGACTACCACGCCGTGGGACAAAACCATATACATTATTAGATCGTAATGTCCCGGAATCGCAATTATTTAAACCTTTGTCTACCTCTCTTCAATTATTTATCTCCTAGAGAGGGACACAGTCTTGAGAAAGCCATTCAACACTTAAGAAATGCGAAAGGCTCAGATGAAATTTCCCCAGGATATGTCTCTATTGAGACCTTTGGGGACCATGGTATCCAATTGTTTGATCCATAGTGCCTCCTTCCGGAATAGTATTTTCTGTCGGTCACCTCCTCTCCGTAAGGGGGAGACCCCATCAATAACTTGAAACCTTAGTTGGCTCTTGTTGTGTGCCAATCATGTAAAATGATGGGCCACGGGTGCATCCTCGTCATCCTTACCTATGGCTGATTTGTGCTGACGTATCCTATCACGGACCGTCTGTGTGGTCTCCCCTACATATGCCAGGCCACATGGGCATTTGATGACATATATCACATACTTGGAGTTACAGGAGAACCTACCATTGATTGGAATCCTTTTGCCTGATAGGGGATGGGTAATGTGATCCCCTTGTAACATCGAATGACACAGAGCACAATTCATACAGGGGAAGGAGCCTTTCTTATTGATTGTAATTGGTTTTCTCATGGTACCCCAATCAGCCCGTATCAGTTCATCTTTCAGGTTTTTATTTCTCCGAAAGGAGAAAAGTGGAGTCTCGTTAAAGATCTTACCCACATGTATATCCTCTCTTAGTAAGTGCCAATGTTGTAAGATTATCCTTTTAAAGACCTTACTATGTGACCCAAAGTCACTCACAAAGGGCACCGAAAATTTTTTAGCTTCACGAGTAGTCTTACTCAATAGGCTAGCCCTGTCAATGTTCAGTACTTTATTCATGTTATCTTCCAGAATTTGTGCTGGATATCCTCTGTCTAAAAAATTTTTAGACATTTCGTCCAATCTCTGTAGGCAAATTACTGGATCATCCACAATCCTTTTGGTCCGCAGAAGTTCGCCTAATGGAAGATTTTTGATCAGAGAGGGGGGATGGAAACTTTCATACCGTAAGGTATTATTCCGATCCGTTTCTTTAGAAAATAAATCACTTCTGAGTTTCTGATCTACAATTGAAATCATGGTGTCTAAAAAGCTTACCCTGGACTTACTTGCTTCCATAGTAAACTTAAGAGAAACATGTGCCGAATTAAGTTTTGATACAAATTGTGTCAGACCATCATCACTACCTGTCCAAACAAAGAAGACGTCATCTATGTAACGATACCAGCCTAAGATAAATTTCTTATAGCCTTCATCCTTATAGACCACATCCTCCTCAAACTTCCCTACAAATAAGTTCGCATAAGTAGGTGCTACATTTGAGCCCATAGCCGTTCCTTGTTTTTGGACGTAAAACGTATCTTCAAATAGAAAAAATTTTTCATACAAAATGATCTTAAAGAGATCCTTAATGAATCTTCTCTCACTCGGGGAATATAAGTTATCCTTGTCTAGAAAATAGAATATCCCCTCTATTCCTAACTCATGAGGAATCGAAGTATAAAGACTAGCTATGTCCATTGTTACAAGTTGGCTGTCCTTTGGAACCACCAATGAAGATATCTTGCAAAGAAAGTCAGTCGTGTCCTGTAAGTACGAACTCAAATAACCTAATAAAGGTCTGATGAGTTGATCCAAGAATACTGCTAACGGTTGGAACATTGAATCCGTGCCTGCGACAATGGGTCGACCGGGAGGGTCAAGGAGTCTTTTATGTATCTTGGGTAATACATAAAATACCGGTATAATCGGATGTTCTTTAATCAGGAATTTTGCCTGTTTCTTAGTAATGATATCGGAGGCTAAGGACTCCTCAATTATCTTGCTGATCTTACAAAAGATAATCCCTTTTGTAATACCCCCCTGACTTCCTCATTGATCTCAATCCCTGATATATTAACTACTAAACTCTCTGCTCCCTCCGATTCTGTCGGTTGAGATCTGGTATGTTGTGTCTCCGGTGTTTCCTCCCCCCCCCTCCTCTTCCTCTTCTTCGATTCCTTGTTCCACGTCCTCTTAAGGGAAAAGGGATTGAGGAGTCACTGAAGTCACCATCAGATGAGGACTCTCCTGGGAAATTATATACTTGTGTCCCTCTTCTAAATCTTCTAAAAGGTGTAAAGTCTGGGTTACGCCATCTGTAGACTTTATTATTTTGATAATCAGTGAGGTCTCTCTGAAATTTCTTATATTTCTTACTCTCTAGGCTTTTTTTAAAAATAGAGAGGTCACTATCCAACTTAGATTTGAAATTACTGAAGTCTGTTTCAGACTTTAACTCCTTGAGAGATAGTTCCACCTTATCTATCTCCTGCTGCATTTTGGGTAGTTCCTTCTGTATGTACTCTATTGTCAAAATCAGAATATCATAGGAGCATTTATTTAGAATGCCCTCAAATTTGTCACAGTATTCTGAGTTTTCCCTAAATAGTGTGGGATGAAGATGACTCCTGAGACCCCTTGGAATACGCTTCTGTCTGAAATACTCCGCTAGGGTAACTGAATGTAATTCGTATACAATTTTCTGCTTAATCATCTGTTCTAAACTCGGCGGTTCCTTAACATCAGGCTCATTATTCAAAAAATCTCTGTTGCCAACACATAAAGTAGCTATTCGTGAGGCATCCAAATCTGAGTAAGCAAACATCTTAGTCCCTTCCATCGTACTCATCAAACGTGAGTGTGCACGTCACAGACCAAATTAATATATGCGATAAAGTGTGACCGCACCACCCTTTCTAGTTAGTATGCTCAGGCACGGGATAAAGTCCGGTCACAGACTATATAATAATAATAAAACATCAAAAAATCCCAGCCACTGAGTCTTAGAATCAAGAAGTTTTTATTCTTCAACAAAGGATATGATCAAATTGATCTTTCACAAAATGTAATCATAAGGTACCATCAGGTGTAAGTTCACTCAGATCCACACATACCCCATCCACCAAACACATCCGTATCCAACCAGACAAGAAAACAACAAACGTCAAAATAAACATCAGAAAAATAAAAAAAGTGTATTATCACTCTCAGGGCGTCCCCAGGGAGTGAATTTTGACACCACCCACTCAGGACCTAATAGGATTAAGAACCATGAAGAGTGTCCACTGAATCCGTAACTCTGTAATATTATATGGACAAAAAGTGTCTCGTACTGTTGTGGAAACTCCTCAAACAAGAATGTCTCGTAAGTTATAAAACTTCCAACTGTAACAATGTGTATCTGTTTGAAACCATCAGCAATTATCTTCTTGCTACTATGTGAAGGTGGTTACAGGAAACATAACTTGTTACAGTATTTGTAATCCATCACAGTAAATGTTGGTGACGACTATCGTGACAAATCTTGTAATTATAAGAGTATTTTGGTTCAAATGTCCCTTAAACCTGGCGTGCTACTGGCCATAGACTGTGTTGCGGGGAGCTGCAAACGTACTGTCGGCCCAAACACACACTTCTGTAGATCAGAAACTCAGAAGTGATTTATTTTCTAAAGAAACGGATTGGAATAATACCTTACGGTATGAAAGTTTCCATCCCCCCTCTCTGATCAAAAATCTTCCATTAGGCGAACTTCTGCGGACCAAAAGGATTGTGGGTGATCCAGTAATTTGCCTACAGAGATTGGACGAAATGTCTAAAAAATTTTTAGACAGAGGATATCCAGCACAAATTCTGGAAGATAACATGAATAAAGTACTGAACATTGACAGGGCTAGCCTATTGAGTAAGACTACTCGTGAAGCTAAAAATTTTTCGGTGCCCTTTGTGAGTCACTTTGGGTCACATAGTAAGGTCTTTAAAAGGATAATCTTACAACATTGGCACTTACTAAGAGAGGATATACATGTGGGTAAGATCTTTAACGAGACTCCACTTTTCTCCTTTCGGAGAAATAAAAACCTGAAAGATGAACTGATACGGGCTGATTGGGGTACCATGAGAAAACCAATTACAATCAATAAGAAAGGCTCCTTCCCCTGTATGAATTGTGCTCTGTGTCATTCGATGTTACAAGGGGATCACATTACCCATCCCCTATCAGGCAAAAGGATTCCGATCAATGGTAGGTTCTCCTGTAACTCCAAGTATGTGATATATGTCATCAAATGCCCATGTGGCCTGGCATATGTAGGGGAGACCACACAGACGGTCCGTGATAGGATACGTCAGCACAAATCAGCCATAGGTAAGGATGACGAGGATGCACCCGTGGCCCATCATTTTACACGATTGGCACACAACAAGAGCCAACTAAGGTTTCAAGTTATTGATGGGGTCTCCCCCTTACGGAGAGGAGGTGACCGACAGAAAATACTATTCCGGAAGGAGGCACTATGGATCAAACAATTGGATACCATGGTCCCCAAAGGTCTCAATAGAGACATATCCTGGGGAAATTTCATCTGAGCCTTTCGCATTTAAGTGTTGAATGGCTTTCTCAAGACTGTGTCCCTCTCTAGGAGATAAATAATTGAAGAGAGGTAGACAAAGGTTTAAATAATTGCGATTCCGGGACATTACGATCTAATAATGTATATGGTTTTGTCCCACGGCGTGGTAGTCCTGCGATAATTAAATATGATATATGATATCCAGTCCCCTTTGTATAGAACTCACTATCTATCCTGGATATATGTGAAAGTAGAATTGTTTGCATAAGGGTAGTTCCTTCTGTATGACTTTGTTGCTATATAAAATATGACTGTGAGAACCAACATTGAATAGGGTTAGAAATAGTTCTTCTTGAGAGCCTTGGAACATGTTTTATCTGAGTCGACTGTATATAGTCTTTAGAATTTAACATGTAAATTGGGTATCCCGTAAAGGGACCGCTGACATGGAATAATCCCATCTTATATGAAAAGAGTAATGTGAGGGAGCGTACTGTTTAAGTTACGATTGTTGAGAACAGGTACAAAATAGAATTTGGAAACAGTCGAGAATGCCTATATATTGATAACTCCCTAAATGCGTAGCGTACAGCTTTCATGCTTTTTTGCTATTTTGCTTTTTCATTTTGAAGATGCTGTGCATTGGCGTATTATTTTTATTTCGATATTTTGGAGATTGCTCAGCGCTTACTCGGAAGTGTACACTAGCCATTCGTGAGTCTTAGATTCATTCGTTTTTTCAACCAAGCCATATTTCCACAAATACGTATGTAGAATGTGACGTTAGAGTGGGGGTGTGTATGCCATTAACCAATAAGATTACATTTGATTCTATTTCAATCACACCTCCACCCCATTACCTGTAAATTCCTTGAGAAAGGGGCGGAGTCCCGAAACGCGCGTCGGAACGAGGAGACGCCACCACAGACACCTGGATATCGTGCTATCTGAGCCACAGCAATTGCGAGGTGAGACCAGATTTTTACACTGGGGGGGCCCACAGAACCACACTGAAGACAGAGAGTCTCACGGCACTACTGATATATGCACACATATGCTGAAGGAGGTAACACGGCTGTTTAAGCATCTGCTTTATTTACAACACATTGAAGGCCATGAACTGCCATGAGGGTATGAGTTACTCGCAGTTTGGGTAAAAAGGAAAATGTGGAATGTATTGTATCCTCTGCAATAAAGGCATTACAAGGAAGATATAGTGCACGTTACCGTGAGTGAAGTGCGAAGAGGGTGTGTGTTTGGGCCGACAGTACGTTTGCAGCTCCCCGCAACACAGTCTATGGCCAGTAGCACGCCAGGTTTAAGGGACATTTGAACCAAAATACTCTTATAATTACAAGATTTGTCACGATAGTCGTCACCAACATTTACTGTGATGGATTACAAATACTGTAACAAGTTATGTTTCCTGTAACCACCTTCACATAGTAGCAAGAAGATAATTGCTGATGGTTTCAAACAGATACACATTGTTACAGTTGGAAGTTTTATAACTTACGAGACATTCTTGTTTGAGGAGTTTCCACAACAGTACGAGACACTTTTTGTCCATATAATATTACAGAGTTACGGATTCAGTGGACACTCTTCATGGTTCTTAATCCTATTAGGTCCTGAGTGGGTGGTGTCAAAATTCACTCCCTGGGGACGCCCTGGGAGTGATAATACACTTTTTTTATTTTTCTGATGTTTATTTTGACGTTTGTTGTTTTCTTGTCTGGTTGGATACGGATGTGTTTGGTGGATGGGGTATGTGTGGATCTGAGTGAACTTACACCTGATGGTACCTTATGATTACATTTTGTGAAAGATCAATTTGATCATATCCTTTGTTGAAGAATAAAAACTTCTTGATTCTAAGACTCAGTGGCTGGGATTTTTTGATGTTTTATTATTATTATATAGTCTGTGACCGGACTTTATCCCGTGCCTGAGCATACTAACTAGAAAGGGTGGTGCGGTCACACTTTATCGCATATATATATGATAATATTAATGTCAAATATGTATCTATACCTATATATATCTAGATATACAGGAGAGATTCATAGATAGATAGATACATATTTAATTATATAAATAACATTGGAATGTGAAATATTTACAGTAAATACACAGTAAAACATTAACAAAAATTCTAGCAGATAGGCTAACGATGGCTTTACCCTCAATTGTCCACCCAGATCAGACTGGATTTGTTAAGGGCCGCTCCTCAGTTACAAATATAAGGAAAACATTAGCAATCATATCCCATTACTGGTATAACACTCATTCTCCTAAACCTCCTACACTGCCAGATGCATGCCTCTTAGCGCTAGACGCTGAGAAGGCATTTGATAGGGTTGAATGGGACCATCTACACGCTTCTTTAACACAATTTGACATTACTGGTAACTTCCCAGGCCTCCTCCATAGAATATACAATGCTCCTAGGGCCTCCCTGATCATTAATGGTGAGCTTTCCCCCTCATTTGAACTACAAAGAGGCACGAGACAGGGGTGCCCCCTCTCCCCCTTATTATTCGACCTGGCCATAGAGCCCTTAGCATGTTACATCAGACAAAACTGTGAAGGACTAAAGTTACTGGACCATACACAACATTTGTCACTATATGCGGATGACCTATTACTATTTATAGGAAATCCCAATGCCAACCTACAATCAGTTCTACACGTAATCGAGAGATTCGGCACATTCACTGGATACAAAATTAACATCGACAAATCGGAGGTTGTATGGCTACAAAACAAACAGAATCTCCCACTACAACACACAGGACTCAAAATTACGGAGGGCTCACTTAAATACTTAGGCATACAACTACATGTTAATCCTAATAAATTATATCACCTCAACCTCAAAGAAACGATTCAAAACATCAAAACATTACTTTTGGGTTGGGCAAGGCTACCAATATCCCTCTCAGGCAGGATACACCTCTTTAAGATGGTTGCATTGCCCAAACTTTTATATCCCCTACAGATGTTGCCACTGCTTCTCACAAGACAGGATGCCAACACATTACAAACTGCTTTGGGACAGTTTATCTGGAGAGGGAAAAAACACAGGATAGGGAAGAATTACCTTATGATGCCAACAAATAGGGGTGGTCTTCGTCTCCCTAACATTGTATGGTACAATTGGGCTACCTTGACAAAACTAATCCTCGACTGGCTAATTGGTGATAATCATTTCACTGTGCCTGTCTTGGAGCAACGTCTTACTGCCCCGATACATCTTGCATTTCTCCCCCATGCGGACATGTCCTCACTGCCACCACACATACAAAACCATATTCTTTACAGGGACCCCTTGAGAGCCTGGGCCAAAATTTGTAGATTTTGGGGGGTGGACAAGTCGGTGAGTAAATATTTGCCAATCCAAGGGAATCTACGGTTCCTTCCTGGTTATACTACAGAAGCCTTTCGGCTGTGGCAGGAAAAACACCTCACTACACTTAGGCAGTTGTATAACCCTGTTACCTTAGAATTCCTATCCTTTCAGGAATTACAAAATACATACGCCCTCCCCAGTACTCACAAATTTGCATATTTTCAATGCAGACACTTTGTAAATAAATTGAAGTCAGATGGCTTACTTACCAGGGATTCAACCAATATAGATAAGCTTTGCATATTGGCAAGACAAGGGTCCTATAAACTCACGCATATATATAACCTCTTGCTCCTCCATCTAGAAGACACTGCTATGCAAAAGATATTATCTAAATGGTCAGGATATGATCTCCTAACGGTGGACAAGCCTCTGATCGAAAATAGTCTAGATAAAATACAGGCCATAACTATTTCCTCCACCCTAAGAGAATCTCATTTAAAAATATTACAGCAGGCTTACATAACACCCGGTCTTCGTTCTAAATGGGTACCAGGGGCAAGAAATATGTGCCCCAAATGCAGCTTTGAGGCACCAGATTGGATACATCTACTGTGGAACTGCCCTAAATTGAAAAGTTACTGGCAGAAAATATCTTACTGGTTGGCCAAGGTTACCAAAATGAGGGTTGAACTTTCTGCACAACATATAATATTCTTAGTATCCACTAATGAGAGACTTAATTCAGACACCTTTATCTCCACAGTTATCACACTGGCAAAACAGCACATCTTAGCAGGTTGGGCCAGCAACAAGTCCCCTCCATTCCAAAAACTAATCAGGAACATACATACTCAGATGTTAGTTGAGCAAGCAGATACAAAGGGAGATCCTGAGAAAAGAATTAAACGTTTTCTCCATAAATGGGAAACATATCTACGATATTTGCCAGATGCAGTTACAGAAAGGGTTATCTTCCCATTTAGGAATAGCTTATATATCCTAAATGAAAATCTAAAGGGTAATTGGTGCTTCCAAAGCAGAGAACCCTAGACTAGCCATACCTGTGTGTGAATGCTCTGCTGACTGAACTCCTACCTATCCTAAGATGTTTCTGATGCTGGCCTGTGGGGGGCGATCTGGACGCACTCTGGGTAAGTTAAGTTAAATTGAATAGTTTTACTGGTTTTTTTTTATTTTTGTTGTCCTTTTTCTCTGTGTTCTTTTCTGTCCACCTTTTTTCTTCTCCTTTCTTCTATAAAAGTTGTAAAAAAGAGATCCAGGCCACTTCATAAGGAACATTTCAACTAAAAGCTGGCAGAACTCAGGGTCATGGTATCTTACTATAATACAGCTTGGGAAGTACCACTGCTGATAAATTTGCATTTTGTGTTTAAATACTGTGACCTACTGTATTCCCGGATATTTATTGCCACCCTTATTGCTGCTGTAACTAATCACTAAGTAACTGCGTTACTTGAAATAACTGTATTGTAAGTGAAATGGATCTTTATATTATAAATAAAGTTATTAAAAAAAAAAATACACAGTAAAACACATTATTAAATATTATTATAGAATTATTATTTAGAAACATATATATTATAGCCCTTTGCAGTCAAATACATGGCCACATACCATATACCTTTGAACTTTTTAAATTATTATTTATATGACTAATTTTATCAGATATTGTTTATATGAGTGTAACAGTATATTATAGTATTTCAAAATGTATTTATGTTGTGTTTGGTACAACTTTTTTTTAGCCCTAGCCCTTTACGTGAGGTCTTCAGTCACGCTAACTCGGCGTGCAAATTAAAGCACTCACAATATTCTAATATTGCTTGCGTACCACTTGTAATCTATCCCTATATAGGCAATACTTTTTAGCCACACTAAATGCTGATTTGTTTGTTCTACAACAATATTTTTATATTTCCATCAACAATCACTGGTTGTAATAAGCTGTAAAATTATTATGCTTAGTAAGCTCGAAGGCTCACGGTGGGCAAAATGTATTTATAGCTTTGATGGTAATTAATAGAGAGATGAGAAATCATCAGGGAATCAGCTGTGTAGAATAACATAAGAACTTGCAAAGCCGAGAGAGTGGAGTGTTGTTGAAGGTAGAGAAGCTGAAAACAGCTTTTAGTAAATTGTGCTCACTGTGAACCTTCAAAACTGGTAAGCATAAGACTTGTATGTCCATTCTAACTAAAAATTATTAATGAGTAAATAAAAAAATAGTACTGTGGTATAAACAAATATTTCAAAGAAAAATCAATGGTGTATATATGTGCGCCCAAAAAAGGGGCAACTTACTTCTCCCTAACGGACAAATATTTATTTAAAAAATGAATACTTCTGTAAAAAAAACTTGTGATAAATGCTGAATTGATTGATAAATGTGGGTGTCTAACATTACTCAGTTTTGATCCAAAAATCTCTCTTCTAAAATGGCTGGCCCCTTCTTTGCCCTCTTCTGTGGGTAGCATAAATCAAACAAAGAAAGTCACTGCCATGGCTGCTTACCGCCCTAGGTATAGAGACCACGCTGGGAGACTTGCATGTCCTCCACCTCTACAAACACACATACAAGGAATAGTGGGGAATGCCCAACCCCATCAGATCTTTGAGAAAGCTCCAATCTGGGAGTGAAACGCGTCGGTTATGCTCCTCTGTGACCAGCAGGTATTTTTGTTGCTATTTGGCAAGTTTTTAATGTATCATAATAAAGGACATTTTTGCAAGTAGCCTTGAAGCATGTTTTGCTTACAGTGTTCAGAACAAGTTCCTCACAGAAGCCAGAGTCAAGTTTTGCCTTTTTTAACAGCAAAAATCAAAGCCAAACTATAAAAAAAGCAACTGATTTTAATCCATATCACTATTCAGCCAGAAGCAAGAAGGAAATGTTACTATTGTTCTGCAAACAAAAGAGGGCACATTATGATACATTTGCAGGGTACGAATGGCTGTCTGCAGGATTTCAATTGAAGTCAATAGAGACATTAGGCATTTCCACACAATGTATGTGCTGATTGCGATTTCTATAAAAGTGATCTCTTTGCTATATAATTGATGCCATTTTTCTGGCACAATCAATTTTTATTTATATGAGACATCATTTGTGGCTACTTTTTAGGGCAGAAAAGTTGCAAGTTGAGTGAATTTGATAATTCGTGGTTAAAAAGTATTCCTCTTTAATATGGACAGGAACTGGAACCTGGTCAGTGAAGGTGGAGCACCTGGAGAGATCTTTTATTGTATTTGTAATAATCTAAATACAGATATGAGGCAAGAATATCTTTAAACAAAAATCTAAGACTATAATTACATGTCCTTACCATAGCCTGATTAAAAGAGGGTTTTTTTTAACATTCTTTATTTTTGTTCTAAATGCTGTAACTCTGAAATCCCAATAACTAGTCAGAAATAGATCATGTGTATTAATTCAGTGGTCCCATTTAAAGAGGAAACATTTACTTTTCACAATACAGATAAGAAAAACTGAAACCTCTGAAGGAAGCAGATAAGTTTAAAGAAAATATCATCTGTATTCAAAATGACTGCTCTTTGTATGTCTTTCTGCTAATTGCATTCACTAAAAAAACAAGAAAATCAATTCATGTATGATTTTACTTACAGGAAGAGAATAATGTAAATTCCAAGTGATTTTTTACACTGTGAAGAAACTTTTTCATGAGAGTGTAACTATATCTAGGATTGAATTTAGCTAATATATATATCCAATAGTAGAGAAAGATCGACACCCACTGGGGGCTAGATTACGGGTGTAGCGGTAGTTTGTACTCCTGCTCGTGTGTTAACTCTGCTCGACTTAGGCTTTTTGCACGTGTCGGGTAGCGTATGTATTAAAAGTTGAACATAAAAAGTTTTTGCTTGCTAACCCGACACGCAAAAATCCTAAATTAGAATATCGCAACCTTTAATGAAGCGCAAAAAGTTGCTCAAACTCAATCACATTTTCTCGAGTGCGCTAACCCATTATGAAATATTAATATTTCACATTACAATGTTCTTCACATAGAAGAATATGTTCTATTTATTCATAAATACATATTTCTATATACATTTGATGTTTTTTTGGTAAAATATATATTTATACCTATATATATATATATATATATATATATATATATATATATATATATATATATATATATTAATATTAATATATGTATAGATATATACAGATATATTTAGGTGTATCTATTTAGAAATACTTAGAACATATTCCCTTATGTGAAGAACATTGGAATGTGGAATATTTATAGTAAATACACAGTTAAAAACTTTATTAAATATGAATATTGCATAAATATGGTTTTACATGTTTTAAGCTACTTGACTGCAAAGTGCTCCACTGCACTCACCAGCCACTTTATTGGGTACACCTTGTTAGTACCCTATTTTGCCTTCAGAACTGCCTTAATTCTTCATGGCATAGATTCAAGAAGGTGTTGGAAACATTCCTCAGAGATTTTGGACCATATTGACATGATAGCATCACGCAGTTGTTGCAGATTTGTCGGGTGCACAACAATGATGTGAATCTTCCGTTCCACCACATCCCAAAGGTGCTCTATTGGATTGAGATCTGGTGACTGTGAAGGCCATTGTAGTACAGTGAACTTATTTTTATGTTCAAGAAACCAGTTTGAGATGATTTGAGCTTTGTGACATGGTGCATTATCCTGCTGGAAGTAGCCATCAGAAGATGGGTACACTGTAGTCATAAAGGAATGGACATGGTCAGCAACAATACTCAGGTAGGCCGTAGAGTTAAAACAATGCTCAATTGGTACTAAGGCTCCCAAAATGTGCCAAAAAAATATCCCCCACACCATTAAACCACCACCGCCAGCCTGAACCGTTGATACAAGGCAGGAAAGTTCTATGCTTTTATGCTGTCAAATTCTGACCCTACCATCTGAATATCGCAGCTGAAATCGAGACTTATCAGACCAGGCAACGTTTTTCCAATCTTCTATTGTCAAATTTTTGTGAGCCTGTGCGACAACCATGCCACGTTCAAAGTGACTTAAATCTTGATAAAGGCCCTAATCTTACAAAATAGTTGAATTAGCACAAGATTGAAATGGTAGTAGTCAACAACACAACCCATGCTGCTACTGCTCCTCCTCTGTCGGTGCTACCTCCCTAGTGAACAGCTGAAGTGCTGTGGTCACGGGAACAGTGCACCACCCTTGGGGCAAGATTACATATGCGGTGTCGCCCGCAAAAACCGACAATGCCGGTTTTTAGTCCGGTTTTGCTATCACATATACGGCGCTACATATAAATGCGGTGCATATATTTCACCCATCGTTCGCTATTTTTTATAGATAAAAGAGCTGTTTAACTTAGGAAAATGCCCTACAAAAGGCCCTTTTAAGGGCTATTGGTAGTTTAGTTTAGATTAGGGGTGTTTTTATTTTGGGGGCCTTTTTTATTTTCATAGGGATTAGGTTTAATTTTTTTATTTTTGATAATTTAGTTTATTATTTTCTGTAATGTTAGACTTTTTTATTTTTTATAATTTTAGATAAATTTAAACTTTTATTTTTAAAGTAATGTTAGACTTGTTTAATTTTAATTGTAATTTAGTATTTTTTTATTTTAGGTATGTGGGTTAATTTAGGGGTGTTAGGTTAGGGGGCTTAGTAATTAAATTAGTTATTTGCGTTGTGGGGGGGTTGGCGGTTTAGGGGTTAATAGTTTAATTAGGTTTAATGCATTGTGGGGGGTTGGCGGTTAGGGGTTAATAGTGTTGCTAGGTAGTTTGCATTGTGGGGTTGGCGGATTAGGGGTTAATAGTTTTTTTAGGTAGATTGCGATATGGGTTAATGGCGGATTAGGGGTTAATAGTTTTATTAGGTAGATTGTGATGTGGGGGTTGGCGGATTATGGGTTAATAGTTTTATTAGGTAGTTTGCTATGCTGGGGTTGGCAGATTAGGGGTTAATAGTGTAATTAGGTAGTTGGCGTTGTGGGTGAATGGCAGATTAGGAGTTATTACATTTATTATTAGTTCCGATATGGGGGGTGATGGGAATATAGGGGTTTTACGTGTCGGGTTTATTTTTAGGAGGCAGGTTAGACTTTTATGGGAGATTTGATTTTTTTTTAATTTTCTTAAACACCGGCAGTTTCTAAAGTGCCGTAAGTCACTGGCAACTCCAGAAATGTGTATTTACGCACATTTCTGGACATCGCTAGGTTATCCGACTTATGGCAGTTTATGAACTGCCGACGGCGTTTATTGGATTTCCCGATGTGCGAGGTGAATTTATGGGCGAAGTGGGTTTCAGCAGTTACGCTGAAGCCTGTGCTGTATATGTAATCTCGCCCTTGATGTTTTACTGGGTGACAAAATCATCAAACTTAAAATGGTGCTGCTTTTTTAAACTCCTGCCTCCAGCAAGGCAGACAGTTTATGTTTTGTCTGCCACCTGACGCTGGGGTATCCTTTTATCGGCCAGGAGAATGCTGAGACATCTCCACAACCTACTCGTTGTGTGCCAGTGTGTGGATTTAAATTGTTTCTTCATCCCATTTTCACACAAGCTGCAAAATGCAACCTAGTAAAATGTTTTTTTGCAGCCTGCAACAAAACAAACATGCCTCATTGTAGCCCAGTTGCAAAACATGTAATCACCTTGCCTGCATGAGGTTATGCCCAAAACCAGTTACCAGCCAGGGTCACGCCAAATGTGAACTCACCCAGCAGTTCTCCCACCACACACACACACCCCTAGTCCTACACCTGTGTCTGTGCCTGTAAGCTCAGCTAGGCCTTAAAGATGGAAAAGTAATTTACTGTTGTTGATGATGAGTTTTGTCACTACCCTGAACAACACAACCCATGCTGCTGCTGCTGTTGGTGCTACCATAAGAGGGAACAGCTCAAATGCTGTGTCCACTGGAACAGAGCACCACCCTTGATCTTACTGAGTGTTTCTAAGCCCCTGCAGGTCGCCTCTTATCTCAGAGCATTTGATTAGCTTTTTACAGCCAGCCAGTGCTAGTTCATGTGTGCCATAAAGATAACATTGCGCTCACTCCTGTAGAGTTACGAATCAACCAGCACTATTTAGCTAAAATGCAAGTTGCAAATAGCACTGAGCTAAAGGGACAGTCAGCAGAGGCTTAGATACAAGGGCATGTACGCATGCGTGAAACGCGTCAGATAAGGAGTTTCCTTTTTGTTCATTGAAGCCTGTATCCAAATAAATCCATGGATATACTAAGAGACCCAACATTTTTTCTTTCCTCATTTCATTATAGTACTTTGTTGTGTGACTTACTGTACTAATCTCTGTCTAGTTTACTACAATTTGGCTGTGACCCGACCTGACAACTGTTGACTACTACAATTTCAATCTTGTGCTAATTCAACCATTTTGTAAGATTGCCATTGATTGATTCAGTTTATTTTTTTAACATGTGTATATATATATATATATATATATATATATATATACACAGTATATATATATATATATATATATATACAGTATATATATATATATATATATATATATGTGTGTGTGTGTCTTCAGTGTGGACTGTGTGCATTGGTACAAGTACAAGACATTATGTTGGTGGCGATGTGTGTGAGTGACTGTGTGTTTGTGTGTATGTGACAGACTACTTGGTGTGTGATTGTGAGTACATGTACAATACAGTGAGTCCACAGTTGGGATTGTTTCGAATAGAATAAAAGGTTAAATCGCACATTTAAAAAGCTACTGTTTCAGATAAAGGAAAAACAGAAAAAATCTGCAACAAAAGCTTAAAATAAACAAATTTCTTTCAATTT
The DNA here is from genome assembly GCF_027579735.1 of Bombina bombina. Lineage (NCBI taxonomy): Eukaryota > Metazoa > Chordata > Amphibia > Anura > Bombinatoridae > Bombina > Bombina bombina. The sequence goes on along the minus strand of NC_069499.1, from coordinate 1,147,930,935 downwards.
GTTAACAAATTTCAGATGAACCAAATCCGGAACAAATTTTTTGTCCATGCACATTTTTACAGACAGGAACATACTGTACCAATTCATAAGATTTAACTCTGCAATGCAGCACCAGTGCACACAATAGCCACCAGCAATATAGATGTTGTCAAGCTATTCATGGTGTGCATCCATGTTATCGGACTGGCACAGCATGTGTTGGTACTTTAAGACAGATTCTCAGAATCAAATTGGCTGCCAGGCTCCTAGGTCTTACCTTAGCGTGGTAGCCCCCACACTAAAAGATTGGAAGCAGATTAAAAATCCAGTGTCATGCTAAGAGGGGAACCTTGAGGGCTAATGGAGCCTTGGTCTGTGCTAAAAGGAAACAGGTTAGGGCAGCTGACAGCTTGTTGTAAACTGTGTGCATTCTGATGATGAATGGGTGCACTAAGTTTGATGCACAGGTCCTCAGGCTTCCTACGTTAATTCTTTAGATTGTGTGACTTGCGCTAAAGATAGCACTAATTGTGCATCCAAAGTGACCCTGCTGCAGAATTGCTGCAAGGCTCACAGAAGTATTAAAAGGTTCTTGTTAACAGAATTTGGTGCTTTGTTATTCTTATGAAAGTATTGGTGTTTTTGTCCCTGATCTACTTTTCTGGTTTTGATCCCTGCTTAGGTCCCTGAATACAGCCTTACCTTTACCTTGAAATACGGACTAATAATCTGGCAACAGAACTGAACTTTTGACTATTCTTCTGCTGTCTCCTTTTGCTGTGATGCCTGGTTTCTATCTGTCATTCTGGTACTGGACCCTGGCCTGATGACTGACGACTATTCTGGATATTCCTTGGGTGCTGAAATTTTCTCTGTCTAACTGGGGACGACTTCAGCCTGTTCCTGACATCTGCAAAACATCTCTTCAAGCTTGGTCCCAGATAACCACGTGGTAAATTTATTATTATCTTATATACTAGGTGAGCATATGCATGGACAAAGTAAGTAAGCTTGGTCTCTGGAGCAAGGTGAGCATACACAGGTACAAGTAAGTATGCTTGGTCTCTGGAGCAAGGTGAGCATACACAGGTATCAGGTGAATATGCTTGGTCTCTGGAGCCAGGAACAAGGGAGGTAAGGCAATAACTCAGCCCAGAGTGATGAGCTTAGTGAGCTTTTATAGCAAATCCTCCAGGTGGGAGTTCCTGTAATTAGGACATGGCCCCTTTAAATCCTGGCAGCATGCAGCAACGCACGCCTAGGGGAGCTACAGGCAGGAAGACTGGAGTCTCGGCGCCTCTCCATGTGGGACGCGAAGATGGAAGCCGGTACTCTCTGCGTTTGCCGAAACCAGAGGAGACGTACCGGGAGTTCCGGTAAGTCCACTTAAAAAAAGATAGATACTTATATCCAGTGAACTAAGTGCAAAGCCCATTTGGAAATTCACATAAAAATATCTAACACAAGACACAAAATCACTTAGATGCACACAGTTACAATAAAAGGAATTATGAAGAGTTAGATACAGCCAGGTAGCATGTGAAGGCCTCTGACATTCTAGATCCCTATCCTAAAGCCACACACATACTGTGCGTATGTGTATTACAGTGGATTTTAAATAGGTGCTTATCATATAATAGATATCCACACAAGTATACAGAGTATGGGATAAGGGCAGGATTCTCTTCCCTGCCAATCTAAAACTTCAACAGCTATCATTGGTGAACAGATTTGCTGCTAATAAAACATGCTAATTTCTGAAGTGTCACATAAAAAAAGATTAAGACAGCATCATAGTCGCCAAAGGTTCATAGGAACATTACTATGATGCAATTTAAAAAAAAATGTTTTCATTGACTCTCCTTAAAAAAGAATAGCTACTAACTCATGCCTGAGGCTGTGCTGATGCCATTATGTTCTGATGCACACAAACCTGATAGTGGCACAGTTGTTGCTACACAGTAAACCTTATTGCTAACAACAGCAGCTTGTATGTGATTTAGCCTTAGATTTTATAACATAGGGATATCACCAATATCTGTTCCTGTCTCCAACCCTCAGGGATAAACCATTGCATAACCTACTGTATGTATTAAATGTGATCCGCTGAAACAGAGCACAACCACATCAAAGAAAAAAAAAATCATCTCACTAATTATGCAATATTTTTCACTTACAGGCTCCCCAAGATTGAGATAAACTTGCATAACAGAACTATTATATGGTATAGACTTTTTAGACTTCTATACAGATTAAATACATTAGTAGATGCAGTCACTTGACAATGTTCCATTAAACAGTAAAACATAGTTGCATGGTCTTCTCACAAAAACTAATTGTTATGGAGGTATTTCTACAAATTTGTGTAGTCAGCTGTATGGATTGGGGGATTCTTGAAAACAAGCTATATCACCTTTCTTCCATCCCCTTCCCCTAGGCCCCTATCACAGATACAGACCCATGGCAGTCTATTAATAAAAACACATATGAATAGAAAGTTAAACAAAACATAAACTTTTTCAGTTCTGACTTTTTTTGTAGAAAATAAAATTGCAATGTTTAGAGTAATGTATAATGTATGTACATTAATATCCTAAATCCCACTGTTGAAAGATAGTAAACTAGCTAAACCTACTGATGCCACAAAATGGATTTAACTGTACAAGAAGCCAAACACTTTTTAAATAACAGTTACAATTAACTCACAAATAAATACTCATTAAAGAGCTAGAAGATAATGAGGCCTATCTATCAAGCTGTCAACTTTCTTGCATTCAACGGCCCCAATACGCTCGCCTAACATTGCGGCAGCGGATCTTAATACGATCTCCATATTTATATAAAAAGCCGGCAAAAAGCCGCTCACCAAGTACGGGGCGATGAGCAGCAGCAGTTAACTAGCAGTCATCAATCTCGCTGCTATTTGGCTTTTTACCAACTTTATTTATACCCTGTCACTAAACACCAGTGATGTGCGGTGACTTCAGAGGCTGGTGAGGCAGTGTCTAGGAATCGGATATGCCTTCATTCTTTAGATATCCTTTGTTGAAGAAATAGCAATTGCACATGGGCGAGCCAATATCTATATGCAGCGACCATTCAGTATCTACTGAGCATATTTAGATATGATTTTCAACAAAGGATATCTGATTTTCTTCATTCTTTTGATATCCTTTGTTGAAAAGCATATCTAAATATGCTTAGAGGCTATTGAGCATATTTAGATATGAATTTCAACAAAGGATATCTGATTTCCTTCATTCTTTTGATATCCTTTGTTGAAAAGCATATCTAAATATGCTCAGAAGCTAATGAGCATATTTAGATATGATTTTCAACAAAGGATATCAAAAGAATGAAGGAAATCAGATATCCTTTGTTGAAATTCATATCTAAATATGCTCAATAGCTACTGAGCATATTTAGATATGCTTTTCAACAAAGGATATTAAAAGAATGAAGAAAATCAGATATCCTTTGTTGAAATTCATATCTAAATATGCTCAGTAGCTAGAGAGCATATTTAGATATGCTTTTCAAAGGATATAAAAGAATGAAGAGAACCAGATATCCTTTGTTGAAAAGCATATCTAAATATGCTCAGTAGCTACTGAGCATATTTAGATATGATTTTCAACAAAGGATATCAAAAGAATGAAGAAAATCAGATATCCTTTGTTGAAATTCATATCTAAATATGCTCAGTAGCTACAGAGCATATTTAGATATGCTTTTCAAAGGATATAAAAGAATGAAGAAAACCAGATATCCTTTGTTGAAAATCATATCTAAATATGCTCAGTAGCTACTGAGCATATTTAGATATGCTTTTCAACAAATGATATCAAAAGAACGAAGAAAACCAGATATCCTTTGTTGAAATTCATATCTAAATATGCTCAGTAGCTTCTAAGCATATTTAGATATGCGTTTCATCAAAGGATATCAAAAGAATGAAAAAAAATCAGATATTAGATGTAAATTGGAAAGTTATGTAATCTTTTATTAAGTGTATTACAACTTTTTTAATGAAAAAAATAATTTTATTTTTTTTTATTATAAAGTTTTATTTGAGGTATAACAGGCATACATGGAACATATAATGAAATAGCACAGCATGAATTTTGGAATACAAATAATATAAGACATAGCATTGTGCATTGATGTTATGCATTCCACAGAAATGTAAACAAGAAAGAAGAGGGTGCAATAAGGAAATTGTATACCAACTATGCTATATACCTCCGAACTGATATATGAGGCCACTTTTGGACCTCAAAACTACAGAAACATATTAATGGAGGTAAAAACCAACTAAGGAGACCACTTTTGGATCTCATCTGAATAACCTCATTTTCTCTCAATATAATAACATCAATATAACCAGATATAACTATAATAACATATGGAGAGCAACACCAGGGAGCCTACTACTTTAGTCAAGTATAACATTTGATTAGCACTAATCTGTACTTTGTTGGAGGGAGCCCTTTTGTTAACCTTGCTAAACAACCTAATCATATTGGGTGCTATATAATGTAGAAGTAACTCCTAAAAGAGGAGTAATGTACTCTATAGGGCATATAAAATGTGTCTACAAACCATCAGGTACTTAAATATGCACAGTAGGGCTCCCCTCCAGGAACTGATTACATTTTCTGCTAAAATGGCAGACTTAATACAATGTGAAATTGACAATATATACATTTTGTACCTGCATAGTAGCCTAAGTTATATATATATATTTATATACACATATTAGCATTGTGATACACTGTAAGGCCCTGGCCTACCAATTCTAACAATCTAAGTAAAGCACCATCCATCTACAGTATCAGCACATATAATGAAAAAAATAATTTAAGCTGGGGTTTGATTTTATTGAGGACCAGGTCAGGCCCTGACCTGGTCCTCAATAAAATCAAACCCCAACTTAAATTTTTTTTTAGTGGCTCAGCCCCCCTTTTTGAACTTCCGTTGCAACTTGCAATATATTTTATCAATTCAAAGTTTGAATTGATAAAATATATTGCAAGTTGCAACGGAAGTTCAAAAAGGTGGGGCTGCCTGAGTCCCTGACCTGGTCCTCAATAAAATCAAACCCCAACTTAAATTATTAATTAAAAAAATGTATTTTTAATTAATTTAGAGAAGTTGCCAGTCAGAGAGGGCTCAGGGCTGAGAGCGACAAGTCAGTGAGTGATTTAATATATATTATTATTAATATTATTAACATCAAGATTGATAGATCATTTCATGATCATTCATTCATAAATTCACCACCGGCACCGTGACCTACCTAAGAGATGCTCAAATATGAGTGTGCTAAGTGCGCGGCCGTCGTCGACTCGTCCTGTAGTTTTTACTAGTACGTAGTAAAGAATACTGCTGCTCGATGTCCGACTCTCCGTCTCACTCTCTAGTAGTCTGAGGCTGAGATGACGCCGGGCACGTGACAGACGCTGACGCGCACCTCAATTCCGGCACCCAGAGACTCAGACACTTGCGGGCAATACTGAGGTCTGATTGTCTGAGACGGCCAACTTGCTCCAGAGGCATTCATAGTCAAGCCTCCGGTGTGGGAGCATGGGCCGCATTGAGAGCACTGCTGCATTAGCACTGATTATCCTCTTGATGGCAGCAGTCTCTCAGCGGCTAGTTCACAGTCAAATACATTTCATATTGCGCAATATAAGGATAGCTAGCCTCCAGTTTATTGCGCAATATGAATGTAAATGTAGTACCTGACTATTATAACGTTTTTTTTGCACAATCATGCACATAAAAAATTAAATAAATTTGGTGGAGGGGTGGGGGGGTAGGGGGGGTCACCTGTTTATTAAAAAAATATATATTGAAAAAAAAAATTTTTTTTTTTTTTTTTAATTTGTACAAAAAGGGTGTAATACATAGATTGGCCAGGGGAGGCACTGCCTCACCTGCCTCTTATGAGTGCACGTCCCTGCTAAACACCGCCACTATACTAAAATGTTAACCCCTATCCCGCTGCTCCCGGACCCTGCCACAACTAAATAAAAGTATTAACCCCTGGCCTCATACATCACTACCACTAACTAAACCTATTAACCCCTAAACCGATAGCCCCCCACATCGCCATAAACTAAATTAAGCTACTAACCCCTTAACCTAACAACCCACTAACTTTACATTAAAATTACAACATCCCTATCTTATAATAAATTTAAACTTACCTTTAGAATTAAATTAAACTATATTAAACTATTAATTAACCTACCCTAACTATTATCCTACAATTAAATTAAACTATATTAAACTATTAATTAACCTACCCTAACTATTATATTAAAAATACATTAAACTACCAATTAAATTAACTATATTACATATTTTAAAACCTAACCCTACTCAAATTAGTTAAATCTACAATTAAACATTTCTAAGTTACAAAAAATAAACACTAAGTTACAAAAAAAATAAACACTAACGGCTAGATTTAGAGTTCTGCGGCCAAAGGGGTGCGTTAGCTACGCGTGCTTTTTTTCTCCCGCACCTTTTAAATAACGCTGGTATTTAGAGTTCACAGAAGGGCTGCGTTAGGCTCCAAAAAGGGAGCGAAGAGCATATTTACTGCAACTCTAGATACCAGCGTTGCTTACGGACGCGGCCAGCTTCCAAAACGTGCTCGTGCACGATTCCCCCATAGGAAACAATGGGGCTGTTTGAGCTGAAAAAAAACCTAACACCTGCAAAAAAGCAGCGTTCAGCTCCTAACGCAGCTACATTGTTTCCTATGGGGAAACACTTCCTAAGTCTGCACCTAACACCCTAACATGAACCCCGAGTCTAAACACCCCTAACCTTACACTTATTAACCCCTAATCTGCCACCCCCGCTATCGCTGACCCCTGCATATTATTATTAACCCCTAATCTGCCGCTTCGTACACCGTCGCCAGCTACGTTATCCCTATGTACCCCTAATCTGCTGCCCCTAACATCGCCGACCACTATGTTATATTTATTAACCCCTAATCTGCCGCCTCCGCTATCGCTGACACCTGCATATTATTATTAACCCCTAATCTGCCGCTCCGTACACCGCCGCAACATACATTATAGTTATGTACCCCTAATCTGCTGCCCCTAACACCGCCGACCCCTATATTATATTTATTAACCCCTAATCTGCCCCCCACAACGTCGCCGCCAGCTACCTACAATAATTAACCCCTAATCTGCCGACCGGATCTCGCCGCTGCTCTAATAAATGGATTAACCCCTAAAGCTAAGTCTAACCCTAACACTAACACCCCCCTAAATTAAATATAATTTAAATCTAACAAAATAAATTAACTCTTATTAAATAAATTATTCCTATTTAAAGCTAAATACTTACCTGTAAAATAAATCTTAATATAGCTACAATATAAATTATAATTATATTGTAGCTATTTTAGGATTAATATTTATTTTACAGGCAACTTTTTATTTATTTTAACCAGGTACAATAGCTATTAAATAGTTAATAACTATTTAATAGCTAAAATAGTTAAAATAATTACAAAATTACCTGTAAAATAAATCCTAACCTAAGTTACAATTAAACCTAACACTACACTATCAATAAATTAATGAAATAAAATACCTACAATTATCTACAATTAAACCTAACACTACACTATCAATAAATTAATTAAATACACTATCTACAAATAACTACAATTGATCTTGCATTCTATTGGCTGATCGGAACAGCCAATAGAATGCGATCTCAATCTGATTGGCTGATTGGATCAGCCAATCGGATTGAACTTGAATCTGATTGGCTTATTCCATCAGCCAATCAGAATCCATCAGCCAATCGGAATTCGAGGGACGCCATCTTGGATGACGTCCCTTAAAGGAATCGTCATTCGTCGGGAAGTCGTCAGTGAAGATGGATGGATCCTCGCTGGAGGTTTTGAAGATCAGCCGGTCGTCATCGGATTGAAGAACATAGAAGATGCGGCTTGGATGAAGATGTTTGCCGGTCCGGATGTCCTCTTCTGCCCGCTTGGATCAAGACTTCAGCCGGAGGATGGATGTCACTCTTCAGCCCCCGCTTGGGCTTGGATCAAGATTTCGGAGGCTTGGATCAAGACTTCGGTGGACGGATCGGTGAACCTGGCATGGTGAAGATAAGGTAGGAAGATCTTCAGGGGCTTAGTGTTAGGTTTATTTAAGGGGGGTTTGGGTTAGATTAGGGGTATGTGGGTGGTGGGTTGTAATGTTGGGGGGGGTATTGTATGTTTTTTTTTACAGGCAAAAGAGCTGAATTATTTGGGGCATGCCCCGCAAATGGCCCTTTTCAGGGCTGGTAAGGTAAAAGAGCTTTGAACTTTTTTTTTTTTTTTTCAGGTGAAATTTTGTAATTTATTGAAACAGAACTCAAAAAAATATAAGAGGTTGTAGGGTACAATATATTACACAGAGCACTCTTAAGTGCATTTTCATTCAAGTAAGAAAAAAATGTATTTCCCATTGCCCAGGACAATCATGCACAGTTCTAAAGGAAGCCCCATTATATTGATGTCTAAGCACCAACTATTTACTTTTCAGCTGGAAAGATAAATCGAAGTGGACAATTGTGAACACCTAAAATACATTCATGAAATAATACACCTAATTGCACAAAATTTCTACATATTACAAGACTTTATTTACGATAATCCTTCTGTGTCAATCCAATGGGTTGCTAATACTGGCACACTCAATGATGAGTGTATAACTCATGAAATCCCAACACATAGTTCATCAGTTTTTTTGCCTGAAAACAAATCTATGAGTGGTGTGGTGAATTTAGATCGCTCTAAAACTACTACAGGTCTTTGATAATGCAGTTGTTTTAAAGCCAGGTCTCCACAGTTCGATAATGCTTTATCTAATATTGTCCTTAAATCCTCAAGAGTAGGAACAGATACAGAGGACTGAACTGTATTAGAAAGCAAGGGCTGGAATCCTCCCAGGCTCCCATGCTCTGAAGTTTTTTCTTGTGGCACACGTCTATTTTGGAAGGAGTTTTGTAGTTTGCATTGCTTTGGTGGCTTATATTCAACCTCAGAGTCATCATCTGTTTCCCTACTTTGCTCTAAAAAATTTAAAAAGGATGATTCAAACCCCGTAGGTTTAAAGTTCTTTAACCCAGCATCATTGGGCACATCCTGATCTTGGCTGTTTTTATCTGTGGAACAATGAAATTTTGAATCCTTTGTATGTTGAGACCACTCAACCAGATTGTTTTCTAGTCTTTGTGTTTTCACAAACATGCAGTCTCTTTTTCACTAACATTAGCAAAACATTGTTTACTTTTACAAATTTTGACAACAGATTCCCGAATGCAAATAGGAGCTATTTCATTGTTTACTGAAGCACTTAAATTGAAAGAAACTTTTTGAACTGCATCATTTATTTTTGTATCCCCCATCTGCTTCACATGTTCTTCCTTCTGCCCTAAAAGGGTCCTTATACCTTCTTGCAAATCAAGTGTAGGTAATTTGTTTGGACTAAGATTTTTAGACAAAACTGATTCATCATTTTCAAACTGTGGAAAGTTTTTAACACAGCAGACTAATTCAGAAAAATTATTGCTTATGTATGAAGGAGTTATGTTGTGTGATAACTTGTAATGTTGGACAATGCTACTTTCTAACTTTACAACAGATGCACAGCCATGAACCCTACATGGGTACTGTGTTATGTCGACATTTTGAGCACACATTTGCAGAGCTTCTTCTTTTGTTTTAAAATCAATCACATCTTTCTTTGAACCCTTATTTTTCACACTGACCTTTTTTCTCTTGTGAATTGAATGACTGCGAGGTCTTTGATCAACATAGTTTTCCCGCACATCTTTCGACACCTTTGACACATTCTTTCTCTTTCTTCTACCGTCAAAGAGCTTGTATTTCCGTTGATAGGATGATATGTGCTGAGAATAGATTGTGTGGTCAGTAAATGCAGCACCGTAGTCAACATCACAGCAGATTTCAGACATATTGCTTTTAGTTTCTTCAATTTGTTTTTGGTCATCCATTTGTGGTTTAAATTGGTTTTCAGCACAAAAAATATCAAGTTCTTGGATTTCATTTTCAACATGGTTATGGAATTCTTTGTAATGCCTGACAAGGGCCCTTGAACAAATAAAACTCTTACGACATTCTTTAAATTTACAGGTGAATATTTTCCTACTTCTGATATATTCTCTTTTAGACTTTTCTCTGTCCTTTTCTAGGCATAACTGTTCTCTGTTATATTGGTGTACAAGACGGTAATGACGAACTAAGCCCCTTTGGGTTGTAAATGAAGATTTTCATGCTGCATGGATGCAATTAAATGGTTTGTGATATTTATTTAATATATAGCACAGTTTCCCTTGTGCAACAGTTCGCTTACTTCCTCTACCCTTTCTGCTTTCAAAGTCCTCTCCAAAACAGCTTGATATACTGACCCCATTACCAGTATATGTTACATCAGAAAATGAACCTGATCCCCTTGCTGTTTCATTTCTCTTAAATTTTCTCAAGCGGCTGCTGTGTCTTTCTTTTTTTAAATGTTTTTCACTTTGTTTGTTCTCAAGTGTTTTATGCCGTGCTTTATTTACTCTCTCTTTCCCTATAAGATGCTTTTGTCTATAGTGGATTCTTAGGAAAGTTCTCCTTGTAAATGATCTATGGCAAATATGACACTCAAACGGAGAATATTTTTTATGAAACATCTCCAACTTAAAGTGTTTCTTCCCTTGTATAGTGATGCTTTTTTACATAGTGCACTAATAATGCATCTTTTGTCACAAATGCTTTTTTGCAACCTTTAAGCTCACAGAAATACGGCTTAGCAGATAATTGAGCAAGATAAGGACTTAAAAAATGTTCTTGCTTTTGTGGAGGTGTATAATTCTTGGAGGAGCTAGCTCTATCATCATGATCTGGAGGCGGTATGTTTGTTATACATGCATTAGAGTTTTTCAAATTTAAATGTTTTAGGCTTGTAAGCAGCTCAAATAAGGTATCATCAGAAGCAGACCTGTGATATTCCCCGGAAATCAAGATTTCATTACACTCCTGCTTCACATCACTTGCTGTATGTGGACTGGTAGCACATGTAGGTGTTTGAGAGTCCAAATTTGCATTTGTACTCTCTTCATTAATACCCTCACTTGATAAGCAATTTAAGTTTTTTCCTTCTGCAGTGCAAAAAACATCAGTTGCTTCAGTTGCCTTATTTTGTGTAAACTGCGCTGGACGAAGCATTTGTTGACCACTTTGCTCTTCAACTGCATTCTTGCTAAAATAATCAAAATGTGTTCCTTGACTCAAAGAAGTTTCTGAATCAGAAGAGCAATCATTTTTATTAGGAGATGAATCTGAGAAAGTTGATTGCTTGCAATTTTGCACTCCAGTAAAAGACGGTATTCTCATTTCAGTCACTAAATCTCTCTTTGGCAGTGTGGGACTGTTGCTGCAAATGCTCTCTCTATCATGATAAGAATACAACTGTGCTTGAAGCGAAGAGGGAAGAAAGCTTTCTTGTTCATTCTTGATTTCCTTAAATACACATGTTTCATTATCATTGCTTTTACCAAAAAGTGTTTGGTGAGAGGCAATATGTTCCCGGAGTTCAGAAGTACAATAAAATAATTTTTTACAACCTGGAAAATTGCATGTGAATGAAGCGTCTCTGAAATGTTGTGCTTCATGGTGATAAAGAAGCCCTAAATCAGTGAAAACCAAGCTGCACCCCTCTAACTCACACTTAAATTGCAACTCCAAATGGGATTGCCTGTGGATTAGTAGTTCATTAATGGACTTAAACATGGCATTGCAATCTAAAGATACACACATAAAAGGCAGTGGTCCTAAATGAATTCTCTTGTGCTACCTCAGATGAAAATTGGTTATGAAATGTAGTCTACAATATGCACATTTTTCTCTTAAGTTTTTCATAAGCAAATAGTGCTCTGCATTTTCATCATTGTTACTGTGCTCCCCTTTCAGGTGTATACTTAAATATTTAAATTGTTTGAATTCCCTCGAACAGTTAGTGCCAGGACATGGATACACATCTCTGTCTTGCAGATTTCAATCTTGGATTGCTTTGAATGATAGATAACCATTAGCTTTAAACTCATCCTCTACATAGTCCTCCTCTAAGCTGTATACACTATTTTCATTTTTCTTTTTCTTTTTAGGTCTGTGACGTGAAGGCATAGTCATATGCCCCATGACATGGGTAACAAAAATTTCCTTCTTCTTGATTTTTTTAAAACACACGGGGCAAGTATACACTCCGTCTTCAAGGTGCATTTTAGCATGATGGAGAATTCTAGCCTCAATTATCTCCTTTTTGCAGATCACACAGAAAAATTTATATTGAAGCCAACGTTTATACCTTTCTGACGATCCAACTGGTTTTCTCACTCTATGGCTCGGAAACACATCTGACATATCTTCTGGAGAAAATTGTGTTTCATTTAGATTGTTCTCAGAGCTACACAAAGGAGAAGTTAAAACATCTGGGACATTAGTAGAAGGCCCTTCATAGTTCTCTTCCTCAGCATCTGAAGATTCTTTGCCTAATATTAAGGCAATGACGTTTTAAAGTTTTCCAATCCCAGAATTCCGGATCAAACATCCAGTGGCTCTTCAAAGCTAGCAAGAGTTCACAACGAAGGGAATTTGAAATAACAGAGGTTTCCTCGTCATTCTTCTGATCTGGCTGCATGAAAAGATCTTCTAATGTGTTTAAAGCATCAGCAGTTGGTTCAAATAAAAATTCTGTTAGCTGACAGGCTCTTCTCACTTCTAAATCTTGTGGTAAGAGGCAAGCAATTGTTTTGCAAACAGAAGATTTTGTTGTATCTGTTTCATTTGACTGGATCTGAAGAGCACGAATGCATAAAACTATTGAAACCGAGACACCAGCATCTCCAGCTTTGCTTTCAACTAAAGAGACTAGAATCTGCTCCATGACAGGTGCTGTAGACGGTACTGAAGCTTGGATGTGACCCATAATCACGCCTATGGCCACCCGGGACAATTCGTAGCTTAGGTTGGTGTTTTTGGACCAATAGTTTTTGGAATCACAACCGTATCAGGATTTGTAGTTTCTTGTGTTGCAGCTTTCAAAGATGCCTTTGTTTTGATTTCATGGTTGACAGAGTTAAAAGCCTCCAAGCTGACGGGAGGAGCTGGAGCGTTTCGCTTTGCTTGTAGAGTTCTATTACTCTCACTCTTTATATTATCAGGATTCTCTGTGGCAGCCTTTTTACTCTGAGAAATAAGAGTGTTTGTAGTACATAAATCTATACTATGAGACACAGTGGTATGAGCACTTCTACTAGGCACAGGGGGTGGAGTGTCACTTGGGCTGGATGCCGTTGTGGTCTGACAGGAGTCTGTAGATGTAGTGCACAAGGTATCAAGAGAAGACAAACTGGCAGTGGAGTACTGGATACTGCCCTTGGGCCGATGTCAGCGCAATTTTTAGCAGCTGCGGTAACTACAGCGTTCTTGCGTTTCTCAGGAGGTGGTGGAGTAACAGGCGCAGCACGTCTCGGCTGTGGAGGAATCTGATAGAGGCTCTCATCCTCTAACTGAAATTCAGGGTTCGGCAAGCTCATGTGTCTGTCATAACCAGTTTGGCAAACGCCATTAGGCTGCCGCGCAGCATCTAAGTGGTGATCACTGGAGGATATGGTCATGGCGTTAAGTGTTGTTGACGAGTGTGCCTTGTGGAACTTAGTTTCTTTACGGTGATGAATGAGCTTTCACCAAAAACTTACTGCAGCACATCTCTCTGCTCCAAGTTGTATTTGCCATCATTAGTCATTGCTGCGTTGTGTATAGCTTCAATGGCTAGATCTATGGACTGCAGAACAATATCCTGCTCTTGTACCTGCATCCTCTCTAGGTAGGAGGCCGGCACGTAGCCCGTGTCCCCGCTGATGCAGCAGCTGGCTAGCCACCAGTGCTGATTGCATCGCTCCAGGATTAGGAAGCTCTCTCCGGCTCCGAATTGCAGCGAGTTGAGTTCCGGGGAGCGGAAAGCGTACCGCAAGCGTACGGAGCGGCAGATTAGGGGTTAAAAAAATATGCAGGTGTCAGCGATAGCCGGGGCGGCAGATTAGGGGTTAATAAATATTATGTAGGTGTCGGCGGTGTTAGGGGCAGCAGATTAGGGGTACATAGGGATAACGTAGCTGGCGGCGGTGTACGGAGCGGCAGATTAGGGGTTAAAAAATTTTAATAGAGTGGCGGCGATTTGGGGGGATCTCGGTTTAGGGGTGTATAGGTAGTTTATGGGTGTTAGTGTACTTTAGAGCACAGTAGTTAAGAGCTTTATAAACCGGCGTTAGCCCAGAAAGCTCTTAACTACTGACTTTTTTCTGCGGCTGGAGTTTTGTCGTTAGATTTCTAACGCTCACTTCAGCCACGACTCTAAATACCGGCGTTAGAAAGATCCCATTGAAAAGATAGGCTACGCAATTGGCGTAGGGGGATCTGCAGTATGGAAAAGTCGCGGCTGCAAAGTGAGCGTTAGACCCTTTCCTGACTGACTCCAAATACCAGCGGGCGGTAAAAACCAGCGTTAGGAGCCTCTAACGCTGGTTTTGACGGCTACCGCCCAACTCTAAATCTAGGCCTAAGTTACAAAAAATAAAAAAACACTGAGTTACAAAAAATAAAAAACCACAGTATCAAAAATAAAAAAGAATTACACCTAATCTAATAGCCCTATCAAAATAAAAAAAAAACTAGCCTACAATAAACTACCAATGGCCCTTAAAAGGGCCTTTTGCGGGGCATTGCCCCAAAGTTATCAGCTCTTTTACCTGTAAAAAAAAAAAAATACAAACAACCCCCAACAGTAAAACCTACCACCCACATAACCAAACCCCCAAATAAAAACCCTATCTAAAAAACCTAAGCTCCCCATTGCCCTGAAAAGGGCATTTGTATGGGCATTGCCCTTAAAAGGGCATTTAGCTCTTTTACTGCCCAGACCCTACTCTAAAAATAAAACCCACCCAAAAAACCCTAAAAAAACCTAACACTAACCCCCAACGATCCACTTACAGTTTTTGAAGTACCGCTATCAATGGGCTATCTATCGCTGCCTTCAGACTCTTATTGATTCCTATGGCATCCGTGGCCTCCAGGGTGGTGGACTGAAAACCAGGTACGCTGGACCGGAATAGCCGTGAGCGTACCGGTTAACTATTTGATAACTTTTAAAAAGTGTCAAATAGTGCCTAATGTGTATTCGGAACATCTGTAATGAAGTAAGCATCGATTTGTGTCAGATTGAGACCGGCGGATTATATGTTACGTCACAGATTTCAAATTTTGCCGGTCTGTAGTCTTTGATAACTAGGTCGAATCAAGCTCGCCACAATTACGCTGCGGAATGTAGCGTATTTCAGGTTGACGGCTTGTTAAATATCCCTGAAAAAGTGGAGCCCAACCGATGCATTATCCTTAGTTTGAACCTGAGCTAAGAAAAGCGCACAATTAGGTATTACAAGTAGATGTTAAAAACTTTTACCAGAGAATCTTCATGCAGCCAACATTTAGCGCGCCCTATACTTTTAATGGATACTGCAGCGGGAACACAATACACAATAGCAATGGAAAATTTAGCATTTTTGGAGACCTGAAGTTAAGAGTTAATGATTCAATAGATGCATAACAAAACACATGTACAATATATTAAAATAAAGTATTTCACTCATATTAATACAATGTAAAATGTAAAATCAAGGTTTAGCATTTAAATAATAACAAGGGTGTATATGTGTGTATATGTTTATGTGTATATGTGGGTATGTGTATATGTGGGTATAATTGCATATGTGTGTGTTTATGTATATGTGTATATGAGGCTTTGCGTATATATGCATATGTGTGTGTGTGTGTATGTATGTGTATGTTTATATGTATATGTGTGTGTATATGTATATGTGGGATGTGTATGTGTGTGTATTTGTGTATGTGTGTGTATATGTGTATGTGTGTTTGTGTATATTTGTGTGTGTGTGTGTGTGTGTGTGTGTGTGTGTGTGTGTGTGTGTGTGTGTGTGTGTGTGTATGTATGTATGTATATGTATATAGGAGTCAAGTCCTACAAAAAAAAGTGTGGGAACTCACCAAGATTTCCACACCCCTCACAATTAATATTGTTTTATACACATACAATTTATTTATATGTACATAATCTATACAGGTAATGAAATAAAATGAAATCAAATGAAGGGTTGAATGGTTGCCTTTAGGCCTGAGACTCCTCCTCGGTCACAGAGTCTCACCCACTTAAGGCCCCACATCGCAAATCACTAAATTAAACTATTAACCCCTAAACTTAACACTCCCCTAATTTTAAATTAAATTTACAATATAACTATCTGTAAATAAATGAACACTTACCTGTGAAATTAAAAAAAACTAACGCCTAGATTTAGAGTTCTGCGTTAGCCGTCAAAACCAGCGTTAAGGGGTCCTAACGCTGGTTTTTACCGCCTGCATTCAATTGGCTGTTCTATTGCGCTCGCATTCTATTGGCTGTTCCGATCAGCCAATAGAATGCGAGCTCAATCTGATTGGCTTATCCAATCAGCCAAACGGATTGAACTGCAGATTTTTCCTACCTTAATTCCGATTGGCTGATAGAATCCTATCAGCCAATCGGAATTCGAGGGACGCCATCTTGGATGACGTCATTTAAAGGAACCTTCATTCGTCGTTAGTCCGTCGGTGAGGAAGGATGGCTCCACGTCGGCTGCTTCAAGATGGACCCGCTCCGCTCCGGATGGAAGTAGATAGAAGATGCCGCCTGGATGAAGACTTTGGACCCTCTGGAGGACCTCTTCTTGCCGGATAGGATGAAGACTTCGGACCCTCTGGAGAACCTCTTCTTGCCGGATAGGATGAAGACTTCGGACCCTCTTCTGGACGGATTGGTGATACCCGGCTGGGACAAGGTAGGGAGATCTTCAGGGGCCTAGTGTTAGGTTTTTTAAGGGGGTTTTGGGTGGGTAAGATTAGGGGTATGTGGGTGGTGGGTTGTAATGTTGGGGGGGTATTGTATGTTTTTTTTTCAGGCAAAAGAGCTGATTTCTTTGGGGCATGCCCCGCAAAAGGCCCTTTTAAGGGCTGGTAAGGTAAAAGAGCTGTTAACTTTTTATTTTAGAATAGGGTAGGGCATTTTTTTATTTTGGGGGGCTTTGTTATTTTTTTAGGGGGCTTAGAGTAGGTGTAATTAGCTTAAAATTCTTGTAATCTTTTTTTATTTTTTGCAATTTAGTGTTTGTTTTTTTTTTGTAATTTAGTGTTTGTTTTTTTTTTGTAATTTAGTTTAGTTGATTTAATTGTAAGTAATTGTAGGTAGTTTATTTAATTCATTTATTGATAGTTCATTTATTGATTATTGATAGTGTAGTATTAGGTTTAATTTTAACTTAGGTTAGGATTTATTTTACAGGTAATTTTGTAATTATTTTAACTAGGTAGCTATTAAATAGTTAATAACTATTTAATAGCTATTGTGCCTAGTTAAAATAAATACAAAGTAGCCTGTAAAATAAATATAAATCCTAAAATAGCTACAATATAATTATTCGTTATATTGTAGCTATATTAGGGTTTATTTTACAGGTAAGTATTTAGCTTTAAATAGGATTAATTTATTTAATAAGAAATAATTTATTTCGTTAGATTAAAATTATATTTAATTTAGGGGGGTGTTAGGGTTAGGGTTAGATTTAGCTTTAGGGGTTAATACATTTATTATAGCAGCGGTGAGGTCCGGTCGGCAGATTAGGGGTTAATACTTGAAGTTAGGTGTCGGCGATGTTAGTGAGGGCAGATTAGGGATTAATAAAATTTATTATAGGGTTTGCGAGGCGGGAGTGAGGCGTTTTAGGGGTTAATACATTTATTATAGTGGCGGCGAGGTCCGGTCGGAAGATTAGGAGTTAATAAGTGTAGGCAAGGTAGCAGCAATGTTGGGGGGCAGATTAGGGGTTAATAAATATAATGTAGGTGTCTGCGACATTGGGGGCAGCAGATTAGGGGTTCATAGGGATAACGTAGGTTGCGGCAGTGTCCGGAGTGGCAGATTAGGTGTTAATAATAATATGCAGGGGTTAGCGATAGCGGGGGCGGCAGATTAGGGGTTAATAAGTGTAAGGTTAGAGGTGTTTAGACTCGGGGTTCATGTTAGAGTGTTAGGTGCAGACTTAGAAACTGTTTCCCCATAGGAAACAATGGGGCTGCGTTAGGAGCTGAACGCTGCTTTTTTGCAGGTGTTAGGTTTTTTTTTCAGCTCAAACTGCCCCATTGTTTCCTATGGGGGAATCGTGCATGAGCACGTTTTTCAAGCTGGCCGCTACCGTAAACAACGCTGGTATTGAGAGTTGAAGTGGCGGTAAATTATGCTCTACGCTCCCTTTTTGGAGCCTAACGCAGCCCTTCAGAGAACTCTAAATACCAGCGTTATTTAAAAGGTGCGGGGGGGAAAAAACACGCGGAGCTAATGCACCCCTTTGGCTGCAAAACTCTAAATCTAGGTGTAAGCTTAAACTATAAAGTAACCTAATATTACTATTTTTAAAAAATAAAATTAACGAAAAATAAAAATAATTAAATTACAAATTAAAAAAAATCGCAACACTACAAAAAATAAAAAAAATTACATTACAAAAAAAACTCTAAAATTACGAAAAATAAAAAACTCTAAGATTACAAAAAATAATAAACTAAATTATCCAAAATAATAACAATTAAACCTAATCTAATACCCCTATAAAAAGAGAAAATCCCTACCAAAATAAAAAACACCCCCTAACCTAACACTAAACTACCAATAGCCCTTAAAGGGACATAATACTCTTATGCTAAATCACTTGGAACTGAAGCAGTATAACTGTAAAAACCTGACAGGAAAATATCACCTGAGCATCTCTATGTAAAAAAGGAAGATATTTTACCTCGCAATCTCCTCAGCTCAGCAGAGTAAGTTCTGTGTAAAAAGTTATACTCAGTTATTGCCCAGCTGCAGGTAAAAAAAAAAAAAATGAAGAAATGAACAGCAGCCAATCAGCATCAGCAGTGCTGAGGTCATGAACTCTTTTACTGTGATCTCATGAGATTTGACTTAACTCTCATGAGATTTCATAGTAAGCTGAATAGGGAAATAATATGACAGTGCACGAGGCTCATCCCCTAAGCTGTCCCAGGAAAGACACGCTAAAATGCTGCTTAGAAATCCTTTACAATGGGATGGGGCTACTGAGGAACTTTTGAGGTAAAATATCTTTCTTTTTTACATAGAGATGTTCAGGTGATATTTTCTAGTCAGCTTTTTACAGCTATACTGCATCACTTTCAAGTGTTTAAAAATGTGGGTATTATTGCCCTTTAAAAGAGCCTTTTGTAGGGCATTGCCCTGAAGCAATCAGCTCATTTACCTTAAAAAATTACAAAGTCCCCCTTAAAAGTAAACCCCCCCAACCAACCCCCCAAAATAAAAAAAAATAAGATACCCATTGCCCCTAAAGGGGCATTTGTATGGGCATTCAGCTCTTTTGTACCCAAAGCCCTAATCTATAAAAAAAAAAAACACAGCAAAAAAAAATAATTTTACACTAACCCCAGGAAATCTACTCACAGTTCCTGAAGTCCGGACATCCATCTTCATCTAGGCGGCGAGAAGTCTTCATCCATCACGGGGGCAACCCGGTGTCGCTGAGCTGTGGAGGCACGGAGCATCATCACCGGCAGAGCGGACATCCAGCGTGGAGGATCCTCTTAATACGATCACCGCTGTACACTGAGGCTTGATTGTTCAAATCAGCCAATAGGATTTTCAGTAGCTCTCATCCTATTGACTGATTTGAAAATGTCAGCCAATAAGAATGCAAGGTACCCCATTTTAAAATGGGTACATTGCATTCAAGCTTTAACGTACAACGGTGATCATATGAAGAGGATCCTCCACGCCTCCACAGCTCCGCGCCACCGGGATGAAGACAGAAGATGCCCCTGCGATGGATGAAGACTTCTCGCCGCCCGGATGAAGATGGATGTCCGGACTTCAGGAACTGTGAGTAGATTTCCTGGGGTTAGTGTTAGGTGTTTATGTTTGTTTTTTTAGATTAGGCCTTTGGGCACAAAAGAGCTGAAGCCCTTTTAAGTGCAACGCCCATACAAATGCCCCTTTAGGGGCAATGGGTAACAGTTTTTTTTTAGACAGGTTTTTTTATTTTTGAGGGTTGGTTGGGTGGGGTTTACTGTTAAGGGGGGACTTTTTTAAGGTAAAATAGCTGATTGCTTCAGGGGATATTTTTATTTTGGGGGGGCTTTTTTGATTTTATAGGGGTAGTAGATTAGGTTTAATTGTTATTATTTTGGAAAATGTAATTTATTATTTTTTGTAATCTTAGAGTTTTTATTTTTGGAAATTTTAGAATTTTTATTTTTTGTAATGTAATTTTTTTATTCTTTCGTAGTGTTAGGATTTTTTTAATTTGTAATTTAGTTTTTTTTATTTTTCGTTAATTTTATTGTTTTAAAATAGTAATGTTAGGTTACATTATAGTTTAAACTTAGGTTTTTTTTAATTTCACAGGTATTTATTTAAGCTTAACGGCCATGTTTCTGGCGAGTCTTCAGACTCGCCAGAAACAGCAGTTATGAAGCAGCGGTCACAAAGACCGCTGCTCCATAACCTGTCCGCCTGCTCTGAGCAGTCGGACAGGAATCACCGGAATTCAACCCGATCGAGTACGATCGGGTTGATTGACATCCCCCTGCTGGTGGCCGATTGGCCGCGAGCCTGCAGGGGGCGGCGTTGCACCAGCAGCTCTTGTGAGCTGCTGGTGCAATGCTGAATATGGAGAGCGTATTGCTCTCCGTATTCAGCGAGGTCTTGCGGAACTGATCCACACTGTCGGATCAGGTCTGCAAGACCTATGATAAATAGGCCTCATGATGTTTATGTTAGAGTGTTAGGTTTTAACATAACTTTCTTTTCCCCATAGACATCAATGGGGTTGCGTTACGGCGATCGCCATTCCGCGATCACAAATGTGATTGATGTCTATGGGGAGAAAGCATGCACAAGGCATTGGGTTTTGTGTAGTATGGAGGTTTTTCAGTAACTTGTAATGGCAGCGCTATGGAAAGTGCAATACCGCTCATTTCTTTGCGTTATTTACGCATCCGGTATAGTGCAAAACTTGTAATATTGGTGTTGGTATTTTTTTATGAAAAGCAGGGATGTAAGCTCAGGAGCTTGCACGTGTCTGGAGCACTATATGGCAGCAGTTTTACAAGAATGGTATCCATTAGCAAGAGCACTAAATAGCAACAATATTGCCTGCCATGTAGTGCTCCAGACACCTACCTAGGTATCAGGGAATAATAGATAATAATAGAGAATTGGAAACCTTTTTAAAATTGAATGAATCACAGAAGAACATTTTGAGGTTTTAAATCCCTTTAAGTTTGTGGACCTTATAAAGAATTTCTAATTATACTAAGAAATAAAATTATAGGAAAGGGTTCTTTGCACATATCATGAACTGAACTTGTTAAGAGAATGTAATAACTTGCAATGAAACACATAAGTTCTCTTCTCTCATTGGCTGCGTAGTTTTTGCTTCAGTGCAGGTCTGAGAAAAATCTGCAAGAACACCTCATAAATAAAGGCTTTCAATTGGTTAAGCAATCCAAGCGAAGGAAATACAGATGTTAATTATTATTGATGTGTCGAGTGTCAAACAAATTCAGCAAAAGCACTTGACATAGATTAGAGAACAGCTGGAGCGCACAAAACAGGTGAGAATGTCAAAATTCCTTTTTCCAGCAAATAAAAGGGAAGGTCTCTGATTACAGGATACTGAGGTGTAGATAACAAAGGAATATTTATATAAAAAATGTATTTCTATGGACAACATTTTTATATTTATGGTGATATTTCAACTAAAAGTTCAGATACATGTGTCAACATTACAAATAAGATATCTTTTTTAACTTTTGGGGGAAAAAATGTATTTAAAACAATAAAGGGAATCTAAATTTTAGGTCTAAATGTAACATTTACGTATTGAATGAACATCAGTATTCTACCCTGAATAAGAGAGGCTGGTGTCAATAACAGCTGCCCATGCAGAGGGGGAAAATGTGTATATATATATATACACTGTGTGCAGAATTATTAGGCAAATTAGTATTTTGACCACATCATCCTCTTTATGCATGTTGTCTTACTCCAAGCTGTATAGGCTCGAAAGCCTACTACCAATTAAGCATATTAGGTGATGTGCATCTCTGTAATGAGAAGGGGTGTGGTCTAATGACATCAACACCCTATATCAGGTGTGCATAATTATTAGGCAACTTCCTTTCCTTTGGCAAAATGGGTCAAAAGAAGGACTTGACAGGCTCAGAAAAGTCAAAAATAGTGAGATATCTTGCAGAGGGATGCAGCACTCTTAAAATTGCAAAGCTTCTGAAGCGTGATCATCGAACAATCAAGTGTTTCATTCAAAATAGTCAACAGGGTCGCAAAAAGCGTGTGGAAAAACCAAGGCGCAAAATAACTGCCCATGAACTGAGAAAAGTCAAGCGTGCAGCTGCCAAGATGCCACTTGCCACCAGTTTGGCCATATTTCAGAGCTGCAACATCACTGGAGTGCCCAAAAGCACAAGGTGTGCAATACTCAGAGACATGGCCAAGGTAAGAAAGGCTGAAAGACGACCACCACTGAACAAGACACACAAGCTGAAACGTCAAGACTGGGCCAAGAAATATCTCAAGACTGATTTCTCTAAGGTTTTATGGACTGATGAAATGAGAGTGAGTCTTGATGGGCCAGATGGATGGGCCCGTGGCTGGATTGGTAAAGGGCAGAGAGCTCCAGTCCGACTCAGACGCCAGCAAGGTGGAGGTGGAGTACTGGTTTGGGCTGGTATCATCAAAGATGAGCTTGTGGGGCCTTTTCGGGTTGAGGATGGAGTCAAGCTCAACTCCCAGTCCTACTGCCAGTTTCTGGAAGACACCTTCTTCAAGCAGTGGTACAGGAAGAAGTCTGCATCCTTCAAGAAAAACATGATTTTCATGCAGGACAATGCTCCATCACACGCGTCCAAGTACTCCACAGCGTGGCTGGCAAGAAAGGGTATAAAAGAAGAAAATCTAATGACATGGCCTCCTTGTTCACCTGATCTGAACCCCATTGAGAACCTGTGGTCCATCATCAAATGTGAGATTTACAAGGAGGGAAAACAGTACACCTCTCTGAACAGTGTCTGGGAGGCTGTGGTTGCTGCTGCACGCAATGTTGATGGTGAACAGATCAAAACACTGACAGAATCCATGGATGGCAGGCTTTTGAGTGTCCTTGCAAAGAAAGGTGGCTATATTGGTCACTGATTTGTTTTTGTTTTGTTTTTGAATGTCAGAAATGTATATTTGTGAATGTTGAGATGTTATATTGGTTTCACTGGTAAAAATAAATAATTGAAATGGGTATATATTTGTTTTTTGTTAAGTTGCCTAATAATTATGCACAGTAATAGTCACCTGCACACACAGATATCCCCCTAAAATAGCTATAACTAAAAACTACTTCCAAAAATATTCAGCTTTGATATTAATGAGTTTTTTGGGTTCATTGAGAACATGGTTGTTGTTCAATAATAAAATAAATCCTCAAAAATACAACTTGCCTAATAATTCTGCACTCCCTGTATGTATTCACTCTTATCAGCATCAACTTTATATCCCAAGATGGCACTATATTTGTCAGTAAGAGATATGTGCACCATTAAGCATATGGTAAGATAAATAAGCAAATTATCCAGTGTAAATGGAAAACAGAAGACCAACCTGTATTCTTTGCCTGCCAGAGTAAATTGATCTTTTGAATATTGCCCAGAGGAAGATTGCTTGGGTTCAAATCCATATGGCCCAGATAATACTGATCTAACAACCAATATTTGAATCTAATGTTTTATGAAGTAGTTAATAGACAATATTTGCCAGCAGATACTATACTTGGTCAAATTACCTCTGGTTATAAAAGGAACATTTGAAAGATTTTAAACAGTTCTCAGATCAACTTCTGAACAAACAAAAAAAGAGTTAATATGATAAGACAGCTGTAGAACATGATCAAATTAAAAAGATTAATAATAATTAGCTAGCACCCAACAAAAGCAAGGTGCCTTGTTAGTAGGATGTCGCCTAAGGACCAACAAGTCTTTTTGAAAGAGGCGCATATTTAATCTTTCCTTTTATTGTAAGGTGGGGGGCAAAAGTCTTTTTTTCTCAGTTGCAAATTTTTATAATATTTGAAATGAGTATTCCAAACTTGGCAACAGATTCTAGTGTTTGAAAATGTTAGGCCGCCCAAATTATGAGTAAAACGTTTGGAAACTTCTTAATTTTCTAAACCCAATTAGTGAAATGCATGAAAACTTAGAAAGAAGAGACATTTCGGATATCTTCACAGAAGCAAGAAATAATCAGCATTATTTTTCTAAAAGTTCTCCTGTATTATATCTCGATATTCTTCAAATAGGCATAAATACACATTATACACATACATCTTGTGATGTATGTGTATAATGTGTTTCTAAAGGTTCCTTTTCTGTGTTTTTAGAATTTTATTTGCAGGGTAAATCATTTCAATGTTTGGAACTGGACTTCTTGGTTACACTTTATTAATCCTTTTTAGAGCTTGATGACTCACATGTTGTTCATATTCAGATTAATTTCTTAGCAATGATACCAAGAAGAGATAAGTTACATTTTTAATTATATATAGTTTTGTATTGATAAGAACAAAAGTTACAAAAGCCAATCATTTTTATATTTTTTCATATATCTATTAGGTTTTCAGTGATTAACAGCCATTATCGGTCATTAACATTGTTGTGGGTAAATGGATATTAAATATTATTAGAGTTAACAAGCTCAGCTGTGTTTTACTGGGTAAGACTGATCGTTTCGATACAAAAAATAGTGACTGATCCCAGTTTATCTATATCGAACGAGAATTTCAGAAAGATTGGAATTGAAGTCATTGAGAACATTTTTGTTTTCCTGAACTAATACAGAAATACGAAGCAGAAAACAACAAATTTCAGAACACTCTGTATGAATACATTATACTTATGGCAACAACATGAACAACTGTCTATCTGGACATAGATTTTAGAGCTGCATTTGTCCTATGCCATCATCACTATACGGTCAATCAAGGAATTAGACATAATGCATTAGCTGATTAAACTCCCTCATCTTTGCTCTTTGAGAGACCACTGTACAACTATTGATCATATCACTTCTGCCAGGTAGCCTTGTTTCTGCTTTACTTAAAGATTAAACATGTTTTCTGCATCTCCGTCCCTTCTTTGCTTAGCTTTCACGTATTCTGATCTCAGATTAATTGTGTGTTCTCTACATTGAAAGTATTTAATTATTTTTAGGTTTTCCTTCTTGTGAATGCAATGATGTAGTTAATTTTTACCAAATTCGTAAGATTCAAGTCAATGGTCCAGATTCAACAATACACATTTGTGAAACTTGTATCATATGGGGAAAGAATTGTCAAATCATTGCAACTTGAAAATTAGCAGAATACAAAAAGTTTCTACACACCCATCATCACAGCTGCAAGTTGCACATTGATCTTCATTATAATCAATCAATGGTGCCACGTCTTGAAGGATACCAAAGTCTCAAAAATGTCTTAAAAAAATCTTTATAGAACAAGAAAATAGAAACAAAATAAAAGCTCTCTCTATAAAACAGTCGACTATAAGATATGCAAAAGAAGGAAAACTTGAAACCAGTTTAAGAGAAATAAAAGAAAAATTAAAAAAACAAGACAACCTCATCAACTTTGAAATAGTGTGACATGACCACAAGACAAGATATTTCATAGAGTTGTAGGTGAAAAATCCCAACTGCACCTCAAGAAACTTCTAGAACTCTCACAGACAGCCCCTGGAGAAATCTTTTGTTCTATCCCACAAAACTACTTTACTATAACAAAACAGATATGATAATATTTTATCATAACAAACATTTACAGAAACAGTTTTGTTAGCATGTGTACTTAGTGTTGCAGATGAAATTATTGTTAGCAGTTTACATTTTATATGATAAATATCATGTATTGGGAACCTCATGCAACTATAGATACAGTAGCGGACCTACTCAACAGAGAGCCCGGTCTAAAAATATTTTGTGGGCCCCCCATTGATAACTCAGTAGTAAACAATAATAATATACATGCTGCCCTGAGGATGAATACATAGATAGATGGACCTGCAACCTGCACTAATAAAAGGTTCCCCTGCATTATTATTGTACACATTCTGCTGATATCTATGTATAGACTGTGGCTGCTATGCCCCCCAGCACTTGGACCCTGGTGAAACTGCATCTGCTGCACCAATAGTAGTTCCACCCCTGTATAGATATTAATTGTAGGAATGCTCATCAACAAAAATGCTGGAAAAGATAGAAGCTCAATTTATTTGAAACATAATCCAGCCTTTACAACAAGGCTCCTAAGCAACCAGTGTCTATGAATCTAGGCCAATATTTGCCTACAAAGGTATTAATCATCAATTTCCATTTGCTACTCAAAGCTCCTGAGATGAACCCTCAGTTCCAAAACTCACTTTAAATATAAATCTCACACAATATTAAGTAAAAATATAAACAAACCCGTCTAATACAAGACTCCTGTAAATTATGGGGATAGTGAAATCCCTACAGGGACCCCTGGCTGCTAGAATAAAATACTAGGTACCAGCACAAAGATCCATAATCATGATTTTTTTTATTTATTCTGGATTAGAGTCCATGCATTGAACACAATAAGCAATAAGTCCATAGGTCTTTGTTGACTGTTCAATACTAATTTGTTAACATCAGCATTCACTAGATTCTGCTGCTCATGTGAAGTGCGTTACAACATTTCATGAGCTGTTCAGCAAATAACCAGACATAGGGGTCAATTTATGTAAGTGCGAGCGGACATGATACGATATAGCGGATCATGTCCTCTGCACATCAATAAATGCCGACAGAAGACGATGTTGGCATTTATCATTGCACCAGCAGTTCACAAGAATGATTGCCGCCCCCTGCAGATTCGCGGCCAATCGGCCACTAGCAGGGGGTGTCAATCTACCCGATCGTATTTAATCGGGTTGATTTCTGTCCGTCGCCTCAGAGGCAGACAGGTTATGAAGCAGCGGTCTTCATAAATTGACCCCATAAACTCCACATTTTTCTTTCATGATTCAGATAAGAGTGTAAAATTAAAAAAAAAGTGACTTTGTTCTCTTATTACATTCATTACTCTCTCTCATTATTATATATTGTTCAAACAGTGAGGCCATTTAGTGCTCAATTTGTGTAATATTACTAAAAGTATTGTTGCAAAACTGCTACCTTATAGTGCTCCAGATACAAGCACGCTCCAGGGCCTACCTAGGTATGCTCTTCAACAATGGATACCAAAAGAAAAAAGTAAAGTTTACAATAGGAGTACATTGAAAACTGTATAATTTTTTTTAAATTGTATGCTCTATTTAAATCATGAAAGAGAAAAACAATTAATGTATTGTTCCTTTAAGTATGTCTGCAGAGAGAGTGGACATGTGTATCTACAAATAGTTTGTACTTGTTTCAACATGGGATACCAAGAAAATGAACACATTTGATAATCAAAGTAAACTGGAAAGTTGTTTAAAATTCTATATTTTGTCTGAATCATTAATGCCCCTTTATTTCTCAACAGTTTTTATGTTTATTTTAGATTTTTTTTTTGCTGTGAAGAAGGGGCGTGTTATTTCTGCAGCCACAAATTCACAATTGTGAGAAATACAAAACCATGAATTTGTGATATTATCTTCTAGAAATAATTTGTTTTACAAAATAATCTTACAGAAACCTCTGGGAGAGCATAACATTGTGAATGAATTAATGAAATGAATTATCCAATAAAAAAATGAATAAACATTACAGCAGTGAATGTGCAGCCTCATGCTACATAATTTGAAAACTAATCCTTATTTCAGAATGAATAACCTTTAGATTATACTGTATCTTTAATAGAAAGCAATCTTTAGATTATTTTATAAAATACTATTTAAACACAAAAAAATCAGCTTTAAATATAAAACATTTGATTTAAATAAAAAAAAATCTGATTTTTATTTATTTATTTACTAGAAGGTTTGTCCACCTAACTGCGTTCATATAATAAAATAGTGTTTTTCCACTCCAACTCTCAGGGTAATATCAGAGCATGAACCAGAACCAGACAAGTGAATTAACCTTTAAAAATAATAGCAAAAAAAATGCTATAATGTTAAAATGGCTATCAGTTTACATGTAGGAGACAAAGCATGGAAGAAATAAATAGTATTATGGTCAAAGAATAAATCGTTCAAAATAGTAACAAGAGATAAGCTGGATAGAACCTTTTCGTCCAATGTAAAGTCTACATTGCCGAGGACTAGAGCCAAAATAAATGTAGAATTGGATTTCTGGATTTAAAAAAAAACCCGTAATGTATTTAATAATGGAAGTTGCTGTATCACATATCCCACATTACAGATCGTGGAGCTAATGTGCGCTTATTTTTATTAACTGCTTGGGTACACTTGGATAAAAATGATTTAATGTTAAGATCAGCATTTTAAAGAATACAGTATGCAGTGTTTGGATTACTTTCAAACATGGTATAGAGTGGTAATATAACCCCTCAATTCTGCAACAACCATAGTTCTATGTAGTCTATGAAAACAGCAGTTGTTCAAACAAGCTATGATCTCTCCCAACTGAGAAATCTGAAACAGTGACACAATTGTTAAAAAAATAATGCTTTAGGTTCAGTGTTTCATCCCCTGCTGAATATTTAAATTTTTTTCATCCCCAGAAACAAAAATGACTTATAAAGAGGAGAAAAAATATTCTTGTAATCTATATTTTGCTAAGATCATCATCAGTTTTGTCCACAGACCAACTAACAATTACCAAAAAAAAAAAAAAAACCTGACATTACTAAAAATAATAAAACCTAACATTACCAACCAAAAAAAAATTACAAAAAAATAAACAAACACTAAAATAACAAAAATAAAAAAATAATGCTACCATTACAAAAATTAACAAACGGCTAGATTACGAGTTTTGCGGTATGAGTAAAAAAGCAGCGTTAAGGCTCATAACGCTGCTTTTTCACTACCGCTGGTATTACGAGCCTTGCAGGTTTAGGGGCACCGCACACTTTTTTGTCCATACCGCAAATTAACTTACGCAATTTGCGTAAAGTCTTTTTTCAATGGGACTTCCATAGCGCCGATATTACAAGCTTTTTCTGGGAGGCCAAAAAGTGAGCAGTACAGCCTATCCTGCAAGATTTGTAACGCAATCTAAAGTCAGTAGTTATGAGTTTTACACTACAAAGCTGTAGCATAAAACTCATAACTAAAGTGCTAAAAAGTACACTAACACCAATAAACTACATATTAACCCCTAAACCGGGGCCTTCCCGCATAGCAAACACTAAAATAAAATGATTAACCCCTAATCTGCCGCGCCGGACATCGACGCCACTAGAATAAACATGTTAACCCCTAAACCGCCTCACTTCCACCTCGTAAACACTAGTTAAATATTATTAACCCCTAATCTGCCGCCCATAACATCACCGCCACCTACCTACATTTATTAACCCCTAATCTGCCGCCACCAACGTCGCCGCCACTATACTAAATTTATTAACACCTAAGCCTAACCATAACCCTCATAAACCAAGGTCATTAATCCAGCATGCAGAGACCCTTGCACGCCACTCCAGAGGCCCACTCTCTGAGTAATCAAGAGTATCCACAATGAGTAGCAGCAAAGAATTGTATTTATTGTTTCAACACAACAACATCAGCAGCGACGTTTTGATATTTCTACCTTAATCATGCCATAACCATAACCCTAACACTCCCTAACTAAAATATAATTAAAATAAATCTAAATAAAAATTCCTATCATTACCTAAATAATTCCTATTTAAAACTAAATACTTACCTATAAAATAAACCCTAAGATAGCTACAATATAACTAATAGTTACATTGTAGCTAGCTTAGGGTTTATTTCTATTTTACAGGCAAGTTTGTATTTATTTTACCTAGGTAGAATAGTTACTAAATAGTTATTAACTATTTACTAACTACCTAGCTAAAATAAATACAAATTTACCTGTAAAATAAAACCTAACCTGAGTTACATTGACACCTAACCTCACACTACAATTAAATAAATTACTTAAATTAAATACAATTGCAAAAAAAAACACACTAAATTACACAAAATAAAAAAATAAATTATCAGATATTTAAACTAATTACACCTAATCAAATAGCCCTATCAAAATAAAAAAAACCCTAGCCTAAACTAAACTACCAATAGCCCTTAAAAGGGCCTTTTCTGGGGCATTGCCCCAAAGAAATCAGCTCTTTTACCTGTAAAAAAACACAATTTATGCTTACCTGATAAATTTATTTCTCTTGTGGTGTATCCAGTCCACGGATCATCCATTACTTGTGGGATATTCTCATTCCCAACAGGCAGTTGCAAGAGGACACCCACAGCAGAGCTGTTATATAGCTCCTCCCCTAACTGCCATATCCAGTCATTCGACCGAAAACAAGCCGAGAAAGGAGAAACCATAGGGTGCAGTGGTGACTGTAGTTTAAATTTATAAATTAACTGCCTTAAAATGACAGGGCGGGCCGTGGACTGGATACACCACAAGAGAAATAAATTTATCAGGTAAGCATAAATTGTGTTTTCTCTTGTAAGGTGTATCCAGTCCACGGATCATCCATTACTTGTGGGATACCAATACCAAAGCTAAAGTACATGGATGAAGGGAGGGACAAGGCAGGTACTTAAACGGAAGGTACCACTGCCTGTAAAACCTTTCTCCCAAAAATAGCCTCCAAAGAAGCAAAAGTATCAAATTTGTAGAATTTTGAAAAGGTATGAAGCGAAGACCGAGTCGCCGCCTTGCAAATCTGTTCAACAGAAGCCTGAAAAAGAAAAAAAGACAGAGGCGCACAGGGCCGACTCAAGTGAAATATTTTATTATCAGTGAAATACACACATACAAACTAACACAAGATTCGTAAGTGCTAAAAAGCACATTAGTTGAGCACTGTGTAGGTACAGCTGCTGCTCCTCCACACCAGGTTTAAGATGGAAATTTTCAGGCACGGTGTCCGGAACCCCTGCTCTGATGACCGTGGATAGGATTCTAGAACAGCTGGCCAAACGCTTGCTCTTTAGTAGCCTAACGCGTTTCCCCCGATCAGCGGCCGGGCTTCTTCATGAGGCAGTAGTGACGTATGTATTTTGGAATTGCGCCTTTATCATTTAAAGGAGAGACAGCCAATTATCATAAAGGGGTGTGTTGCTTGACCAATCATGTTCATGGGTGTGTCTCATATCGCTCCACATACAAACTTTAAATCCGCTGCAGTGTAAAACATACCTTATCAAGCGTTCTTACATCAGATTGATAAAAACCACATTGATAAAAACCACATAATTAATAATATATACAAGAGAAATACTAATAGAACTAGTTAAAATTAGTGTATTAAATTGTCACAAACAGATTTTATAACAGAATATACATAATTATACTTTCAGATCTGGCCGCTACTCTATACAACAACGCCCTAAGCCCAAAAGATAATCGTATAGAGCGCGGTCAGATTTAAAAACACATCTACATGCAGTAGTTGTCCCCATATTAATCATATTTCCCTGAAACGATGTATCATGGATGTTTGTCATGTTACTGTGTTTGGGTTACTACAAAAGTTTAATACTGTATTCTGAATATTTTGTGCTGTGTGCTAGCTGCATCGTTAAATAAAGTAAAGCAAAATATTGCAAAATATTGCAATAATGGTGATAATAAATAATAAAAATAATTTACTGTATCATATAAGGGTTTAATATTTAATATTTTGTCAGGACTGTAAATTGCTATGTTAACCTAAAATGTTTTTATTTTTATTTCTAAAAACAGAAAATACATACTAAAAGATTAATAAATTATCTAGAAAATGTATATTTTAAAATTGTTTTAAAAATTGTTTTAAAAAAGGAAATAAGAATATATATAAAAATTATCATGGTGTATTCTTATACGCTAAAACTAAAACTAAAACAAGGCTATAGATAAGTCAAATCACTGTTTATATTGTATAGTGATTCGCTTAGGATCTAATCTCCCTTAAAAAATTAATTGTCTGTAAATAGCTGGAAAAATTTATATAAAATTCATTATCTATAAATAGCTAGAAAAAGATTTTTTATGGAAAAATAAGAGAAATTCATGAAATAAAATTAATTGTCTATGAATGGCTCAAAAGAATTGACAAGGATTATTATTAACTAAGGAGGTATCCTAGATTTTCTGAATTTTTAATATTAGCTACATGAATGCCGCTATATCAATGTCTATATTGAGACCTAACGGTTGCAGGGTTTTTAATTTATAGATCCATTTAGTCTCTAATTTTCTTAGTGCTAATAGCCTATTTGGTTTGGATGAAGGAATATGATCTATAATTTGGATTTTTAGGGAACTAGGGTTGTTGCCATGATGTTCTAAAAAATGCTTAGGTACACTATGTTTTACCAATTTTTCTTTTATATTGTAAACATGTTCATTTAGCCTTCGTCTGGCTTTCCTTTCCGTGCGCCCCACATATAAAAGGCAACACCCACATTCCAATAGATATACAATGTGTTTTAAATCACAATTGCTTCTAAACGTGATATTATATGTTTCAGTTGATTCACTATTATGAAATGTGGGTGCCTTGTTTATGTGTTTGGACATGTTACACCTAGATTTGCCACATTTCATAGTCCCTTTCCAAAAAATAGGAACCGTATTTTAAAAAAAGAAGAAAAGGACAACAGCCAAGATAATATAGGGACCAATATACATAAAGAATTAATCAAATCAAAATCTGGAAAGCAAAACCCTATTAGATTTATAGCAACCTTCAATGAGGGTTCTAAGAAATTGGAAGGTATCCTTAAAAAACATTTTAACCTAGAGTTAAAACCTACTATTACATATAGAAAAGGAAAAAGCCTTAGAAACCTATTAGCACCTAGTAAAATCAAAACAGAAACAAAAACAGAATCAAATAAAATAAGCGAAGGAACTAACTGGCTTAAGGATTGGAAAGGGACTATGAAATGTGGCAAATCTAGGTGTAACATGTGCAAACACATAAACAAGGCACAAAAAGAAAAACAGGAGCACCTGGAGATAGCCGTTGCAGAGTGTTTAATAGAAACGAAAACATGAACAGGGTACAATATTTGTAAAGTAGTTACAGGGAAACGTCCCTATTAAAATAATACACCCAATACTGAGAGAAGGTGCAGAAAAAAGTGAGCTAAATAACAGAACAGCTCACTTTTTTCTGTACCTTCTCTCAGTATTGGGTGTATTATTTTAATAGGGACGTTTCCCTGTAACTACTTTACAAATATTGTACCCTGTTCATGTTTTCGTTTCTATTAAACACTCTGCAACAGCTATCTCCAGGTGCTCCTGTTTTTCTTTTTGTGTTCCACTTTGATATCTGGCCGGAGTGAGCACTGGTGTGTGGCCGTGGGGTGCTGATTCACTGGATCATCGAGGGACAGCTTGCAGGATCAGGGGTCGATGACAGCCCTCTGACTATTGCTGGGGCACCAAATCTGTGATCCGGCGTGATACAAGGACAGCCGCTGGAGCAGAATTTGATAAGGTATTTGCCTAAGTCTTCTAATGAGGTATCTGTCATGTTGCAATTTCAGTAATACATAGCCTGGGCCTCCAAGAGCGAGAGTGCTTTTTTGGCGAGCAACTTTAGACCCATTTCCTGGCATTTTGATATCTGTACACAGGGAGGGAGGAAACCTGCTGTACAGGACTACACCTGAACTGTCCGAAGTAAGGAATAACC
This sequence comes from Bombina bombina, assembly GCF_027579735.1. Taxonomy (NCBI): domain Eukaryota; kingdom Metazoa; phylum Chordata; class Amphibia; order Anura; family Bombinatoridae; genus Bombina; species Bombina bombina. The sequence continues at coordinate 1,147,896,867 of NC_069499.1, read as the reverse complement.
AATAGTGGGTGCGAATTGTTATAATATTTTTACATACCACCATTATTGACTATAGTTTTTTCGTGCCTTATTTTTGTGTAAACACCCATTGCTCTTTTTGTCCTCCTGTTTTGCTACATAAACAAGGCACCCACATTTCATAATAGTGAATCAACTGAAACATATAATATCACGTTTAGAAGCAATTGTGATTTAACACACATTGTATATCTATTGGAATGTGGGTGTGGCCTTTTATATGTGGGGCGTACGAAAAGGAAAGCCAGACGAAGGCTAAATGAACATGTTTACAATATAAAAGAAAAATTGGTAAAACATAGTGTACCTAAGCATTTTTTAGAACATCATGGCAACAACCCTAGTTCCCTAAAAATCCAAATTATAGATCATATTCCTTCATCCAAACCAAATAGGCTATTAGCACTAAGAAAATTAGAGACTAAATGGATCTATAAATTAAAAACCCTGCAACTGTTAGGTCTCAATATAGACATTGATATAGCGGCATTCATGTAGCTAATATTAAAAATTCAGAAAATCTAGGATACCTCCTTAGTTAATAATAATCCTTGTCAATTCTTTTGAGCCATTCATAGACAATTAATTTTATTTCATGAATTTCTCTTATTTTTCCATAAAAAAATCTTTTTCTAGCTATTTATAGATAATGAATTTTATATAAATTTTTCCAGCTATTTACAGACAATTAATTTTTTAAGGGAGATTAGATCCTAAGCGAATCACTATGCAATATAAACAGTGATTTGACTTATCTATAGCCTTGTTTTAGTTTTAGTTTTAGCGTATAAGAATACACCATGATAATTTTTATATATATTCTTATTTCCTTTTTTAAAACAATTTTTAAAACAATTTTAAAATATACATTTTCTAGATAATTTATTAATCTTTTAGTATGTATTTTCTGTTTTTAGAAATAAAAATAAAAACATTTTAGGTTAACATAGCAATTTACAGTCCTGACAAAATATTAAATATTAAACCCTTATATGATACAGTAAATTATTTTTATTATTTATTATCACCATTATTGCAATATTTTGCAATATTTTGCTTTACTTTATTTAACGATGCAGCTAGCACACAGCACGAAATATTCAGAATACAGTATTAAACTTTTGTAGTAACCCAAACACAGTAACATGACAAACATCCATGATACATCGTTTCAGGGAAATATGATTAATATGGGGACAACTACTGCATGTAGATGTGTTTTTAACTCTGTTAAGAAAAAGCAACAAGAAAGAGGCACCAATGGTGCAGATCAATGGGGGTTTTTAATTTACCAAACGTATGTGAACACTAGGTACTCACAATAAGAGGAGGCACTCAGTTGTGCCGGTAGACACAGGCTGGGTTTTAACAGCAATCCAGCTGGCTGAACAAGGAAGCAGCTCTCTATCAGCATCCAATAGGAGGAAATCTAAAAAGTGTAAGCAGGGATAGAGGCGCCAATGGTGCAGATAAATGGTGGTACAGTTAGCACTAATAGCCCACTCTACACAAAGTACTCACATTTATTGAAGGCACTCACTTGTACCTATAGAGGCGGGCTGGATTTTAGCAGCAATCCAGCTGGCTGATCCAGGGTAGAATGGCTGGTTCGTGGGTGTCAGAGTGCAGATACTCTAAAGTAGCATAGCAAGGCAGTACCATACATAACACTGAGAGTGGATGTATATTAAAAAAATGGATTTATTTAAAACATATAAAAAAAGTTTACCACTCATCACAGTGTTAAAAAAGCAATTGGTACATCAGGAATACATGCAACGCGTTTCTCAGTTACAACTGTTTCCTCAGGCATGTTTCTAAACAAATCTTTACTCCTTATATAGGGCTATGCTACTCAAATACACCCACATCCCTCCCCCAACAATTGGCATGACACAAACCAATCAATATCCCTCATTCAAAATAGATCAGCCCCTGTGGTTATATGATCATATAAATACTTAGATAGGGATATAGTTACTTATAATATAAATAAATGACCTTACTGCTTCTTAAATTCTGTGTATATATGTATAAGTGTTTCGGCATGTCATGGTATTTTAATGGCCAACATTTAATAATTACGAATATTCGTCAGTTCTATGTTTTGATTGGATGTCCTAGCCGTCACTCATAGTGTGTTAATAGGACCTGTGCTTATTGCTTAGGATTCGTCCATATGGCTGTCAATCAAAACTACTTGTCAGTTGTTGCTAATAAGTTAAGCTTCCAATAGAAAAGCTAATATCGGGCGTGCCCCTAATTTTGCTGTCATCAGTATTGCACTACAATAGACGCCCATCAAGGAAATATATTGGTTGCTCCATGGTGATTGGTTGCTCCATAGTGATTGTAAACAGTGTATCCCATTGGTCCTACTACCGGATGTTATATTGGAGTGGGGATCACTATTGGTCAGTAAAAAATGTAAACACAGTGCCCTATTGGTCCGGACCCCGGGTAATATCAGTATCAAAAAGAGCGCTCCCTCTACAAAGTGCAGTTTATTTGAGACATAAGAATAAGTGTAAATAGAACATAATGTGAATAAAGATATCCGGTCTGATGATCTATATTATTTAAATAATGAGTTTCAAAAATGTTATTTGAAACGTAGTGTCATTTCATGTGAAGTGATGTTGATATCTGTGAATAGTGCAATATATTTGCTCATTTAAATACATCCACTACATATAAAGTGATATGTGTGTGGATAAATAGCGCCATAAATTTGCTCATTTTAATGCATCCAAAACATGGATAGATACAAAGTGTGTGAAATTAAAGTTGAAGTGATAGGTGAACCTCCTACTCGTGCAAGTGTAGCCACCACATAATCAATGAATGGCCTAGGATAGATATAAAGTCTAAGTGATAAAAACCAAAACGGGTTGTGCTAATGTAATTAAATAGTACCTATAAAGGTACTTATGTTCTATCTTAGAATGTGTATGTGTAAATGAAAATAATGGTGAATATATAAGTTGAATGTACCATCTGGGACCTATTAAATGGTCTATCAGACATGGACACTAGTAGGGCAACCCTCCCTAATGGGGTAGCAGAACTAACTGTGGGAACTACACTATTCCAGTCTCTATTATGATACGTATAAGCTATACGTCTACCAAAAAGCTAAACAAAAGCTATAGAATCTATAACTTCATTTAGCCCTGTGGGGAATAGTGTTTGGAATTTAAAAATCCAATATGTTTCCCTTTGTCTTAGACGCGTGAATCTATTATAATGATGACTACTGGGAATGCTCTCCAAAGGTGTAATACTGAATTGGCATTTGCCTGTCCTACTTTTAATGCAATAGTGCCTTGATACACTATGTTTGGATGAATGTTTGATTATATTCCGTTTGTGTTCTCCCCACCTGAGGCGTACCTTCCTAGAGGTGCGTCCAATATACTGGACCCCACATGCACAAGTGAGTGCATAAATTACATAACCAGCATTACATGTCAGATGTTCTCTAATCTGGTGTTCTTCCCCTGTTGCATGTGATATTATGGATTTTTTTCCATGTGTAATAAACTTACACATATGGCACCGTCTATGTCCACATCTATAGGTCCCAATGTTGTTACTGATCCTCTCATTCGTGCGATCCTGACTTCTAGGTCCATTGTTATTGTATTTATTGTGCTTTTTTGTCATGACTATCTTACTAGGTGCTAGTTTTTGTTTCAGGGTTGGTGCCCTCCTATACACTATCTTAGGTTGAGGGGCCAGCACTTTTTTTAGTACGGGATCTCTGAGCAAGATATGCCAGTGTTTTTTTATAATTCTATTAACTGCCTTAAAATTGGAGTTATATTGTGTGACAAATAGAGGTTGTCCCTGATGGCTTGTATTTTCCGTCCCTTTTTTAGTCTTGCAGGATAACAACGAACTTCTGTCTAGTGATCTTGCTCTATTGTAGCCATATTCTATTAGGCCCTTCGGATAGCCTTTTTCCCTAAATCTGTCCTTCAATATACAAGACTGTTCATCATACATATTAGTAGAACTACAATTACGCCTAATGCGGCAAAATTGGCTGTAAGGAATATTGATTTTCCAGTTATTATAATGGTTACTGGAGTAATGTAGAAAATTATTACAGTCTACTGACTTGAAGTAGGTGGAGGTACATACCGTACCATTAGGCCCCCACGTTAGCAATAAATCCAAAAATTCAATTGTTTGTATCTGTATATTGGATGTGAGATCTATACCCATATTGTTATTATTTAGGAAGTTTACAAATTCTTGTGCTTCACAGGTGGGGCCCTCAAAAATGAATAGTAGATCATCTATGTAACGGCCATAGAACACCAGATTGCCCCTCCACTTTGTATTGTAGATGTAAGTTTCTTCGAAGATCCCCATGAAGAGATTAGCAAAGCTAGGGGCAAATCTGGTGCCCATGGCCGTTCCCTTGGTCTGCAGGTAAAACTGGTCCAAAAATTGAAAGTAGTTATGTTTAAGTATGAAATCTATCAAAGTTATGAGATCTTCTTTTTGTTTGTCAGGCATGTATATGTCTCTATTCAGAAAAATCGAGGTAGTTTTTAACCCCCATTCATGTGAGATATTAGAATATAGGGCTCCTACATCGCAGGACAGCCATATATAATTGTTTTTATATTGTATATTTGTGAGTTTTTGTAACAAATCTGTAGTATCCTTAATGAATGAGGGGAGGTGTTGGACATATTTTTGCAAGAACGTGTCTACGTATTCACTTAACCTATCGGTTATGCTGTTAATGCCCGCTATAATGGGTCGTCCCGGTGGTTTAAGGGCATCTTTATGTAACTTTGGGAGATGGTAGTAATAAGGCACACTAGGATGGTCGGGAAGTAAGTATCTTTTTTCTTTCTTACTTAGAATGCCCATTTTACTACCATCTTCCAAAATTTGAACCAGTTTTTTCGAAAATATTGATGTGGGATCCTGGGCTAATTTCCTGTAATAATTGGTATCATGAATTATACGTTCCGCTTCTCCAGTAAAATCAGAATAATTCTGGATAACCAAAGCCCCACCCTTATCTGCCTGATGGATGACAATATTTTTGTCACCCGTCAGACGTCTGAGGGCTTTCTCCTCATTTGGCCAGATTCTCTTATTGCCACTGATGTGATTGGGAATGGTCTCCCAATCATCCAATACTAATTGCTGAAATAGATCTATGTATGACACATCCTCTTTAGGCGGATTAAATGTCGACATAGGTGCAAGTGAGGTGTGTATGACAGAGTCAAATAGTTCATCAGTGAGCTGTTCAGGTTCACAATATATAATGGGAGATACATTCCTATTGGGTAGGTTATCTAAAAGTATAGGTGTGCCCTCTATGTTGTTTTTCCTAAGTGACTTTAAGGCAAAATATCTTTGTAGTGCTAATTTCCTCGTGTATTTGTTGAGGTCTACAAAGAGATGGAATAAGTTATGTGTATTAGGCGGGCAATAGGATAAGCCCCTACCCAGGACCCTTATCTCGTCATTAGACAGAACGTGTGAGGACAGATTATATATTCCCTTTTTGAGTGTGTCTAATTTCTCTTTTTGTTTGGTTTTGCCTCTGCCTCTCCGTCCCCGTTTGGGAACGGTCTTTTTTTGCAGTTTTGGAGCTGCTTGGGAGGCAACTGCTGGTTCCTCCTCCATAGTGGAGTGAGGTTGGGTGCCCCTAAAAAAACGTCATTAGAGGTGGTGGCCTGATTCTCATAGTGTGGAATTTGGTTATTACCATTTCCACACTGTCCCGGGTTATTATCCGAATTAAAGGAAGAGAATCTGTTTTGTACTGGGATCATATTGGGGTTGTCATAGTGGTTCTGTGTGTTATCTTGATAGGATAGCTGTTTGTTCTGATAGCTCCTAGCTTGATGATTCTCATCATTCCGACTATTCTGTCGTCTATTCTGCTGCATATTATGGTAGTTCCTACCATGTCCTAGGTTTTGGTGGTGATAGGTGTTTTGGTGATGATAATTACCTCCCTGGTTCACATTCTGGCTGGTCAATTTTTTCTTATTGCCCTTGCCATGTGATACTGTAGTCCAATTGTCATTCTTATTAGTGCGAGTGTAAGTATGAACCTCTCCCTTACTATAGTCTTCCTCATCCCTCTTTAATTTTTTATTTTTAATAGCAATGATTTCCATTTGATATTCATCCACTGCTTTTATAGTTTGGGTATTTAATTTAGAGTATTCAGAATGCTCTTTCAATGGTTCTAAGTCTTTCTGTACAGTGTCTATTTGAATGGAAACCTCTGCTATTAGTTTTTCCCTAAGGGCAATGAGGAGGTCGATAAGGTGAAAAGAACAATCAACCAGGGCTTCATACCATTTGGTTAAGAGGTCTGTGTCATTTTTAAAAGAACAATTCTTAAATAGCCTCAAACCCCTAGGTATTTGCTTTTTCTCCTTATATTTCTTGAGACAATCAATGTCCCACCAATGTCTGTGTTCACTTTTCAGTAGGTCTTCTAATTTAGAAAATAGATTTTCTACATTAATAATGGGTATAGAGGTGGAGGGAGAGTCTATATAATTATTGCCTTGTTGGTAACTTAATCTACGTTGATTCCTTTCAACAGATGACAGCATAATGGCCAGGGTATGTGTACCCCAATATGTGGTTATCAGTCAGAAGTATATGATTGGTACAATATTTTTATAAAGTTATAACTAGATACCAGTTATGACATATAACACAAAAGAGATATATAAACAATGGAATAATGTCACCCCAAATCCTGAGAAAAAGTCCACAGACAAGAGTCCAACACCAATTGGTGAACACAATAAGTCCCCAGATCCTTTCTGCGAGTGATGTTGTTGTTCAGATCTCACAAAGACGAGGGCTGCTCTCCAACCAAATCCAAACGAAAACAATCTGTTAAGAAAAAGCAACAAGAAAGAGGCGCCAATGGTGCAGATCAATGGGGGTTTTTAATTTACCAAACGTATGTGAACACTAGGTACTCACAATAAGAGGAGGCACTCAGTTGTGCCGGTAGACACAGGCTGGGTTTTAACAGCAATCCAGCTGGCTGAACAAGGAAGCAGCTCTCTATCAGCATCCAATAGGAGGAAATCTAAAAAGTGTAAGCAGGGATAGAGGCGCCAATGGTGCAGATAAATGGTGGTACAGTTAGCACTAATAGCCCACTCTACACAAAGTACTCACATTTATTGAAGGCACTCACTTGTACCTATAGATGCGGGCTGGATTTTAGCAGCAATCCAGCTGGCTGATCCAGGGTAGAATGGCTGGTTCGTGGGTGTCAGAGTGCAGATACTCTAAAGTAGCATAGCAAGGCAGTACCATACATAACACTGAGATTGGATGTATATTAAAAAAATGGATTTATTTAAAACATATAAAAAAGTTTACCACTCATCACAGTGTTAAAAAAGCAATTGGTACATCAGGAATACATGCGACGCGTTTCTCAGTTACAACTGTTTCCTCAGGCATGTTTCTAAACAAATCTTTACTCCTTATATAGGGCTATGCTACTGAAATACACCCACATCCCTCCCCCAACAATTGGCATGACACAAACCAATCAATATCCCTCATTCAAAATAGATCAGCCCCTGTGGTTATATGATCATATAAATACTTAGATAGGGATATAGTTACTTATAATATAAATAAATGACCTTACTGCTTCTTAAATTCTGTGTATATATGTATAAGTGTTTCGGCGTGTCATGGTATTTTAATGGCCAACATTTAATAATTACGAGTATTCGTCAGTTCTATGTTTTGATTGGATGTCCTAGCCGTCACTCATAGTGTGTTAATAGGACCTGTGCTTATTGCTTAGGATTCGTCCATATGGCTGTCAATCAAAACTACTTGTCAGTTGTTGCTAATAAGTTAAGCTTCCAATAGAAAAGCTAATATCGGGCGTGCCCCTAATTTTGCTGTCATCGGTATTGCACTACAATAGACGCCCATCAAGGAAATATATTGGTTGCTCCATGGTGATTGGTTGCTCCATAGTGATTGTAAACAGTGTATCCCATTGGTCCTACTACCGGATGTTATATTGGAGCGGGGATCACTATTGGTCAGTAAAAAATGTAAACACAGTGCCCTATTGGTCCGGACCCTGGGTAATATCAGTATCAAAAAGAGCGCTCCCTCTACAAAGTGCAGTTTATTTGAGACATAAGAATAAGTGTAAATTGAACATAATGTGAATAAAGATATCCAGTCTGATGATCTATATTATTTAAATAATGAGTTTCAAAAATGTTATTTGAAACGTAGTGTCATTTCATGTGAAGTGATGTTGATATACGTGAATAGTGCAATATATTTGCTCATTTAAATACATCCACTACATATAAAGTGATATGTGTGTGGATAAATAGCGCCATAAATTTGCTCATTTTAATGCATCCAAAACATGGATAGATACAAAGTGTGTGAAATTAAAGTTGAAGTGATAGGTGAACCTCCTACTCGTGCAAGTGTAGCCACCACATAATCAATGAATGGCCTAGGATAGATCTAAAGTCTAAGTGATAAAAACCAAAACGGGTTGTGCTAATGTAATTAAATAGTACCTATAAAGGTACTTATGTTCTATCTTAGAATGTGTATGTGTATGTGTAAATGAAAATAATGGTGACAACCCCAATATGATCCCAGTACAAAACAGATTCTCTTCCTTTAATTCGGATAATAACCCGGGACAGTGTGGAAATGGTAATAACCAAATTCCACACTATGAGAATCAGGCCACCACCTCTAATGACGTTTTTTTAGGGGCACCCAACCTCGCTCCACTATGGAGGAGGAACCAGCAGTTGCCTCCCAAGCAGCTCCAAAACTGCAAAAAAAGACCGTTCCCAAACGGGGACGGAGAGGTAGAGGCAAAACCAAACAAAAAGAGAAATTAGACACACTCAAAAAGGGAATATATAATCTGTCCTCACACGTTCTGTCTAATGACGAGATAAGGGTCCTGGGTAGGGGCTTATCCTATTGCCCGCCTAATACACATAACTTATTCTATCTCTTTGTAGACCTCAACAAATACATGAGGAAATTAGCACTACAAAGATATTTTGCCTTAAAGTCACTTAGGAAAAACAACATAGAGGGCACACCTATACTTTTAGATAACCTACCCAATAGGAATGTATCTCTCATTATATATTGTGAACCTGAACAGCTCACTGATTAACTATTTGACTCTGTCATACACACCTCACTTGCACCTATGTCGACATTTAATCCGCCTAAAGAGGATGTGTCATACATAGATCTATTTCAGCAATTAGTATTGGATGATTGGGAGACCATTCCCAATCACATCAGTGGCAATAAGAGAATCTGGCCAAATGAGGAGAAAGCCCTCAGACATCTGACGGGTGACAAAAATATTGTCATCCGTCAGGCAGATAAGGGTGGGGCTTTGGTTATCCAGAATTATTCTGATTATACTGGAGAAGCGGAACGTATAATTCATGATACCAATTATTACAGGAAATTAGCCCAGGATCCCACATCAATATTTTCGAAAAAACTGGTTCAAATTTTGGAAGATGGTAGTAAAATGGGCATTCTAAGTAAGAAAGAAAAAAGATACTTACTTCCCGACCATCCTAGTGTGCCTTATTACTACCATCTCCCAAAGTTACATAAAGATGCCCTTAAACCACCGGGACGACCCATTATAGCAGTCATTAACAGCATAACCGATAGGTTAAGTGAATACGTAGACACGTTCTTGCAAAAATATGTCCAACACCTCCCCTCATTCATTAAGGATACTACATATTTGTTACAAAAACTCACAAATATACAATATAAAAACAATTATATATGGCTGTCCTGCGATGTAGGAGCCCTATATTCTAATATCTCACATGAATGGGGGTTAAAAACTACCTCAATTTTTCTGAATAGAGACATATACATGCCTGACAAACAAAAAGAATATCTCATAACTTTGATAGATTTCATACTTAAACATAACTACTTTCAATTTTTGGACCAGTTTTACCTGCAGACCAAGGGAACGGCCATGGGCACCAGATTTGCCCCTAGCTTTGCTAATCTCTTCATGGGGATCTTCGAAGAAACTTACATCTACAATACAAAGTGGAGGGGCAATCTGGTGTTCTATGGCCGTTACATAGATGATCTACTATTCATTTTTGAGGGCCCCACCTGTGAAGCACAAGAATTTGTAAACTTCCTAAATAATAACAATATGGGTATAGATCTCACATCCAATATACAGATACAAACAATTGAATTTTTGGATTTATTGCTAACATGGGGGCCTAATAGTACGGTATGTACCTCCACCTACTTCAAGTCAGTAGACTGTAATAATTTTCTACATTACTCCAGTAACCATTATAATAACTGGAAAATCAATATTCCTTACAGCTAATTTTGCCGCATTAGGCGTAATTGTAGTTCTACTAATATGTATGATGAACAGTCTTGTATATTGAAGGACAGATTTAGGGAAAAAGGCTATCCGAAGGGCCTAATAGAATATGGCTACAATAGAGCAAGATCACTAGACAGAAGTTCGTTGTTATCCTACAAGACTAAAAAAGGGACGGAAAATACAAGCCATCAGGGACAACCTCTATTTGTCACACAATATAACTCCAATTTTAAGGCAGTTAATAGAATTATAAAAAAACACTGGCATATCTTGCTCAGAGATCCCGTACTAAAAAAAGTGCTGGCCCCTCAACCTAAGATAGTGTATAGGAGGGCGCCAACCCTGAAACAAAAACTAGCACCTAGTAAGATAGTCATGACAATAAATACAATAACAATGGACCTAGAAGTCAGGATCACACGAATGAGAGGATCAGTAACAACATTGGGACCTATAGATGTGGACATAGACGGTGCCATATGTGTAAGTTTATTACACATGGAAAAAAATCCATAATATCACATGCAACAGGGGAAGAACACCAGATTAGAGAACATCTGACATGTAATGCTGGTTATGTAATTTATGCACTCACTTGTGCATGTGGGGTCCAGTATATTGGACGCACCTCTAGGAAGGTACGCTTCAGGTGGGGAGAACACAAACGGAATATAATCAAACATTCATCCAAACATAGTGTATCAAGGCACTATTGCATTAAAAGTAGGACAGGCAAATGCCAATTCAGTATTACACCTTTGGAGAGCATTCCCAGTAGTCATCATTATAATAGATTCACGCGTCTAAGACAAAGGGAAACATATTGGATTTTTAAATTCCAAACACTATTCCCCACAGGGCTAAATGAAGTTATAGATTCTATAGCTTTTGTTTAGCTTTTTGGTAGACGTATAGCTTATACGTATCATAATAGAGACTGGAATAGTGTAGTTCCCACAGTTAGTTCTGCTACCCCATTAGGGAGGGTTGCCCTACTAGTGTCCATGTCTGATAGACCATTTAATAGGTCCCAGATGGTACATTCAACTTATATATTCACCATTATTTTCATTTACACATACACATTCTAAGATAGAACATAAGTACCTTTATAGGTACTATTTAATTACATTAGCACAACCCGTTTTGGTTTTTATCACTTAGACTTTATATCTATCTTAGGCCATTCATTGATTATGTGGTGGCTACACTTGCACGAGTAGGAGGTTCACCTATCACTTCAACTTTAATTTCACACACTTTGTATCTATCCATGTTTTGGATGCATTAAAATGAGCAAATCTATGGCGCTATTCATCCACACACATATCACTTTATATGTAGTGGATGTATTTAAATGAGCAAATATATTGCACTATTCACGGATATCAACATCACTTCACATGAAATGACACTACGTTTCAAATAACATTTTTGAAACTCATTATTTAAATAATATAGATCATCAGACCGGATATCTTTATTCACATTATGTTCTATTTACACTTATTCTTATGTCTCAAATAAACTGCACTTTGTAGAGGGAGCGCTCTTTTTGATACTGATATTACCCGGGGTCCGGACCAATAGGGCACTGTGTTTACATTTTTTACTGACCAATAGTGATCCCCGCTCCAATATAACATCCGGTAGTAGGACCAATGGGATACACTGTTTACAATCACTATGGAGCAACCAATCACCATGGAGCAACCAATATATTTCCTTGATGGGCGTCTATTGTAGTGCAATACCGATGACAGCAAAATTAGGGGCACGCCCGATATTAGCTTTTCTATTGGAAGCTTAACTTATTAGCAACAACTGACAAGTAGTTTTGATTGACAGCCATATGGACGAATCCTAAGCAATAAGCACAGGTCCTATTAACACACTATGAGTGACGGCTAGGACATCCAATCAAAACATAGAACTGACGAATATTCGTAATTATTAAATGTTGGCCATTAAAATACCATGACACGCCGAAACACTTATACATATATACACAGAATTTAAGAAGCAGTAAGGTCATTTATTTATATTATAAGTATCTATATCCCTATCTAAGTATTTATATGATCATATAACCACAGGGGCTGATCTATTTTGAATGAGGGATATTGATTGGTTTGTGTCATGCCAATTGTTGGGGGAGGGATGTGGGTGTATTTCAGTAGCATAGCCCTATATAAGGAGTAAAGATTTGTTTAGAAACATGCCTGAGGAAACAGTTGTAACTGAGAAACGCGTTGCATGTATTCCTGATGTACCAATTGCTTTTTTAACACTGTGATGAGTGGTAAACTTTTTTATATGTTTTAAATAAATCCATTTTTTTAATATACATCCACTCTCAGTGTTATGTATGGTACTGCCTTGCTATGCTACTTTAGAGTATCTGCACTCTGACACCCACGAACCAGCCATTCTACCCTGGATCAGCCAGCTGGATTGCTGCTAAAATCCAGCCCGCCTCTATAGGTACAAGTGAGTGCCTTCAATAAATGTGAGTACTTTCTGTAGAGTGGGCTATTAGTGCTAACTGTACCACCATTTATCTGCACCATTGGCGCCTCTATCCCTGCTTACACGTGTTTTTAACTCTGACCGCGCTCTATACGATTATGTTTTGGGCTTAGGGCGTTGTTGTATAGAGTAGCGGCCAGATCTGAAAGTATAATTATGTATATTCTGTTATAAAATCTGTTTGTGACAATTTAATACGCTAATTTTAACTAGTTCTATTAGTATTTCTCTTGTATATATTATTAATTATGTGGTTTTTATCAATGTGGTTTTTATCAATCTGATGTAAGAACGCTTGATAAGGTATGTTTTACACTGCAGCGGATTTAAAGTTTGTATGTGGAGCGATATGAGACACACCCATGAACATGATTGGTCAAGCAACACACCCCTTTATGATAATTGGCTGTCTCTCCTTTAAATGATAAAGGCGCAATTCCAAAATACATACGTCACTACTGCCTCATGAAGAAGCCCGGCCGCTGATCGGGGGAAACGCGTTAGGCTACTAAAGAGCAAGCGTTTGGCCAGCTGTTCTAGAATCCTATCCACGGTCACCAGAGCAGGGGTTCCGGACACCGTGCCTGAAAATTTCCATCTTAAACCTGGTGTGGAGGAGCAGCAGCTGTACCTACACAGTGCTCAACTGATGTGCTTTTTAGCACTTACGAATCTTGTAAGTGTTAGTTTGTATGTGTGTATTTCACTGATAATAAAATATTTCACTTGAGTCGGCCCTGTGCGCCTCTGTCTTTTTTTCTTTTTCATGGTATTGCATTGGAGCTGAGGATTGGATTGCCCAGCTGATCACAGGCAGCACGGAAACAGCCACCCAAGAAATTATTTAGAATAAAGGAAAGCAACATACGCCTTCTCTTCTTCCTTTATATTGGGAACATCCAATAAAAGAATATAATTGAACTGGACTTAATCTGAACATTTTTTGAGTGTACGGACACAGTCAGTAACTGTAAGGTACTATATACCGCTTAAAGGAATAACGCAAATAAGTTGAGATTTGTTTCTCTTATTTGCAACTGTTTGCAACTATCTATATATTTTTATATATTTTTCTATCTTGTGTGTATTATCTTACTGAATTGATTTTTGTTGCATTTTTAGCTAGATTCATTACGTGTGTATATATTTTGACATAATAAGGATATTTACCAGTCACATACATACATATATATTCTTTAGCGCAATTTATTCTGTTTTCAATCTTTGTGTTCAACAGAAGCCTCATTTTTAAAGGCCCAAGTGGAAACCACAGCTCTAGTAGAATGAGCTGTAATCTTTTCAGGAGGCTGCTGTCCAGCAGTCTCATAGGCTAAGCGGATTATGCTTTTTAGCCAAAAAGAAAGAGAGGTTGCCGAAGCCTTTTGACCTCTCCTCTGTCCAGAGTAGACAACAAACAAAGTAGATGTTTGACGGAAATCTTTAGTAGCTTGTAAGTAAAACTTTAAAGCATGAACCACGTCCAGATTGTGTAATAGGCGTTCCTTCTTTGAAGAAGGATTAGGACACAAGGATGGAACAACAATCTCTTGATTGATATTCTTGTTAGATACCACCTTAGGTAAAAACCCAGGTTTGGTACGTAGGACTACCTTATCCGTATGGAAAATCAGATAAGGAGAATCACATTGTAAGGCAGATAACTCGGAGACTCTGCGAGCCGAGGAAATAGCTACCAAAAAAAGAACTTTCCATGATAAAAGTATGGAATGAAGAGGCTCAAACGGAACTCCTTGAAGAACCTTAAGAACCAAATTTAAGCTCCATGGCAGAGCAACAGGTTTAAACACAGGCTTGATTCTAACTAAAGCCTGACAAAATGCCTGAACGTCTGGAACATCTGCCAGACGCTTGTGCAAAAGAATAGACAGAGCAGAAATCTGTCCCTTTAAGGAACTAGCTGACAATCCTTTTTCCAAACCTTCTCGGAGAAAGGATAATATCCTGGGAATCCTGACCTTACTCCATGAGTAACCCTTGGATTCACACCAATAAAGATATTTACACCATATCTTATGATAAATTTTCCTGGTGACAGGCTTTCGTGCCTGTATTAAGGTATCAATAACTGACTCGGAGAAGCCACGCTTTGATAAAATCAAGCGTTCAATCTCCATGCAGTCAGTCTCAGAGAAATTAGATTTGGATGGTGGAAAGGACCCTGAAGTAGAAGGTCCTGTCTCAGAGGCAGAGTCCATGGTGGAAAGGATGACATGTCCACTAGATCTGCATACCAGGTCCTGCGTGGCCACGCAGGCGCTATCAAAATCACAGATGGTCTCTCCTGCTTGATCTTGACAATCAGTCGAGGGAGCAGAGGAAACGGTGGAAACACATACGCCAGGTTGAAAGACAAGGGCGCTGCTAGACCATCTATCAGCGTCGCCTTGGGATCCCTGGACCTGGATCCATAACAAGGAAGCTTGGCGTTCTGGCGAGACGCCATGAGATCCAGTTCTGGTTTGCCCCAACGATTAATCAATTGTGCAAACACCTCCGGATGGAGTTCCCACTCCCCCGGATGAAAAGTCTGACGACTTAGAAAATCCGCCTCCCAGTTCTCTACACCTGGGATATGGATAGCTGATAGGTGGCAAGAGTGAATCTCTGCCCAGCGAATTATTTTTGACACTTCTAACATCGCTAGGGAACTTCTTGTTCCCCCTTGATGGTTGATGTAAGCCACAGTCGTGATGTTGTCCGACTGAAATCTGATGTACCTCAGAGTTGCTAACTGAGGCCAAGCCTGAAGAGCATTGAATATCGCTCTCAGTTCCAGAATATTTATTGGAAGGAGTGTCTCCTCCTGAGTCCACGATCCCTGAGCCTTCAGGGAGTTTCAGACTGCACCCCAACCTAGAAGGCTGGCATCTGTTGTTACAATTGTCCAATCTGGCTTGCGAAAGGTCATACCTTTGGACAGATGGACCCGAGATATCCACCAGAGAAGAGAATCCCTGGTCTCTTGATCCAGATTTAGTAGAGGGGACAAATCTGTGTAATCCCCGTTTCAATTACAGAGCATGCATAGTTGTAGCGGTCTGAGATGTAAGCGTGCAAACGGCACTATGTCCATTGCCGCTACCATTAAGCCGATTACTTCCATGCACTGAGCCACCGAAGGGCGCAGAAAGGAATTAAGAAAACGGCATGAATTTAGAAGCTTTGATAACCTGGACTCCGTCAGGTAAATTTTCACTAGGAAGGAAACTCTTGTGAGTGGGGATAGAGAACTCTTTTCCTCGTTCACTTTCCACCCATGCGACCTCAGAAATGCCAGTACTATGTCCGTATGAGACTTGGCAATTTGGAAGTTTGACGCCTGTATCAGGATGTCATCTAAATAAGGGGCCACTGCTATGCCCCGCGGCCTTAGGACTGCTAGAAGCGACCCTAGAACCTTCGTAAAGATTCTTGGGGCTGTAGCTAATCCAAAGGGAAGAGCTACAAACTGGTAATGCCTGTCTAGAAAGGCAAACCTGAGAAACCGATGATGATCTTTGTGTATCGGAATGTGAAGATAAGCATCCTTTAGATCCACTGTAGTCATATATTGACCCTCCTGGATCATGGGTAGGATGGTACGAATAGTTTCCATCTTGAATGATGGGACTCTGAGGAATTTGTTCAAGATCTTTAGATCCAAAATTGGTCTGAAGGTTCCCTCTTTTTTGGGAACCACAAACAGATTTGAGTAAAAACCCTGTCCCTGTTCCTCCTTTGGAACTTGATGGATCACTCCCATAACTAGGAGGTCTCATACACAGTGTAAGAATGCCTCTCTCTTTATCTGGTTTGCAGATAATTGTGAAAGGTGAAATCACCCTTTTGGGGGGGAAGCTTTGAAGTCCAGAAGATATCCCTGGGATATAATTTCCAATGCCCAGGGATCCTGAACATCTCTTGCCCATGCCTGGGCGAAGAGTAAAAGTCTGCCCCCTACTAGATCCGTTACCGGATAGGGGGCCATTCCTCATGCTGTCTTAGAGGCAGCAGCAGGCTTTTTGGCCTGCTTACCTTTGTTCAAGGTCTGGTTTGGCATCCAGACCGTCTTGGACTGACCAAAAGTTCCCTTTTGTTTTGCATTAGAGGAAGTTGATGCCGCACCTGCCTTGAAGTTTCGAAAGGCACGAAAATTAGATTGTTTGGCCCTTGATTTGGACCTGTCCTGAGGAAGGGCATGACCTTTTCCTCCAGTGATATCAGCAATAATCTCCTTCAAACCAGGCCCGAATAGGCAGCCCTAAGCAGCTTAGATTTTGAAGTCACGTCAGCTGACCATGATTTAAGCCATAGCACCCTGCGCGCTTGTATAGCAAAACCAGAATTCTTAGCCGTTAGTTTAGTCAAATGAACAATGGCATCAGAAACAAAAGAATTGGCTAGCTTAAGTGCTCTAAGTTTGCCAAGTATGTCATCCAATGGAGTCGCTACCTGTAAAGCCTCTTCCAGAGACTCAAACCAGAACGCTGCAGCAGCAGTGACAGGAGCAATGCATGCAAGGGTCTGTAGGATAAAACCTTGTTGAATAAACATTTTCTTAAGGTAACCTTCTAATTTTTTATCCATTGGATCTGAAAAAGCACAACTGTCCTCGACAAGGATAGCAGTACGCTTTGCTAGAGTAGAAACTGCTCCCTCCACCTTAGGGACTGTCTGCCATAAGTCCCGTGTGGTGGCGTCTATAGGAAACATTTTTCTAAAAATAGGAGGGGGAGAGAACGGCACACCTGGTCTATCCCATTCCTTAGTAATAATTTCTGTAAACCTTTTAGGTATTGGAAAAACATCAGTACACATCGGCACTGCATAGTATTTATCCAGTCTACACAATTTCTCTGGCACTGCAATTGTATCACAGTCATTCAGAGCAGCTAAAACCTCCCTAAGCAATACGCGGAGGTGTTCAAGCTTAAATTTAAATGCAGAAATATCAGAATCAGGTATCTTTCCTGAGTCAGAAACATCACCCACAGACTGAAGCTCTCCTTCCTCAGCTTCTGCATATTGTGAGGCAGTATCAGACATGGTTCTTAAAGCGTCAGTATGCTCTGCATTTCGTCTAACTCCAGAGCTATCTCGCTTACCTCTAAATTCAGGTAGTCTGGCTAATACCGCTGACAGTGTATTATCCATGACTGCTGCCATGTCTCGTAAAGTAATCGCTATGGGCGGCCTAGATGTACTTGGCGCCATTTGAGCATGAGTCCCTTGAGCGGGAGTCAAAGGATCTGACACGTGGGGAGAGTTAGTCGGCATAACTTCCCCCTCATCAGATTCCTCTGGTGATAAATTTTTTAAAGACAGAATATTATCTTTATTGCTTAAAGTGAAATCAGTACATTTGGTACAGATTCTAAGAGGGGGTTCCACCATGGCTTTTAAACATAATGAACAAGGAGTTTCCTCTATGTCAGACATGTTTGTACAGACTAGCAATGAGACTAGCAAGCTTGGAAAACACTTTAAATCAAGTTAACAAGCAAATATAAAAAACGGTACTGTGCCTTTAAGAGAAACAAATTTTGTCAAAATTTAAAAATCAGTGAAAAAAGGCAGTAAATCAAACAAAATTTTTACAGTGTATGTAATAAGCTAACAGAGCATTGCACCCACTTGCAAATGGATGATTAACCCCTTAGTTCAAAAAACGGATCAAAAAAACGATATAGACGTTTTTTAACAGTCACAACAAACTGCCACAGCTCTGCTGTTGCCCTACCTTCCCCAATAAACGACTTTATGCCCTTTAGATATGTCCTGTAGCATTCAGGGGACTTCTGGGGAAAACTGGATGTCTCTGTCTGTAATTTTAACTGCGCAAAAAAAGCGCTAAAATAGGCCCCTCCCACTCATACTACAACAGTGGAAAGCCTCAGGAAACTGTTTCTAGGCAAAAATAAAGCCAGCCATGTGGAAAAAACTAGGCCCCAATAAAGTTTTATCACCAAAGCATATATAAAAACAATTAAACATGCCAGCAAACGTTTTATATTGCATTTTTATAAGGGTATTACCCCTGAGAGTAAGCATTATACCAGTCGCTATTAAATCACTGTATTCAGGCTTAACTTACATTAATCCGGTATCAGCAGCATTTTCTAGCATTTCCAATTCTAGAAAAAATTGTAACTGCACATACCTCATAGCAGAGTAAACTGCACGCCATTCTCCCGCTGAAGTTACCTCTCTCCTCAGACATATGTGAGAATGGATCTTAGTTACAACCTGCTAAGTTCATAGAAAACTCAGGCAGATTCTTCTTCTATTTCTGCCTGAGATAAAATAGTACAACTCCAGTACCATTTAAAAATAACAAACTTTTGATTGAAGAAAAGAAACTAACTATTTTTCACCACTCTCTCTTACTACCACCATGCTTGTTGAGAGTTGCAAGAGAATGACTGTATATGGCAGTTAGGGGAGGAGCTCTGCTGTGGGTGTCCTCTTGCAACTTCCTGTTGGGAATGAGAATATCCCACAAGTAATGGATGATCCGTGGACTGGATACACCTTACAAGAGAAATACAAACAACCCCCCAACAGTAAAACCCACCACCCACACAATCAAACCCCCCAAATAAAAACCTAACTAAAAAGCCTAAGCTCCCCATTGCCCTGAAAAGGGCATTTGCATGGGCATTTAGCTCTTTTTCCATTGCCCAAAAGCCCTAATCTAAAACTAAAACCCACCCAATAAACCCTTAAAAAAACCTAAGACTAACCCCCGAAGATCCATTTACAGTTTTAAAGACCGGACATCCATCCTCAACAAAGGGGAATTAAAGGTGAAAAAATCTTATTGGCTGATGCAATCAGCCAATAGAATTGAACTTCAATCCTATTGGCTGATCCAATCAGCCAATAGGATTGAGCTTGCATTCTATTAGCTGTTCCAATCAGCGACGACATTGGGGGCGGCAGATTAGGGGTTAATAAATGTAGGTAGGTGGCGGCGATGTTATGGGAGGAATATTAGGGGTTAATAATATTTAACTAGTGTTTGCGATGCGGGAGTGCAGCGGTTTAGGGGTTAATATGTTTATTATAGTGGCGGCGATGTCTAGAGTGGCAGATTAGGGGTTAATAAGTATAATTTAGGTGTTGGCGATGTCGGGGGTGGCAGATTAGGGGTTAATAAGTGTAAGATATGGGGTGTTTAGATTCGGGGTTCATGTTAGGGTGCTAGGTGTAAACATAAATTTTTTTCCCCATAGAAATCAATGGGGCTACGTTACGGAGCTTTACGCTGCTTTATTGCAGGTGTTAGGCTTTTTTTCAGCCGGCTCTCCCCATTGATGTCTATGGGGAAATCGTGCACAAGCACATGAAACCAGCTCACCGCTGACTTAAGCAGCGCTGGTATTGGAGTGGGGTATGGAGCACAATTTTGCTCTATGCTCACTTCTTGCCTGTTAAAGCCGGATTTATGAAAACCTGTAATACCAGCGCTGTAGGTAAGTGAGCAGTGACAATAACGTGCAAGTTAGTACCGCAACCCTCAAACCACAAATCTCGTAATCTAGCCAAATCAAAATTATCCAAAATAATAAAAATTATTCCTATTCTAATACCCCGCAAAAAAACACCCCCCAAAAAATAAAAATCTAAAAATAAACTACCAATAGCCCTTAAAAGGGCCTTTTGCAGAGTATCGCCCCAAAGCTAACAGCTCTTTTGCCTTAAAAAAACACCAATTACCCTCTAACATTACAACCCTCCACACCCAACCCCCAAAATAAAATATAAAAACTAACTAAAAAAAACCCTAATATAACCATTGCCCTGAAAAGGGCATTTGAATTGGCATTGCCCTAAAAAGGGCATTCAGCTCTTTTTCAGCCCAAAAAAATCCCTAATCTTTAAAAAAAAACAAAAAAGCTAACACTAATCCACAAAATGGTACTCACCAACGATGAACGGCGTTGCTCCATCCTCGTCCCGAAAGCGATACATCTTCATCCATCAGCGGAGCATCTTCTCCAATATTCATCTAGGCCACGGTCCATCTTCTATCTTCATCTCGGTGGTGACGGTGAAGTTTTAAGCGATGTCATCTGTGACGTATGTCCTCCTCTTCAGAGCATCAACATAGAGCTCCTCTTCATGTGGTCTCCAACCGCACACTGAAGATTGAATGCAAGGTACCCCTTTTATATGGGGGTACCCTTGAATTCCAATTGGCTGACAAATTCAAATCAGCCAATAGTATGATAGATGCTTTAATTCTATTGGCTGATTTGAATTTGTCAGCCAATAGGAATGCAAGTGTACCCCTACATAAAAGGGGTACCTTTCATTAAATCTTCAGTGTGCGGCTGGAGACCGCATGAAGAGGAGCTCCATGTCGAAGCTCTGAAGAGGAGGACAATCATCGCAGATGACATCGCCGAGGACTTTGCTGGTTGCCACTGGGAAGAAGATAGAAGATGGACCGTGGCCTGGATGAATATTGGAGAAGATGCTCCACCGATGGATGAAGATGTATCGCCGCCGGAATGAGGATGGAGCAACGTCCTTCATCATTGGTGAATACCAATTTGGGGACTAGTGTTAGCTTTTTTGGGGTGTTTTTTTTTAAGATTAGGGATTTTTTGGGGGCTGAAAAAGAGCTAAATGCCCTTTTAAGGGCAATGCCCATCCAAATGCCCTTTTTGGGGCAATGGTTAGATTAGGTTTTTTTTAAGGTAAAAGAGCTGTTAGCTTTGGGACAATGCCCTGCAAAAGGCCCTTTTAAGGGCTATTGGTAGTTTATGTTTAGATTGGCGGTTTTATTTTCTTTTGGGGTGGTTTTCCTTTTGGGGGGTATTAGAATAGAAATATTTTTTTTTTATTTGGAAAATTTTGTTTATTTTTTGTAATGGTAGTTTATTTTTTGGTAATGTTAGGTTTTATTATTTTTAGTAATGTTTTTTTTGGTAATGTAGCTTTTTTGTATTATTTATTTTTGAAAAATAAGTAATGTTAGGTTTGTTTTTAGTTTAACCTCTTAAGGACATATGACGGAATTTTTCCGTCATAAAACAATTGAGCAAACTGAAAGCTGTGGGGTCGATCCGATATAAAGCGTCGCCCGCAAAAGCCGGCGACGCCAATATTTGCGCGGATTTGGTATCACATATACGGCGTAACCTAGAAGTTACGCCCGTATATTTCTGCCGTCGCCCGCAGTTTTTTGGGCCATAGGCAGGTATACCAAACCCGCGCAGTTTGGTATCCAATATGCAGCGTAAGGACTTACGTGGCGAAAATGGAGAAAACTTACTCCATTTTCACCTCGCCACAAAAAGCAGCCGTAAGAAGCCTTACGCTGACTATTGGAGCCCCGTAACTCCCTAAACTAACTAGAAAATAAACCTAACACCTAACGCATGCGCAATGTCTATCTCCCTGTCAACCGCGATCTGCTAAAATAAACCTAACACCTAACGCATGCGCAATGTCTATCTCCCTGTCAACCGCGATCCCCCCCCCCCCCCCCGAAATCCCTAATAAAGTTATTACCCCCTAAACCGCCGCTCCCGGACCCCGCCGCCATCTACATAAACTAACCCCCTACTGTGAGCCTCTAAAACCGCCGCCATCTACCTTATCTATCCCCTAATCTGACCCCTTACACCGCCGCCACCTATATAAAAATTATTAACCCCTAATGTAAGCCCCTTACACCGCCGCCATCTCTATTAAAATGATTAACCCCTAATTTAATCTACCTACCCCGCCGCCAGCTATATTATCTATATTAACCCTAAGTATATTATAGTTAATATAGGTATTACATTATATATATTAACTATATTAACCCTAATTATATTAGGGTTAATATAGTTAATATAGTTACTATAGTATTTATATTAACTATATTAACTCTATCTAACCCTAACTAAATTTATATTAAATTAATCTAATTCATTTATAAACTAAAATATTCCTATTTAAATCTAAATACTTACCTATAAAATAAACCCTAAGATAGCTACAATATAATTAATAATTACATTGTAGCTATGTTAGGGTTAATATTTATTTTACAGGTAAATTGTTAATTATTTTAACTAGGTATAATAGATATTAAATAGTTATTAACTATTTAATATCTACCTAGTTAAAATATTTACCCAATTACCTGTAAAATAAATCCTAACCTAAGTTACAAATACACCTACACTATCAATAAATTTAATAAACTACTAACATCTATCTAAAAATACAATTAAATTAACTAAACTAAATTACAAAAAAAAACAAACACTAAATTACAAAAAATAAAAAAAAGATTACAAGATATTTAAGCTAATTACACCTATTCTAAGCCCCCTAATAAAATAATAAACCCCCAAAATAAAAAAAATTCCCTGCCCTATTCTAAATTCAACAAATTTCAAAGCTCTTTACCTTACCAGCCCTTAAAAGGGCCTTTTGTGGGGCATGCCCCAAAGAATTCAGCTCTTTTGCATACAAGAAATACAATACCCCCCCCCCATTACAACCCACCACCCACATACCCCTATTCTAAACCCACCCAAACCCCCCTTAAAAAAGCCTAACACTACCCCCCTGAAGATCTCCCTACCTTGTCTTCACCACACCGGGCCGAACTCCTGATCCGATCCGGGCGATGTCTTCCTCCAAGCGGCAAAGAAGAATTCTTCCTCCGGCGATGTCTTCCTCCAAGCGGCAAAGAAGAATTCTTCCTCCGGCGACGTCTTCCTCCAAGCGGCAGCAAAGTCTTCATTCTTCCGGCGGCATCTTCAATCTTCTTTCTTCGCTCCGCCGCCGCGGAGCATCCATCCCGGCCGACTGCTGAACTTGGAATGATGTACCTTTAAATGACGTCATCCAAGATGGCGTCCGCCGAATTCCGATTGGCTGATAGGATTCTATCAGCCAATCGGAATTAAGTTAAAAAAATCTGATTGGCTGATTGAATCAGCCAATCAGATTCAAGTTCAATCCGATTGGCTGATCCAATCAGCCAATCAGATTGAGCTCGCATTCTATTGGCTGATCGGAACGGCTCACTTTAGGGGGTTATAGATATAATATAGCTGGCGGCGGGGTACGGGAGCGGCGGTTTAGGGGTTAATAACTTTATTAGGTTGCGGCGGGGTACGGGAGCGGCGGTTTAGGGGTTAATAGCTTTTTTATTGTTAGGCTAGTGAGGGGGGATAGCGGATAGAGGGTTAGACAGTGCGGGCTATGTTAGGGAGGCGTGTTAGACAGTGCGGGCTATGTTAGGGAGGCGTGTTAGACAGTGCGGGCTATGTTAGGGAGGCGTGTTAGACAGTGCGGGTGTTTTAAACTTTAGTCAGGTTTTATAGGCGCCGGCAGTTTCTAACGTGGCGCAAGTCACTGGCGACGCCAGAAATTTGTACTTACGCAGATTTCTGGACATCGCTGGTTTGTGAGACTTACGGCACGTTAGCATCTGACGGCGACCTATATGGGATGGCTCGAGTTGCGAGCTGAAACTGCGGGCGACGCCGGTTCCCTCGCTTGCGCCGCAAACTGCGATCGATATCGGATCGCGCCCTGTGTCCTTAAAGGGTTAAGCTTAAGTTTTAATTTTGTTTCACAGGTAAGTTTTTATTTATTTTAAGGTAGTTAGTATATTTTACCTTTAATTTAGGTGTATTTTAATTTTGTTAAGGTTAGGGGGTGTTAGGTTTAGGGGTTAATAGTTTATTTAGGTAATTGCAATGTGGGGGGATGGTGGTTTAGGGGATAATAGCTCTATTTAGTGTTAGCGATGTGGGAGGATGGGGGTTTAGGGGTTAAAAGCTTAATTTAGTGTTGACGATGTGGGGGGGCGACGGTTTAGGGGTTAATAGCTTTATTTAGTGCTGGCAATGTGGGGTGTGGCGGTTTAGGGGTTAATAGCTTTATTTAGTGTTGGCGAAGTGGGGGCGGCGGTTTGGGGGTTAATAGCTTTATTTAGTGTTGGTGATATGGGTGGGCTGGCAGTTTAGGGGTTAATAGCTTAATTTAGTGGGGGATGGCGGTTTAGGGGTTATTAGACTAGGGGCTTTTTTTTGATAACTTTCTTTTTTCTATAGACTTTAATAGGGAATGTGAAAATGTGATAGGGAATACGTGCACGAACTTGGTTTGTGTGTGGTATGCGGGTTACCGCAGTATAACGCACGCGAAAATAAAGTTTTATTGAAACTTATAATGGCGGCGCAATGGAAATTGCATTAAAGCCACATTTTGCGCGGTGTGTTCACAACGGATTTACCGTGCAACTTTTAATCCGAGCCAGTGTTAGTTATCATTAAATCAATAATAGATTTTGGGCTAGATTACAAGGGGCAATTTCGCTCAATCGTAAACCTTGCTAGAAGTAAGCTTTTTGAGTATTTTGCATAGCGCTCGTTTTACAAGTTGAAAGTAAAATGTTTGTGCTAGAGCGAAACCCAACACGCACTAATTAAAGGACTTCAAATATCGCAACCACCTTAACTTATTCTCCCCACTAGACTTAAATGGAAAGCGCAGAAGAAGAAAAAAACTAACACTTATTTCTTGTGCCCTAACCTAACAGGAGTTATGAATATTTGACATTACAGTGTTCTTCACATACAGAAAAATTTTATTTTTATTGTAAAAATATATTTATATATATATCTGTATACAAAAATAGTGATGTTATAGGATTGCTCTTTGTATACATGTATGGGAGGAATTGCAGGACTCCAAGAGGTAATATGTACTTAGACTATTACTACCGTATACCTATATATATATATATATATATATATATATATATATAGGTATAGGTATAGATATCTATTTTACATTAACATTATCATATATATATAGAAATATATATTTAATAATAAAAATTAAATATTACTACGTGAACATAGGAATAGAAAATATGCGTAACATGCTTCGTTTCAAGATTTAGGTCTAACACAGTGTCGGGTTAGCACACATGAAGAATTAGTAATCTTAAAAAGTGTTTTTGAAATAAAAAATATTAATAATAATTAGAAATGTGCAGCCAAGAAAATTTAATTTCGGATGAAATGTTCATCCCGGATATTCAGGGAACTTTGTTTAAAATAAAAGCTGAGATTGAAGTAATTAAGGAACAAAGCTTACATGTACTAGTGGAGGATAGGGGCCAGGAATGGGTGTCTAAACTTTATAATTTAGTCAATAAATATCGTAATGATCTTATTGCTTTCAAAAATAAAAAACTCAGTACTGTTGAAAATGACTATAGAGATAAACATGTATACAAATGGTTATATGGAAAAGATTAATGACATATGACAGACGACGCAGAAATTTGCGTTCAAGAAACATACTAAGTATTGTCGATAGAAGTGGAGATGACTCCTCTGAAACTGATACAGCTAATAATAATCCATCACATGACAACACTCCTGATCAGGCGCAGTCTTTTTTGGGGGTGGCTACTCGGTCCACGGCCAAGCCCCTCTTTATGCCAGCACATACAAAAGGACAAAAAGACATACGATCATAAGGGGTGGGCATAAACTAAAGAAAACGGACAAAAAAGAAGTAGATATAGTGTTTAACTTAAAGGGTCATTATACACTCATTTTTTCTTTGCATAAATGTTTTGTAGATGATCTATTTATAAAGCCCATAAAGTTTTTTTTTTAAAAAAATGTATAATTTTGCTTATTTTATTTATTTATTTATTTTTTTTTTTTGAATTTTAAATGTTTTATTCATTAATCAGGTATAAATAACATCAACAATAATCAAAGTGACATCTGACAACAGGTCTTCTATACAGATCAAGCAAAGTGAACTTAGTTATTTATAAAGTCCATATCTGTTCCATTTTTGTTTTTTTTTCTTTTTCTTTCTTTCTCTTCGCTTCCTTTCTCAATAAAAGGTATAACACAACAATAAGAACAGTTTCTGGTACGTCAAAGTCCTTTGATGTTAAATATTGTATACAAGTATTCTCTAAGAAAAAGGTGAAATATAGCCTCAGGGAAGTACGGAAATAGACTAGAGGGAAAGGGGAAGAAAGAGAGAAAGGGAAGGAGAGAAAAATTTTTTTTGCTTATTTTTAAATAACATTGCTCTGATTTTCAGACTCCTAACCAAGCCCCAAAGTTTTATTTGAATACCGTCAGCTACTTTCTCCAGCTTGCTACTGTTTGTGTAAAGGGTCTTTTCATATGCAAAAGAAGGGGGAGGGGGGGAGTGTCTTATTTCCCACTTGCAGTGGGCTTTCCAGCTGCCTTTTCAACAGAGCTAAACTGAAAGCTTCTAAGTAAGTTTTTAAACCATTTTATACTGGATTTTTATATCAGTATCTGTGCATCTTATTCTTTATAGTAGTGTCTATTACATGCAGTTATATGAAAATGAGTGTATACTCTCCCTTTAAGTAACAGACACCTTAGTAATATGGAGAAATCTCTATTGAAGTTAAAACTTAGGGATCACTTTAAGGACCAGACCTCTGTAGTTACCACTTTTAAGAAAACCTCTACTTTTAAACCATCTAATACACACACATCAATCAGAAGTTTTACTCGCCTGCTTAGCCATGATATCAAGGAAATTAAGCAACAACATACCTATCCTAACCTTAGTATTGATGAATCCAAGGCCCTGTTGGACTTGAGCAATGATACATCTATCATTATCCATGCTGCGGATAAGGGCGGATACATTGTGATTCAAGACTATGCAGATTACAGACATGAGACATGAGGTAACCTGACTACATCTTTCAAACACACAATTGATAGTTACCTTAGTAGAGGATATGAAGCAGGTATACTTAGCGATCAGGAACTATCGTTTTTGACTACCCAGTATCCGAGGGTGCCAATATTGTACTTGTTACCTAAGGTACACAAAACTTTGGTAAACCCACCTGGCAGATCAATTGTAACTGCTAGGGGCTCTGTATTGTCAAGTTTATCCATCTACATCAGGGGTGTCCAAACTTTGCTCTCCAGAGGTTTTGGAACTACATTTCCGATGATGCTCAGCCAGCATTTTATCTAGCTGAGCATCATGGGAAATGTAGTTCCAAAACCTCTGGAGAGCAAAGTTTGGACACCCCTGATCTATATTGACTCCTTCCTCCAGCCAATTGTCAAGAACACCCAGGCTTATCTTCAGGATTCCCTGAGTATGATTAAAATACTTATGGATTACATGGATTTACAATGTGATGAAGTCCAAGTCACCATGGACGTTGACAGTTTGTACACTGTGATTCCCTATGCAGAAGGATTCACAGCTGTCAGGTCCATGGTCACTGGGAATTCTCTATATAGTGGTCCCCCATTTAAGTTCCTGTGTGAACTATTAACATTCTGTCTTGGGAAGAATTACTTTAAATTTGAAGGTGAAAATTTCGTCCAAATCGCAGTGACTGCCATGGATTAAAAAGTGGCACCTACTTATGCTAATTTGTACATGGCTTGGTATGAGCAGGAACTCATGAGGCCATTTGACCATCCAAATGTACAATATTACATATGCTACATCGACAATGTCTTCCTAGTGTGGAGAGGAAGCGAAGGTGAGCTACAAGAGTGGGTGTCGCGTTTGAACTCCATGGCAAGCCCTATCAGATTTAACCTTGAATATGCACTGTGCACTTTTTAGATCTTAATGTTTTTAAGACTGATGCCTGTGATCAATACCGGTTTGGTACATCTTTATATACCAAGCCGACAGTTCGTAACTCTTTATTAGATGCTAGAAGTTTTCATCCCAGGCATCAAAAGAAGGGAATTATTACTTCCCAGCTTACTCGGGTCATCAGGAACAACAGTGAGATACCCATCATGCAGACACAATTGATGGAAATGGAAGAGAAACTTGCCTCGAGGGGCTATACTTGTCAGGGTGCCAGGAATCAGACTGAGACGAGAAGTGCAAAAATAATCACACCTTTATTCATAGCAAAAAATAATACAAAGTCCACAAGTCAAATAACAAGCCAGGAGTCAAAACCAGAGCTGGTAGTCAGACGAGCCGAGTCAGGAGCCAAAGCGAATAGTCAGATGAGCCGGAATCAGGAACAAGGAAAACAGCAGAGTCAGGAACAAGCCAGGGATCAGGAACCAGGAAGGACGTCAGGCAGCCAGGTAATACATAGGAACTCTCACAAACAGGTCGGAGACAATGCAAAGGCAAAGCATAATGAACAGAGGCCCTTTAAATAATAAGTGATGACATCACAATTCTGAGACTGCATTCTGTCTCACATGGATGATGCACACCAGTCTGGCCATAAAAGGAAGTGTAGGAAATGAGCAGCATCCCCCACAATGCACCATAGTCAGGAAGAGAGGTGAGTAAAATGGCTGCCAGCAGCACATGGCAAACAAAACAGGGAAAAAACCCTGACAGTACCCTCCCCTCAACAACCCTTTTTCCGTGGGAGGACAAAAGGCTTATTGGAGAAACGGGCATGGAAGGCACGTAGGAGGGCGGGAGCATGAACATCAGAGGAGGGAACACATGAACGCTCCTCCGGACCATAGCCCCTCCAGTGAACTAAATACTGTACACGGCCCCTGGACATACGAGAGTCAATAATGCTGCTGACCTCATACTCCTCATGGTTGTCAACAAAGATAGGACAGGGACGAGGCAACACAGTGGTAAACCGATTACAAACCAATGGTTTCAAGAGGGAGATATGATAAACATTGGAGATGCGCATAGCAGGAGGAAGGTCAAGAGCATAGGCCACAGGATTAACCCATCGGAGTATTCGAAAAGGACCAACATAATGGGGAGACAATTTCTTAGAGAAGAAACCACACGGATGCAAGGAACCATCAGGCGTAGGACGTTGAGACAAGAGGGCACCTACTCCAGTCTCAGACGCATCAACCTCAAGAACGAAAGGCAGGACAGGATTAGGATGAGCCAGAACTGGAGTGGCATCAAAGGCAGTCTTAAGACTATCAAAGGCCTTAATGGCAGTAGGTGACCAATGGAGTGGATCATTCTCTTTACGGGTCATTTCTGTGATAGGTTTGACCAAGGAAGAAAAGTTTTTAATAAACTTTCTATAGTAATTGGCGAACCCCAAAAAACGTTGAATAGACCGAAGACCAACTGGGCGAGGCCACTGCAGAACTGCAGATAACTTGTCAGGATCCATGGAGAACCCTGCAACGGAGATAACATAACCTAGGAAGGTTATTTGAGTCTGATGGAACTCACATTTCTCGAGTTTACAAAACAGGCCATTCTCACGTAGTCTCTGAAGAGCCTGTGTAACATCAGAACGATGAGCCTCAAGTGTGGGTGAGTGTATGAGGATGTCGTCTAAGTACACCACAACACACTGTTGCAACATATCTCAAAGGACATCATTAATATATTCCTGAAAAACAGCAGGAGCATTACATAGGCCAAAGGGCATTACAAGATACTCATAATGCTCGCTCCTGGTGTTAAATGCTGTTTTCCATTTGTGACCCTCCTTAATCCTAACGAGATTGTGCGGTCCTCTCAAATCAAGTTTAGTAAAGACCGTAGCTCCCTTGAGGCGGTCAAAGAGTTCCGTAATGAGCGGAATAGGGTAAGCATTCTTAATGGTAAGACGATTAAGACCCCTATAATCGATACATGGTCTTAACTCGCCACCCTTTTTCTTCACAAAGAAGAAGCCAGCCCCTGCAGGAGAGCAAGATTTGCAGATGATTCCCCGCGACAAAGCATCGGCAACATACTCCTCCATAGCACAATTCTCTGCAACAGACAGAGGGTACACCCGGCCCCGAGGAGGAATGGCTCCGGGTTGCAGGTCTATGGCACAATCTTAAGACCGGTGAGGAGGCAACATACCGGCAGTCTGGCCATAAAAGGAAGTGTAGGAAATGAGCAGCAGCCCTCACAATGCACCATAGTCAGAAAGAGAGGTGAGTAAAATGGCTGCCAGCAGCACATGGCAAACAACAGGGAAAAAACCCTGACAATACTAGAGAAGAGATTGGATCTATCCAGGAGAGGTTGCTGAGCACTGAGGTTGATGTGAATACCAATAATATGGCCACAACCAAATCTGGACAACAACTTAATCTGATTACCACATATATACCTAGGTGTGACACTTTGGAGAAGGCTATATGACGACACTGTCCGGTTGTGGAGACGGACAACACATTTCCATTTCAGAGGCTGATTGCCCCCAGGATGGTGTACCGTAGGGCGAGCAACCTAAGAGACCTGTTGGTCAAAGCTGACCCAGTAAATCACTACATGAAGGAAACATCGTTGAAATCAGGAAAAAATGGGTTGCTTCCCGTGTGACAGTTGTATTACCTGCAACGGTATGCTTAGGGGCTCATCGTTCCATCACCCACACAACAATCATAGATACACAATACGCCATAGGTTGTCATGCACCAGTACATTGTGGTTTACATGCTGATATGCCCATGCTCAAGGGTGTACATTGGGAAGACGGTAACTACCTTCTGTAAACGGATGGCC